>NC_061112.1:51369062-51522951 GCF_002878395.1 Capsicum annuum
ACAAAAAATATTGTACTTTACAGTTGATATATCCTTCAATCTAAATTGGCATAAAAAAAGTTAGTGATTTTCTCTGAGTATATTGCTCTCCCTATTGAGTAAATAATTTATTGACAACAAAAGTTATTTGTTGAGGTTTAAAAATGTCGAATGAGAATCGTGTTCGAGTTGTATTTTACTGGGGCGATAATGTCCTATATGAATCTGATACAGATAGATATAGTTGTGGTGCTTGTGCAGTTGTTAACCTTCCTTTAAATATTGAGTATGATTGGCTAGTTAGAAACTTGCATATTAGAATGAAAACTAATTCAAATGAGATAAGGCTTATTATTTAGGGTAGATGGCCATTTTCAACTGTGCAGGGTAATGCTTGTTATTATGAAATTTCAATACTTGATGATGAGTCTTTCCAAGCATTTAGAGTGGCGTCTGATTCGGTACGTTATATGATGAATCTTGATTTGTTGGAGATGTATATTAAAACAGAAGCATTAGATATTGTTGAACCTACAAGTAATTTAAATTTCCCTTCTTTGAATTTTTTTACACCCTCTTTGAATCTTAATGACCCTCCTCCTGATTTTTATGAACCATCTACAAATATAACAAGTGATTTTTTAAAATTTTAAAGTTTTACAAGCTTTTTGTCACAAAGTATAACACCACAAGTTGAAATTCCACCCAGTAATTATGGCCAAGGATGTACTAATTTTGTTACAAATTTTGATGTCGATAATTATCATCATTATGATTTCAAAGGAACTAGTAGTTTTCCTTAGGTTCTGGAGATTCCAACAGTTTTTGAAATACAAGCTAGGATAGAGTTGATGCCTATGCCAATACTCATGTAAATGGAAATTCTGACAGTGATGCTCCGAATAATGCATATCAGTCAAACAAAATCAGTGATTCTGGTAATGATAGTGACGATGATCAACAAACAGTCATTAATGTTCCACAAAACATATCATTTCATAGGGAGAACATCCCATTTCTATACAATCTTTAAGATCGTCCAGATGCGTATGCTTCTACCCACGAATCAGAGGGTTTTGGATGTAAAATTTGGTTAGATGATAAAGAGTTAGATCTTAAGTCTAGGCAACTGTTTCCTAGTAAGAAAAAATTAAAGACTCTTGTAAGAATATGGAGTTTATGGGGTAACAACGATTTCACTGTGTGGGATGTGATTGGATGCTCAGAGGTCGAAAAATACCAACAAATTTATGGACTATCAAAAAATATTATGGCAGGCATACTTGTCAAATGGGTATAATCCAAACTGAAAATTTTAACTTGGATTCTAAGATGATTGCTTCTTTGTTGCTACCGTACCGTAGAAATGACCCTTAATTCAAGGTGAAAGAAGTCCAGACTACTATTAAGGTTGAATTAAAACATACACCTTCATACAAAAAGGGATGGCATGGCTGAAGATGTGCTTTCAAATTCATATATGGTGACTTTGATCAGTCCTTTGCATAAATTCTAATGTACATGAATGCACTTTAACATTTTAATCCAGGAACGATAGTGGAATGGATGTATGTCGACAAATCAACATCAGAGGTAAATGTTTTTTAATATGTGTTCTGGGCATTTAAACTTTGTATAAAAGGCTTTGAAAGATGTAGACCAGTCATCTCTATTGATGACACTTACATTTATGGAAAATATGATTTAAAGATGTTAATTCCTGTGACTACTAATGCAAATGGGAAAATATGTCCACTTGCTTTTGAAATTGTTGACAATGAAACTAAGAAAGCATGGTCATGGTTTTTGTCATGCCTTGGAATAATGTGGTAGTTTGTCGTAGAGGTATTACATACATATCTGATCATGCTCCTGGAATACTTAGAAGTTCTGATGATTTGGTTGAGTTACATGAGTTGAATGCATATCATCGCTTTTGTCTTAGGCATGTGAAGAGTAACTTTGTGTCCAAATTTCCTAACAAGCATCTTAAGGGATTAATGTGGTGGGCTTCTATTTAACACCAAGAACACAAATTCAAAGCTCTCATGCAATGTTTGAAAGATACTGAGCCAGGTGCGTCCAATTACTTAATGAAAATTCCACTAGAAAAGTGGATGGTTCATCTTGATGGTGGTAGAAGATGGGGAATTTTAACAATCAATCTTTTTGAATCTTTTAATGGATTTTAAAAGAAATCTCGAGGTCTTCCAATTAATGTAATGAATAATCTTATATACGGTCAAATTATGGAAAGGTTTGTGTCCAGGAAGCAGTATGGATAAAAGCTCATTAGTGAAAAATAACTATGGCCACCTGTGGTTGCAAAAATATTTTTAAAGTACGAATTAAAGTCCAAAAACCACCTGGTGACAACTTATAACAGAGAAACATGTGTATTCTAGGTTGAAACATATCATCGTCAAGGTCATGGTGGCAGAAAACATATTGTTAAATTTAGTAGGAATACATGTGAATGTTAAAAGTGGCAAGCATATCACATGCCATGTTCACACGTGTTGAAGGTTACTGAGTAGATGAATAGGGTAGCATATGATTTGGTTAGAGAATATTACAGGATAATGAAATATTTTGAGACATATCGAGTATCATTCTAACCACTTGGAGATGATGCTAACTTGTCGGAGGTGCCTTTTAAAATGGTTTGCAATGAGACATTTATCCGAATGAAAGGAGCTACAAGAACTACACCTGTTCCAAATGAGATGGACGTTGGACGTACAAGATACTCAAAAGCTTGTGGAATCGGTAGACTAATAGGGCATGACAAGCGTACCTGTCTGAATCAAGAACGTGTAAATAGTAATTGTGGTAGTAGCTAAAATATTTTCTATTTTAATGTCATTCTCTATTGAATTCATGTTATGTATCTGAAAAAGTAAAAGCTTTTGGCTAATTTTTTTTTGATAAAAATGGACATTTATTAATCTGATCTAAGTGGTAATACTACTAGTAGTATAAATACTGCCTATCAGACTGGCACGTCCCAAACCAGGGCCTAGTCATGTCGAGTATCTCGATTCCAACTAGGATCGAAGATCACCCCTAATACCTCATCGTTAACCACCCTACACCGCATATCAGATGAATTTCGAACATATACCAAGATGAAATAGTAATAATCTAAAGACAGTAAAGTAAGTCTATAACCATAACCAAACAACCACAACCAAATATCCAACCAATACAAATCCTAATGCTAATACTAATACTAACACCGCCCATGCTCATAGTAGTCCAATAAAGCCTCTAACTAGAATCAAGAAATGTCTGGTCGGTATATGATCCCAACCATAGATAAAACTAAAACCAAAGAATTAGCAATAATGAAAAGAAGTCCATAGCATGAAATGGAGTCTTTCGGATTATGGAAGCTCATCACTTCAACCTAACTCAAAGATGTCCCCAAATCTAAGTCACAGAGCAGGAGGAATGGTAGTATAGCTGATTCCTACATCGCGTTAGGATACAACACCCAAAGACGTTTAGCAGAGTGAACACTAGCATGCAACCCAGGGATAAAGATAAGATAATTCTACCATTTCAAAACCAAATTAATAACCACATGCAATCTCTCTCTCATACACATACATATATATATATATATATTGTGCTAAAATAGGGAACAAGGTTTAGCATATATTTAAAATCTTAATCTGTGTTCTGTAGTTTGACCATTCTAAAACCACCCATGAGCTATATGGGTTCAACTTCCCCTACTGAAAAGGCCTCAGTGCATGTTAGTCGTACGATCGAAGAAAAGAACCTGAGATGACTAGTACATCCCAAAAATATAAAGTGTGACATTATGCACACGATCACCAAGACCACCCTCACATCGACAAATATGAGTTTCTAGTGTCGGTCCCCTCAGGACCTCACCTTCCATGGCTATGCTACTCAACCCCCTTTAAGCCTATATAAAATCATCTACACATTCTCAAACATTTACCAAGGAGTATTTTAATTAGTCATTAACCATTGGCATCATCATTCACAAATTAAAGATTGCAAGTCTATTATCTTATGTTATATAAAATATTAAACCAAATTAGACTCCACCATTTCCAATTAAACCAAAACTATTTATAATCAAATCATGACCACCAAGGCCTTTCCAAAATCATATGAAACCAACCAAAACCAATTCATGCTTCTTTAACCATTTATGCAATGAAAAGATTTCAAGATTAATTGAACTATGTGACAAAATCATTCTCATTGACGATTTCACAAATAGGTTGAGGGCATGCCATTATCAAAGCCAAAATCATCAAATTTGGGGCTCAACCATGACCCCTTAATTAAATCACCATTTCCATGCACCCACATATGGAAAACCATAATTAAAATATGAAAAACCATAACTAAATCATGAACATATAAAAATCTCAACCTTTGTTTCAAAACCATAACAACACTATAAAAACCATAGATTAAAACATATGACTTTAGTAAAATAACAATTAGGGAAGAGTCACATGCCTGAATTACAAAGATTTATGGAGAGAATTGATCCTTAAGACTTTAGATGACCACTTTGGAGAAACCCTAGAAAATTTTGCTTGACAGGATTTTGAGAAAGTAAAGAAGATGTTTAATCTTCTAAAGTGTGGAATAAATGACGAAAAAGTTCTATAGGGACGTGGGGTATTAAGGTTTTTGAGTAGAAAATGTCCAAAGTGCCCCCAACTTAAATTTGTAAAAAGATCGAAGGTGGTTACGAGTCGACCCCTTTGACTCATGACCACAACATATGACTTATACCCATGAGTCGTCACCAAGACAGTGAGTTGGACACCTATACACTATCTACCACATGACTCTATGACCCCACTCATTACCAGACTATATGACTCATGTGGTCTAGTCGTATCCAAGATAGAACCCAAAAGAATTGGACAGTAGACAACGTACGTGACACGACTCGACCCCAACCATTGTCGTAATAGGCACCCCAATTCCAACTAGGACCAGGGACCTTCCTTTGTTACCCAAACCAACCACCTATATCCAGCCTAAATTTTAAACATATAACAAGATAGTGATATTGCTCTTATTAAGACACTAGGATAGGGTCACAACCTGTAATACTCTGTACTTTTTCCTAGCTTAAACTCGTTCCTAGAAAGTTAAGGGTGAGCTTAAAAAATGAATGGCTCTTATTAATTATAGAATTTTCCAGATTTAGACCCTTTATTGTGTAGAAAATTTAATTATCTTTCCCTCGATACCAAATTCGCCTGAATCCATTTGGGAAACCACCGCATCGCGGAGATGGTTAAAATCTTAATTGTCAAATTCCAGTGGACCTCTGTAATTGTCCGACATCGCAATTTCCCATTTGACAATTTCCAGTAGGCCAACGCGATTGTACCACGTCGCGTTAGTGGCCTAATTCACATTTCTATAGAGCACCGCGATGGTGGTGCATCACGGAGATCTTCCAGTTCCCACTTATCATTTTTTAGTAAGCCACTGTGATAGTGGCACGTTGCGGTGGCCTGCCAATTCAAAAAAATATTGCTTTTCCAGTTCCGATTATAAGTTTAAAAAGGGTATTTTGGTCAATTCTCAAGGCCTCAATTCATCCAAAACAAGAAATTTAACATATTCCAAAGCACTTTATGACCAATTTCATCCATTCTCTCCCAAGAAAAAATCCTAGAGTTCAAAGCTTCTTCTCCAAGAAATCAAATTCCATCATTGTTTCTCTATGAAAGCTCTAGATTAAGAATTCCCAAGATAAGATAATCACGAACTCATATTCAAGGACTCAAATAGGTATCCAAAATTCAAGTTTCTTCATCTAATCATCTACCAAGGTATGTAGGGCTTATGAATAAAGATCTTCTTTCATCCTTGTGCCCAAAATCAAGTTTTAAATCACAATTTCACATGATTTGAATGAATATTCATAAGATCTGAATGAGGGTTCATATCCATTATTTCTATTTTCAAGATTATGTGATTTCAAGTGTTTTAGAAAATGAATTGCATGTGTATTTTCATATTTTCATACCTATTGCAGAAATTTCCAAATTTTGAGATGAATTATCATTGTTTTCATTATCAAGAATAAGTATTATGGTGTTTTAACATATATTTGATGCATCAGTTACGAAGCCCAAGTTTATATGTTGATATTTCAAGAAAGCTAATGCTTTAAGCATCTTATGATCATATTATTCAGTAAAGCTTTGATCTTTTAATCCTCAGATATGATTTGGAATCCACTTTACAGATTTATTATAGATTAAAGAAATCAGAACAACTTTATTTATAGATTTAATCAGATAAAAACATAATTGGTTTCATAATAAACTCTTATGCTAGTTTTAAAGTAGATTTCCAATAGAATGAGCGCAACTTAAAAGGGAGTAGTATTTCGCATCGAGCGGAAAGTGTGGGATTAGCTTGCCCTATATTCCACAGAATAACGTAGTCAACGTAGTTACATATTATCATATTATTCACACTTCTATGTGGATGACAGTTACAAATGTGATCATTTAGCTCAGGTTATACTCCTTGGAAAGATTATGAAACCTCTCCCCATCGTGAGGTTTTTCCTTAGGAGAATAAGACGTTGGACTCCATGTTAGCTCACATGGTTTATGTCAGTTAGAAGAACCTCCCTACTAGTAAAAGTAAATAAACAATTTTTGAGTATTTCCCCAATAGAAAAGAATATTAGAAATTTTTTTAGAAAACTAAGTGTAAAGGCTCACCTTTATTCAGATTGTGCTTTACATGAAGATATTAGCTATAGATTTTAGCTTTCAGATTTCAGACATAGACGTGAGACCTTTGTACACTTAGACAGTATGATTTATAGATAGAACATTGGTGCAAATTTTAGAAATAAATTTTATGACTCACTAGATTTATAAAGTATGTGTTGCTATTCATAATTACATATTTCAGTATTTTAGATATTCCAGCTTATGTGAGTCATTTACATTTAGCATGCATTGTTTTACAAATTATGACGATGAGATGATATTTTACTTATGCATTTCACCCCCATATACTCAGTACATCCTCAAAGTACTGATCCACATATATGTGTATGTGCTATATTATCTCATAATAAAGGTTCATTTGCTCAATTTCAACAGCATGAGTAGTACTGATCCACTCTTATGTCTATATTTTCCTTTATTATGAGATTCAAACTTAGTACCATGCAGATAGGGTTAGCTTAAGGCTACTCGTAGTCTTGAAAATCGTGTGACATCTCGGGACCAGGTTTCGGAGCATTACAAACTTGGTATCAGAGCCTAAGGTTTATAAGAGTCCTAGGGAGTCAGACAAGCCGCGTTACATAGAGTCTTGATCATGGGTGTGAAGCACGCCACATTTATGAGCAAGAGCCTATGGGATATTCTTACAAAATCATCTCTTTCTTTTAGGATTTGTCATACTTACAATATTTTTATTTGCTTTTAACTTATTCTCTTATGTGATAGTTAAATATGCCTCCTCTTCGACCTAATGCCCACAGAAATAATAACCAGCCACCCCAGCCCACCGATCCTATAAATGAGAATGTATCCCATGTTGAATTTAGGGATGCCTTTCAAACATTGGCCCAGACAGTGACTGCTAATATTCAGGGTAACCATCAGGCTACAGTCCCACTTCAACAAAATAGTAATTTAGCAGCGGCCAAAATTAGAGATTTTATGAGAATGAATTTACCAGAGTTTTTTGGGTCGAAAGCAGGTGAGGACCCACAACTTTATTTAGATGAGGTAAAGAAGATCACTTAGATTATGTATATGTCTGAAGAGGAGAGTGTAGAGTTGGCATCCTATAGTTTGAAAGATGTACCATATGATTGGGTAGTTATATGGAAGAATGGTAGAGGTGAACATGTAGCTCCAATGAGTTGGCAGGTATTTTGAGATATTTTTCTAGACAGGTTCTTTTCGTGTGAAATGAGAAAGGCTAAGAGAGAGGAGTTTGTGAACCTGAGGAAGGGCTTGATGACAGTGAAAGAGTACTGCCTTAAGTTCAATCAGTTGTCTAAGTATGCCCCTGATATGATGGATGATCCTAGGGAAAGTATGAGTAAGTTTATTACTCACTGTCTAGCTTGGTAGTCAAGGAGTGTAGGACTGCCATACTTATTGGAGATATGGATCTTGCTAGGCTAATGATTCATGCTCAGTAGATTGAGGTAGAGAAGTTGAAGGAAAGAGATAGAAGTAATAAGAGAGCTAGAACAGGACAGTTTAAGTATAGCCAGACTAGGTCTCAAGAGGGAAATCATTCGCAGTTTCAGAATTATTCATCTATGCCAACACCGTCTTCAGCTAGTGCTCCCACTCCTAGAGCTAAGCAGGAGCAGTAGGGTAAGTCTTCTATGTCGCGATCTCAGAATAGTATGACTGAAAGACCCAGTTATCCTCCATGTGCTAAGTGTGGTAAGAATAATCTCAGAGGGTATTTAGCTAGACAGAAAGGTTGTTATCGTTATGGTTAGGGGTGTCAAATTGGATAAATTATATGGTTATCCACCTTTTTTATCCATTTAAAATGAGTTGGTTTTCCAACCCATTTAATAATGGATAAAATATAGGTCAACCCATATTATCCATTCTAAAATATGGATAACCCATGGGTATTCGCCAGTTACACTCTCCTTAAAGTATGACATATGTGAAGATGTAGCAACCTCTAAAGTATATTTATTAAGGGTATGTTTGGAATGAAGAAAATATTTTTAATTTATCTTTTAAAATAAAAAATATTTTCATTTTTTTAATTTTTATTTTCTTAATTTTTTTAACTTTTTTTAAAAACTATAACCTTTTTCATTTAAATTATTTGAACCACCATTTTTTTCTATTTTCATTTTCTTTTTTCTTTTTCATTTTCTCTCTCTCTCTTCTATTTCTAACTTTTATTTCTATTTCTTCTTCTTCTTTTTCCTTTTTTTGTTTTTTCTTTCTCATTTTCTTTTTGTATTTTTTATTTTTCTTGGCCCCTCCCCCTTTTTGTAGTTTGATTTTTTTCTATACAAATACAAATGATAAATTTGACATTCAAATACTGACTATACATTTGTAGTAAATGATACATGCATAATTATATATTTTATACTCAAGCAAATACAATTAATTCATATTCTTGTTTGTGTATAAATAAAAATGATAAAATATTACACATTCACATCTAAACTATTCAAATATAAATAATAAATTTATTTAAAGTATATAGTATGATATAAATAAATATAAAACACAACAACAACAAAAACAAATGAGAGGAAAAAATGCCAAAAACATAAATAAGATGAAAAAAAAGAATAAACGAAACAAAGAAAAAAGAAAAAGAAAATACAAAAAAAGATAACAAAAAATAAATAATAAAAAAAAAAAGAAAAAATAGATGAAAAAATGGAAAATAAAAAATGAGGAACAATGAAAAGAAAAAATGACAAAGAAAAAAACAAAAAGAAAAAAAGAGAAGAAAAAATCTGAAAAAGAAAAAAATGAAAGAGAAAGAGAGAAAATCAAGAGAGAAATAAAGGAGAGAGATTATGAATTGTATTTAATTATCAAGAGAGGCTATCGATTGTAATTAATCAAAGCTTAGGCTAAATTAAATAATTAGAATCATATCTTTGCTAAGCCATGTAGTTTTTCTTGTAATATAAGAATACTTTTGTCCTTACATAATAAGAAGTAATGGATAATATGCAATCCATATTATCCATTGGGTTTACCCATTTTATCCATATCAAATATGGGTTGGATCAGATACTTCATCCATTTTCATGTGATTCATTTTTGACCTATCCATATCCGACTCGACTCGCCCGTTTGCCACCCCTAGTTATGGTAAGTTAGGTTATGAAATTAGAGAGTGTCCGCATGCTAAGCAGGAAAGTAGATATGTTCGTTCCCAGAATCACGTCACTAGTGCACTAGCTCCTTTAGGTCACCCAGTCCTTCCTCAGGGCGTATCATCCAGTACCGGTGGCGGTCAGCACAAGAATCGGTTTTATGCTTTACCATCCCATCAGGAGCAGGAGGATTCGCCAGATGTTGTTACTAGTATGCTTCGTGTCTTTCATCTTGATGTTGATGTGTTGTTAGACCCTGGGTCGAGTTTCTCTTATATGACCCCATTAGTTAATGTGAATTTTAAAATGAGTCCTGAAAAAATCCCTGAGCTCTTCTTGGTTTCTACCCCGATGGGTGAGTCAGTTATTGCTAAACAGATCTATAGAAAGTTTTCTATCACTGTGCTTCATAAAATCATGTTAGCTAACTTAATAGAGTTAGATATGGTTGAATTTGATCTTATTCTTGATATGGATTGGCTCCATTCCTATTATGCAGCCATAGATTGTCGCACCCGAGTGGTGAAGTTTCAGTTTCCAGATTGGCCAGTCTTTGAATGGAAAAGTAATTTCGTATATACCAAGACTCATTTTATATCTTATCTTAAAGCCAGAAAGTTGATTTTCAAAGGGTGTATCTATCATCTAGTTTGAGTCAAAGACACTAAGTCTGAGACTCCAATAATTCAGTCAGTTAGTGTAGTCAATGATTTTCCTGATGTCTTTCTTGAAGATTTGTCAGGGGGTACCTCCTGATAGAAAAATAGAGTTCGGTATTGACCTTATCCCAGATACTCAACCTATTTCTATTCCTCCATATCATATGGCTCCCGCTGAGCTTAAAGAGTTAAAGAAGAAACTCAAAGATCTTCTAGATAAAGGTTTCATAAGGCCTAGTGTTTCTTCATGGGGCACTTCCATCCTATTCGTGCAGGAGAAAGATAGTTCTTTGCGTATGTGCATTCGCTATCGCCAGCTGAATAAAGTTACAGTCAAAAACAAATATCCTCTTCCTAGAATTGATGACTTATTTGATCAACTCCAAGGCGCAAGTTATTTCTCAAAGATAGACCTTAGATCCGGCTATCATCAGCTTAAAGTAAGGGAATGTGACATTCCAAAAACAGCTTACAAAACCCGTTATGGTTATTTTGAGTTTCTAGTCATGTCCATTGGGCTAACAAATGCCACAGTAGCCTTCATGGACTTGATGAACAGAGTGTTCAAAAAGTATCTAGACATGTTTGTCATAGTCTGTGTTGATGATATTCTTGTCTACTCTCGTAGTGAGGATGATCATGCAGACCACCTTAGAATTGTGTTACAAACTCTTAGAGATCATCAGTTGTTCGCCAAATTCAGCAAATGTGAATTTTGGCTAAGGTCAGTAGATTTTCTTGGTCATATTATTTCCAGTGAAGGTATTAGAGATGATCCCCAAAATACAGAAGTCGTAAGAAATTAGCCTAGACCTATTTCTCTGTTAGACATTAGAAGTTTCTTGGGTTTATCTGGCTATTACAGATGTTTTATTGAGGGTTTCTCATCTATTGCATCCGCTATGTCTAGATTGACCCAGAAGAAAGTTCAGTTTTAATGTTCAAATTCCTGCGAGAAGAGTTTCCAGGAGTTGAAGACTCGACTCTCTTCATCCCCAGTTTTAGCATTACCTGACGGTACAAATGGTTTCATTGTGTATTGTGATGCCTCTAGAGTTGGTTTGGATTGTGTTTTTATGCAGAGAGGTAAGGTCATAGTCTATGCCAATAGACAACTTAAGTCTCACGAAAAGAACTACCCGACCCATGATCTTGCGTTAGTTGCTGTTGTGTTTGCTTTGAAAATCTGGAGACATTATTTGTATGGGGTGCATGTTGATGTGTTCATGAATTATAAAAGCTTGCAGTATGTGTTTACCCAGAGAGAGTTAAATCTTCAGCAGAGAAGGTGGTTAGAATTGTTGAAAAATTATGATATGAGTATGTTGTCCTATTCGGGCAAGGACAATGTAGTGGCAGACGCCCTTAGTAGATTGTTTATGGGCAGTGTTGCTCATGTGGAGAATGATAAGAAAAATTTAATTTGAGAAGTTCACCGTTTAGCTAGATTGGGTGTGAGATTGGTTGAGTTAGCTGAGGGGAATGTTTGGATTCAAAGTAGTTTCGAATCTTTTTTTGTTTTAGAAGTGAAATAGAAACAAGATAAGGATTCTAGTTTGGTCAAACTGGAGGGGTCAGCTAAAGACCAAAAGGTAGAGGTTTTCTCCCAAGGGGGAGATGGCATGTTGAGGTATCAGAATAGATTGTGTGTGCCATGTGCTGATAATGTGAGACAATGGATTATGGAGGAAGCGCATGGTGAGCATTATTCCATCTATCCAGGAGCCACCAAGATGTACCACGACTTGCGGGAAATCTATTGGTGGATTGGTATGAAGAGAGATATAGCAGAGTTTGTAGCCAAGTGTGCAACTTGTCAACAGGTTAAGGTAGAGCACCAAAGACCTGGTGGTATGTTTTAAGAGTTTGGTATCCCCACTTGGAAGTGGAAAGAGATGAATATGGATTTTATGGCTGGTTTACCCCATTCGTGTCATCAACTTGATTCGATTTGGGTAATAGTAGACTGATTGACTAAGTCAGTGTATTTCTTGCCAGTTCACACATCCTACACAGCTGAAGATTATGCGAAGCTGTATATCAGAGAGTTGGTTATTTGCATGGAGTTCCTTTGTGCATTATCTCAGATAAGGGTACTCAGTTTACCTCTCAGTTTTGGAAGGCCTTTCAAAGGGGTCTTGGTACCTAGGTTTATTTTAGTTCAACTTTTCATCCGCATACAGATGGTCAGGCACAAAAGACCATTTAGACCTTAGAGAACATGTTGAGGGAGTCTGTTCTTGATTTCAAAGGTAGTTGGGATGAGCACTTACCATTGATTGAGTTTGCATACAATAACGGTCATCATGTTAGTATTCAAATGGCTCCATTTGAAGATCTTTATAGGCGGAGATTTAGATCTCTAGTTGGTTGGTTCAAAGTGGTTGAGGCCGCTTTGATTGGGCCAGACATGATGTTTGAAGCCATAGATAAAGTTCGACTGATCCGAGAGAGATTGGAAGTAGCCCAGAGTCGTCAAAAATATTATGCAGACAGAAGAAGAAGAGAACTTGAGTTCGAGGTTGATGACCTTGTGTATTTAAAAGTTTCACCCATGAAAGGGATGAAGAGAATTGGCAAAAAGGGGAAGCTTAGTCCCCGGTATGCATGCCCCTTCTGAATTTTGAGTCGTGTTGGGAAGGTGGCGTATGAGTTTGATCTACCCGCAGATTTATTCTCAGTTCATCTTGTATTCTATGTGTCCTTGTTGAATAAGTGCATGGATGATTCGACCGTTATAGTTCCTCTAGAAAGTACAAATATTCAAAATAGCCTCTCATATGAAGAAGTTCCAGTAGAGATTCTTGATCGTCAAACCCGCAGACTAAGGAATAAAAAAGTTCCCTTGGTCAAAGTTTTGTGGCCAAATCAGTCCATTGAGGGTGCTACTTGGGAAGTAGAAGCAGACATGCATACCGAGTATCTCACCTCTTTTCCACGAACTCATATTCAATCGAAGGTAATAGTTTTTCATCATTCAGTTCTTTTCCAGTCTTAGATTCAGCTATGTAGTTATTTTTATGCCACCTCATGCACTCACAGATCATATTAGTAGCTCATTATGCTTGAGATTCAGTCATATAGATATTTCAGTCGTGCATGATTGCTTATAGCCTCATATTTCTTAGTACTCTCAACTTAACTAGCCACATTCGAGGACGAATATTCCCAAGGGGGAAATATTGTAATACTCCATACTTTTTCCTAGCTTAAATTTGTTCCTAGAATGTTAAGGGTGAGCTTTAAAAATGAATGAATTTTATTACTTATGGAATTTTTCAGATTTAGACCATCCATTGTGTAGACAATTAACTTAGCTTTCCCTCAATACCAAATTCGCCTAAATTCAAATGAATTTTATTTTGAACTATGGCATTAACCTGTGAATGTTGATGATAAATAGCTTATGAAGGTCTTGATGACCATAAATAAATTTAAATCATAACCTTGGTGGTTTAATTAACTAAATGGGTCCGAGTCCTTTAATTTTGAATTGAATTGAGGTCTTTGTTTAGACAATGGGTTGAAGTCCCAAAGTTGACTAATTTTATTGTGGCATATAGTACGCTTATATGGGGGGTTTGGTATGTCGATACAAATGGGATGCCTTTGGTCTGTAATTGGATTAATGATAATATATATGTGTAAAAATGTTTTAATTGGGATTTAAAGTAGGATATGTAGTCATTCCATGAAAATAGTGTCTAATGGACTAACACTAGAAACTACACTAGCAGTGGGGGTGTCTATATGATCGGGACGTTTGAGTCCCCCGAATGAATATATGAATGGGAGGTTTGAGTCCCCCATAATGGCATATACGGTTATGAATATTTTCTAGTTCATGCGGCTACACGCACTGAGGCCCTTCCATCTAGGGGAGAGTTGGGGTCATATAGCTCATGGGTGCCCTTTTATATGATGATTATGCTACATAGCCAAGGTTAAGGTTTTAATATTTCATGCTAAGCCATGTTCCCTTTCCCGAGTTGGTTCGTGAGTTGTCTTTAAATTGATGAGCTTTCATACCTTACAAGGCCTCATTTCATAGTCTTTATATTCTATATTTTATACTTTCTTTAGACTTGGTTTTGGGCTATGGTTGGGGTCATGTCCTGATGGAATACTCTTTGGATTTGATTAGAGGCTTTGTCATACTACTATTGGTTGGGTGATGTTGGTAGTGGTATCAGAATTAGTACGGATATTGGCATTGATGCGTATACTTTTTCAAATTGGTTATGATTATACTTTTGTGTCTTTATATAACGAAACTCATATCTTTATTTATAGTCAATATTCATTCAACTCTAAGATGTGTTGTGTTTGATTGATTTGATAGAGGGGGCAATCTTCGATCTATATAGGACTTGGGATGCCTGTCACGTCCAGTCCCTAGTTTGGGTCATGATAAATTTGATATCAGAGTCTAGGTTTTATGTTGTTTGGTGTCTATCAAATCAGTGTTAAGTATAGTCTCTTTTATAGACGTGTAGCAAGCCACACTTATAAGAGAAAGCTGTGAGACATTTAAGAATGTTTCCCTTTCTTGTTGTCTTAATTTCAAGCTATAGATTCTAAGGTCTTGGATTCTTCTTATTTTTATTTGATCGTCTTTTATAACATGCCTCCAAGAAGATCTGATGTTCATACAAACCTTTCTGTTTTATATGGGGACAATATGGATGGAGCTCATCCAACTTTTACAGTCCAGACCCGATCCAGGGTTGCTATATCAGAATGGCCTCGTAGGGTCCTACATGTACCTACTAATCCCACTCCTAAATTTGACACTCATACTCAGTCGCCTCCCAGAGAGGTTACTAATGTTGAGTTATGTCGCTCCATTACCCTGTTGACTCAGTTGGTGATGTCTCAATCACAATAGTTGAGTTTTGTTATTGTTATGTGTTTGCCTGAGGCCACTAGAGTGGGCTAATTCATGAGGTTTCATCCTCTAATATTTATTGATAGAAAGGTTGAAGAGGATCTTCAAAGCTTCATTGATGAGATAGAGAAGATCTTTTGAGTTATGCATGCTTTAGAGGTTGAAGGTGTAAAGTTTGCTACCTATCAATTAAAAGATATGGCATACCAGCGGTATGAAGAGTGGGGATAGTTGAGAGGTGAGGATGTTGGTTCTCCCTTGTAGGATGATTTCTTTAATGCATTCCTAGATTGTTTGTTTTCTCGATAGTTGAGGAAGGAAAAAGTAAAAGAATTTGTTAACACGGTGTATGAAAGAATGTCAGTCAAGGAGTATCCTTTGAAATTCCATCAGTTGTCTCGGTATGCACAAAAATTGGTATATAATATGAGGGTCCAAATAAGGAAGTTTGCTTTGAGATTATTTTATGAGTAGAATTTTGAGAGATAGGATACCTTGTTGATCAAAGACATGGGCATATCTAGGTTGTTTACATATATGCAGTAGTTTGAATAAGAGAAAAAGAACATACTAAAATTGGTGAGAGGTAGAGTATGAAATTCCAGTATTTAAAATAGAGTGTGAGACAACAGTAAGTGGGAAATGGCCTAAGAAGACGTGTTGTGGGAGTACTAACTACTATTCGAAGGCTAGTTCTCCCCACCTGAAGCCATCAAGAGATAGACATTTTTAGGGCCATGATTCTTTGAGGTCATAGGATGCGCAATCTTAGGCCAGTGGTGCCCAATCAGCACCTTCCTACCCTCGTTGTATATTTTATGGTCAGCATTATTGTAGTTAATGTGATAAGATAAGGAACCAATATTTTAGCTATGGTAAGATTGGGCATATGAAGTGGGATTGTCCCTCTAAAGTTGCTTCTGAATCCAATAGATTCCCTATTTCTACCTCATCAATTATTGCACCGAAGGGTGTTATTTCTGCTTTGGTGCATCTCCAAATATTATTCGGGTATGTTGAAAATCTTTCCTCATAATATGTACTGTTTACTTTATTCGGGGTCCTCTCTCTCTTATGTTACCAAGTTTGTGGCTGTGCATTTGGTTTTGGTCCAGAGTGTCTATCAAATCATTTTTCCGTTCCTCCCTTGGTAGGAGACTCTGTGGTTGTTAGAAGAGTCTATAACGGGTGTCTTGAAAGACTCCTCAAATTTTTTAGCTTAACTCGGTCCTTTAAGCTTATTAAGGGGTCCCAGACTTAGAAAATTTTAGCTAAGTATCAAGACTTAGAATAATTTTATCCTTCTAAATTTGGAGGATTTTATATTTGACCTTCCTGGAATTAGTTTGTAAAATTTTAAATTAATTCATGATCAGGGTCACTTGTAGGTTATCTCAGGCGAGTTACAAATTTTTTAGACTAGCGTAAGGGCGAGTTTGGATACCCAAAATAGTGAAGGGTCGCGATAGCCCCGCATCACGAGGGCCAGTCAACCTAAGTAAGGGTCACTCCGTGATGGCTACTTGACCCAAGTAGGGGTAGCGTTGCAATGGCTATTTGACCCAAGCAGGGGTCGTGACGTGAGGGTAGCCCTGTTCAGCACTATTTAAACATGGGTTATGGGGCAAATGGGTCATTTTCCCCACCCTTATTCAGCTGTAACACGAAATTAATTAGCCTATAGGGCAAAATCTCATTCTTTACTCATAAAAACTCTCTTAAGAGAAAACCCTGGCCTCATTAAGTTCAAGAATTCAAGTCTCAAGAACTCACTTCGATCTTCTCAAAAGAAATAATCAAGGTATGTGAAGTGTTCATCCTAGGGCCCCTTTCACCCTTGGAGTTCCAGAAATCCTTTTTAAAATCTTAAATCATGATTTCCACATTGTGGGTTGTTTGTATTCATGTTAATCTTGTTGTGTGATTTCCAAGATGTTGTCTTTAATGAATTTCATAAATTTATGTTAGCATGTGGGTTGAAATCTTTGAAATTGAAGTGATTAATGTAGCCATGATGTATTGAATTATTATTCATGTCCAAGTATAATGTGATGCCTCCAATGTGTTTGCCAAAATCCCTAAGTGAATTGTTGGCGTATTTATGACATGATAGCATACATCCCTATACATGTACAAGTTCAAGATTTACAAGTGTTTGATGAAATGCCGTAGAAACTAAATTATGAACATATGGCCATTGTTGTGCCTTTAAGATTTATGTTATGCTTTACTCTTTCCGCTATCGAGTCCTAGGGGTATTTAGTAACCGATAATTTAGTTGTATACCTAGAGACAGTGACATTTATAGAATAGCCTAAGTCTAGTCACAATCAGTGGTACTTTTAGTCAGTTTCAGAATTTATGAAAACTCAGTACTGATCCAGTCCAGTTCAGTATTCAGTTCAGTACACAGTAAACTCAGTCAGTTTGATAAATTCAGTAGTATTTTATCAGTCCACGGAACTCAGTGAACTCAGTTCAGTTCAGTCAAACAGTAATATCAGTAACATTTTAGTCCAGCCTAGTATAGACTAGAAATCAGCTTTGTGTCCATTAAGTTAGGATTAGGATTCAACACTGAGTGAATCCAACGATGGGGACTCACCTGCCAGTAAAGGGTGTGATCCTTAGAAGCAGTCCTTGTGTTCCAAAACTACGTAGACAGCATAGGTTGAGATATCTTCCTGGTAGATACTCTAAGGGTTGAACATTTGAGTTTTCCAACCAGCGAGGGTTAACAGAAGAGTTTCCTATAAGAAAAGGTCAACTCACAGCTTGTCCTTACCTGTGGCATGGTATTAATACCTTTCTAACTGGGGTTACAGGTTGGACCCCAAATCAGTTAGAGAATAAGTATATCGGTTAGATGATTACCTCTCATAGTCTCAGTTTTAGTCTTAGTCTCAGAATAGAACTTCATTCAGATTTACAGATTCAGGACTATCAGATACAGTCACTCAGCTCAGTAAGGAACTCAGTATAGTTCCACAACATCAGGACTATCAGATACTATCATTCATTTATCATTAATTCAGTATCAGCATACTTGGATAACAGTTAATCAATATTCAGATTTAGTACTCTATATTATCATGATCCCAGTTATAGTATACATATTCATGCATGTACTCTTACTCAGTCATATTTATGTTATTTAGTTATTATTGTTCATGCATATGAACCCATGCATTTCAGCAAACCTCACTACGCATACCATTACATTCAAAGTACTGACGCATACCTTTCTTTTGCGCTATGATGTCTTATCTCATAGGTTCAGACGCAGTGCTCCAGAGCACCCTTAGCAGTTTAGTTTCTTAGCAAAATGAGTAGTGCTAAGTCCTCATAGTTTGAGGACATAATTGTTTTCAGCATTTCAGTAGTCGGAGTTAGTTGGGGGTTTGGCCCATCAACTCTACAGTTCAGATATTTAGAGGTTTTTTCAGACTAGAGTGCTTTCAGTCAGTTGTTTAGTTTTCTTTTAGTATTGAATTTTAGTTTTGGGTATTGTGATACCATATTTAGTATTATTTAGTATAAAACTTATAGAATGTTTTTGCCTATTTTTTCATAATTACATTATTATTACTCAGTTATTGCAGCAGGTACCAGTCATGGGTTAGCTTGTGGTCCTTCGGGATTATGAGCACCGTGTGGCATCCGGGGTATAGACTCGGGGAGTTACAAAAATTAGTATCAGAGCCTAAGGTTTAATAGTGTCCTAGGAAGTCTAATAGCCACATCTAGTTGAGTCTTGTGCATGGGTGTGTTGCGCGCCATACTTATGGACAAGAGGCAACAAGGTGTTTTAGGAAAATTTCCCCTTCTTTCAGTATTATGTCAGGCGAGTGAGCATGAGTTCCAGTAAAACTCTCAGTCTAATCCACTTCTTCCTTTTGCTTACAGAATATGCCTCCCAAAAGGACTAATAAAATAAGAACCAGAAATCAGTCAGCACCTCAGCTCGTTCAGGCAGATCCCCTAGACGAGCACGTCTCTCATGCAGAATTCAGGGCTGCATTCACTACTCTAACCAATTCAGTCTCAACTTATAATGAACACACAACTATTATTTGGGCCAACTGAGTTACCAATACTACTGTAGCCAGGATTTAGGACTTCACCCGAATAAACCATTCCTTATTTTCAGGCTCTAAGTCTAAAGAGGATCCACAGGAGTTTCTCGATCAGGTTCAGAAAGTCACAGGTATCATGGGAGTGACTTCCAGTGAGAGTACTGAGTTAACCACCTGTCAGCTACAAGATGTAGCCCATACGTGGTTTAAGCAGTAGAAGGTAGACAGTAGTGTAGATGCAGAGCCCATAGAATGGGAAGAGTTTGCTACAACCTTTTTAGATAGATTATTTCGCTTAGAGCTGAATAAAGCCAAGGTATTAGAGTTCATCAATCTCAAGAAAGGAAGTATGAGTGTGAAAGAGTATTCCCTCAAGTTTACTCAATTAGACAAGTATGCTTCCCATGTAGTAGTAGACAATAGATCCAGAATGAGAAAGTTTGTATCTAGGGTATATGGTAGAGTGGTTAAGGAGAGTAGAACTTTTATGTTTATTAGAGAGATGGACATATATAGGCTAATGGTCCATGCTCAACAGATTGAGGAATAGAAACTTAAGAAGATGGAGAGAGAAAATAAGAGAGCCAGAGCGGGTAGCTTTAGTTTTGTCCAGCCGAGGTCAGATGGTGGTAACCGTTCTTGATTTAGTTAGAAGTTTTTGCCCCAGTTCCATCTTCAGCTAACACACTAGTACCAAGGTTTAAGAATGGCAGTCATAATGGGGCGCTAAGCTCCAAAACCCAGAATAGTGCAAGTGGTGTTTGTACTAATCTTCTTTGCGAAGAATGTGGTAAGAATCATAAGGGTATGTGTAGAGCTGGCATTGATGTATGTTTTGGATATAGCAAGTCAGGTCACAGAATCTAAGACTATCCTAAGGCTGGTCTTCGAAGTCAGCATAGTCATCCTTCATCTGAGTCCGGTCGCTTGAGTTAGTAGGGTACTACTTCTAGTGCCGCCAGTGGGCAACGCCCAAATAGGCTTTATGCACTTCAGTCCAGGAAAGATTGAAAAAATTCCCCTAATGTGGTCACTGGTACGTATAGACCTCCCATTTACATGTTTATGTCTCATCAAATCCAAGAGATTCTCTATCTTTTATAACTTTTTGAATAGCAGTTAACTTTAAAGTCAGACCAAATATTAATAAAGCCTTTCTTAGCCTCCACCCTAATGGGTCAGTCTATCATTGCCCTGCGGGTATACAGGAACTGACTGGTTATGATATCTCAAGAAGTCAGGCTTCCAAATTTCAGTAGTAATATTAGTATGTGCAGAAAAGCAATGGGTGGGAATGATTCCCAACCAGTCTTTACCTCAGTTCAAAGTTTTGTTCTTTAGTCATCACGATACCTACACATGCTTTATGTCTCAGCTGCATGAACATAACTTAAATTCACGCACTTTCTATAGAATCATGTGCATTTTCAGTTCTTAGTGTGAGGAGTTCCAATTCACTCCATAGTACAAATCATGTTCCATGAACACGGAAGCTCCAAACTCAGGTCATGCAGCTCATGACTTCTACACTCATGCCTTACAGTGTGTTCAGTCCCAGTTACTGTCTTAATTGTAGTCTTAATTACAGTCTTAATTATAGTGTCAGTCTTAGTCCATTAATCAGATCAAAAACTCAGTTTAGTTTCAAGTTTGCTTGACTACAGCATACAATTATCAGTTAATTAGTTATTAGTATTTCAGTATCTCAGCTTACAGAATATTTCAGAACCATGTTAACGCTTGGTCTTGCATTCTCAAATAATACATTTTTCATGAATTTATGCTCAGTTACATTATATTACAGAATTCTAGGCTTGTTGTGATGTCTTATTCAGATAATGCCAAACTCTCCTTACTCCTTAAAGTACTGGAACTAAAAAAAAAGAGTGTCAAAGAAAAGCTCTATTTGAGAATAAGTTTTCAGTGTGAATTAGTTCGTAAAGCTAGTAATTTAGTTTAGCAGTAAGACGGACAAATTCGTGTGGTGTGGTTTTCCATCTTTCCATCTGGTTGCACTATCCGAAGTCTCATGAATGTAACTATTCTAAGATGGACCAACCAGATAGTTGCGTGTTCAGCTTAGTTTATGTATTATGTCTCAGTTCAGGCCTCAGATATTTAGTCACGATTCAGTTCATAGGTGCCTTGTGCATTGCCCCATTTTTCCTCAGTATCTCAGCCAAGTCAGTGTTCTTCAAGGGACATAATGTCCCAAGGGGGAAATTCACTATAACCCCGAGCTTTCATGTCCTAATCCTCCTAATTCTCTTCACGTAATGAATCCAATTTGGAGTAGTGGGTACTCATAAGTTGTACCTAAAGTTCCAATCTCAGCCGTAAGCCACGTATTCAAGGGGCTTAGTTCAGTTCACAATATTCAGTTCATGTATTACGTCCCAATCTTAGTCCCATTCTCATGTTCTCGTTCATGTGTACTCCGAAATGATCTTGGGTTCATCAGTATTTTTCAGTTAAAGTAATAGTTTTTCCTTGAGCTTACTCAGTTCCATGTTCAGATTACCATTACAAACTTGGTACCAGTTACCATTGCATATTCATTCATGTGTTCATGAGTCATTTAAGTTATGTACCCATGCATCAGATATACATGTTCAGTATATACATATGAGAAAATCAGCTTATCAGTATTCCCAGTTATGCAGTCATAAATCATGTTCAGTGTGAAATCCAGTATATCAGTAATCTCAATCATGAAATAATGTTTCAGTTGTGCATGTCTAGTGTCTAAAGTCAGTCTGCCAGTATTCCCAGTTTAGTCAGTCTCTTTCGAGGATGAATATTCCCAAGGGGGAGATATTGTAAGACCACGTAAAATTTTTAGCTTAACTCAGTTCTTTAAGCATGTTTAGAGGTCCCAGACTTAGAAAATTTTAGCTAAGTATCAAGACTTAGGCCTCATTTGTTTGCACTTAATGGAGATCTGAATTTGAATGGTTCAGACTTCAGACCATTAAGTGCATTTGTTTTTTATTAAGGTTTTAACTCTTAATAGGTTTGAATAGGTCTTAATCATTCAGATCTAGAACCAAGTCTTAATAGGTCTGAAGGGATATTCTAGTGTTGGATAATATTCACCACTCTATTCATAATCAATAGTCACCACCACTAACCACCTCTGCCATCGTCATCATTGTCAACCACTACTCACCTCCACCATCACAACCACCATCCACCAAAAATACCGCTACCAACCACAATTGTCGACCATTACCACACCTACTACCTCTTCTATTCCAATTATATTCACCGCCACCACTGTCGTCAACAACACCACAATTAGCAACCACTACCGGCCAATCCCTACTACCAACTAACTCATCTATCATAACTAGCACCACCACTAACTACCACTAATACACCACAACCTCTACACATTCTTTGGCCGCCACCACCATTGTCACTAGTAACGCCACCTCTACCACCACTTCAACCAGTACCATCACTACAACTATCTCTACTAACAACCATCTCCACCATCACAACAAATAACATCCCCATCAAGAACCAACACATCATCAATAATCATGCATTCATGTTTCAGCCAACACAATCAACATCTTTAACTACTAACATCAAACAAAATCACATCACAACAACCAACACCACCATCAATTGCCACCATCATAACAGTTACTACAATACCAACCATCACAATTATCACCACCAAAATTATTAATCACGAACATCAATTATTGTCACCGTAACCACCATTATAAGCCATCTCCACTATCATTGACAAACATAACTATTTTTTTTCAATCAAATACTAATAATTTTGTTGTATTAAATTACATACTTTTTAACATATAATTAATCTTTTATTTGAATTGAATTTTTTATTTTATTATGTATACAAATAATTTTTTTTACACATTTAGATGTTGAAAAACAAACAATCTTAATCATTTAGTTTTCAGAACTAAAGACAACATCTTAATCATTCAGATGACATTCAGATTTAGACGTCTGAATCTTAAAAAAAAATTGATCCTTAGAATTATTTTAGCCTTCCAAATTT
This sequence comes from Capsicum annuum, assembly GCF_002878395.1. Lineage (NCBI taxonomy): Eukaryota > Viridiplantae > Streptophyta > Magnoliopsida > Solanales > Solanaceae > Capsicum > Capsicum annuum. The sequence continues at coordinate 51,392,581 of NC_061112.1, forward strand.
GGAGGATTTAATTTCTGACCTTCCCGGCCTCAGTTTTTTATTTTTTAACTCATTCATGATCAATGTCACTTGTAGGTTATCTCAGGCGATTTTCAAATTTTTGGAATAGCATAAGGGCGAGTTTGGATGCCTTAAATAGTTAAGGGTCCCGATAGCCTCGTGTAGCAAGGGCTAGTAAACCCAAGTAAGGGTCGCATCACGATGGCTACTTGACCCAAGTAAGGGTCGCATTTTAATGGCTATTTGACCTAAGAATGGCTCGCAACGCGAGGGTAGCCCTATTCAGTACTATTTTAATACAGGTTGCGGGGGTAAATAGGTCATTTTCCCACCCTTATTCAGCCTTAATACAAAATTAATCATCCTATAGGGAAAAATCTTATTCTTTACTCATAAAACTCTCTTAAGAGCAAGCCCTAGCCTCATTAAATTCAATAATTCAAGTCTCAAGAACTCACTTCGATCTTCTCGAAAGTAGTAATCAAGATATGTGAAGTGTTCATCCAAGGGCCCCTTTAACCTTTGGAGTTCCAGAAACCCTTTTTAAAATCTTCAATCATAATTTTCGTGTTGTGTGTTACTTGTATTCATGTTAAACTTGTTGTGTAATTCCCAAGATGATTTCTTTAATGAATTTCATGAATTTATGTTAGCATGTGGGTTAAAATCTTTGAAATTGAAGTGATTAATGTAGCCATGATATATTAAATTATTATTCATGGCCAAGTATAATGTGATGCCTCCCATGTGTTTTCCAAAATGCCTATGTGAATTGTTGGTGTATTTATGACATGATAGCATACATCCCTATACATGTACAAGTTCAAGATTTATAAGTGTTTAATGAAATGCCTTAGAAAGTGAATTATGAACATATGGCCATTGTTGTGCCTTCAAGATTTATGTTACGCTTTACTCTTTACGCTATCGAGTCCTAGGGGTATTTAATTCCCAACAATTTAACTGTATACCTGGAGCTAATGTCAGTTACAGAATAGCCTCAGTCAAGTCACGATCAATGGTACTTTTAGTTGGTTTCAAAATTTTGGAAAACTCAGTAAACTCAGTACAAATTCTATCCAGTTCAGTATTCAGTTCAGTCTATGGTAAACTTAGTCAGTTAGCATAATTCAGTGATATTCCATCAGTCCACGAAACTCGGTGAACTCAATTCAGTTCAGTCAAATAGTAATATTAGTAATAGTTCAGTCCAGCCTAGTACAGACAAGAAATCAACTCTGTGTCCAATCAGTTGGGAGTAGGATTCAGCACTGAGTGATTCCAAGGATGTGGACAAACCTGTTAGTAGAGGGTGTGACCCTAAGGAGCAATCCTTGTGTTCCAGAACTACATACCCAACATAGGTTATGATATATTCCTACCAGATACTATGAGGTTTGATACATCTTTTTTGAGTTTTCCTACTAGCGAGGGTTGACGGAGGAGCTTCCTATCATAGAGGGTCAACTCACATCTTGTCCTTATCTGTGGCATAGTATTGACACCCTTCCAACAGGTGTTACAGGTTGGACCCCAAATCAATTAGAGGAGGGGTATATAGATAAGATGATTACCTTCTACTATATTAGTTTTAGTCTCAATCTCAAAATAGAACTCAGTTCAATTCTACAGATTTAGGACTATCAGATATAGTCACTCAGCTCAATGTGGAACTCAGTATAGTTCCACTAAATAAGGATTTTCAGATACAGTTATTTAGTTATCAGTAATTCAGTATCAACACACTTGTATAATAGTTAATCTGTATTCAAATTCATTATTCTGTATTTTCACGATCTCAATTACAGTATTTCTATCTATGCATGTACTCTTACTTAATCATACTTATGTTATTCAGATATTATTGTTCATGCATATGATCCTATGCATTTTAGTCTATCTCACTGAGCATACCAGTACATTGAAAGTACTGATGCATTCCTTTCTTTTATGTTATGTTGTCGTATATTATAGGTTCAGATGCACGCGCTCTAGAGTACCCTTAATAATTAAGTTTCTCAAAAGACAGAGCAGTGGTGAGTCCTCATAGTTTGAGTACATGATTGTTTTTAGTATTTTAGTTCTTTTTTAGAAGTTGGAGTTAGTTGGGGGCTTGTCCCATCAAGTCCACATTTCAAACAGTTAGAGGCTTTTTTAAACTAGTGTGTTTTCAGTTAGTTGTTCAGTTTTCTTTCAGTATTGATTTTCAGTTTTAGGTATTATGATACCATATTCATCATTATTGAGTATTATTTATTATTAAACCTTATGGAAAGTTTCTACCTATTTCTGTTTAATTACAGTATTATTACTTAGTTATTGCAGCAGGTACCAGTCATGGGTTACCTTTTGGTCCTTCAGGATTATGAGCACCGTGTGACATTTGGGGTACAGGCTCAGGGTGTTATATATGTGGTATCTATTGGTAGTAGGGAAACTATGGTAGACATGATAGAGTTAGATATGGTTGACTTTGATGATATTCTAGGAATAGACTAGTTGCACTCGTGTTATACATATTTAGATTGCAAGACCTGTAAGTTCATGTTTAAATTCTAAAATGAGCTGGTTATTGAGTGGGAGGGTGGTTCCCTAGCTCCTAAGGAAAAATTCATATCGTATCTTAGAGCTAAGAGATTAATTTTTAAATCTTGTCTCTATCATCTAGTTCAGGTTAATGATTCTAACTTGGAAGGTCCTTCTTTGTATTTTGTTCCTATGGTAAATGAGTTCCCTAAGGTTTTCCCTAATGTCCTTCCTCGAATCTTCCCTCATATAGAGATTGATTTTTGTATGGATCTCGTTCTGGACACTCGTCCAATTTCTATTCCCTCATAACGAATAGCTCCAACTGAGTTCAAAGAGCTTACAGAGAAATAAGAGGACCTCTTATATAAGGGTTTTATCCATCCTTGTATGTTCCCATGCAGTTCACCGGTGTTGTTCGTGTGGAATAAGGATGGTTCCCTTCAGATTTTTATTTATTACCAATAGTTGAACAAGGTAATGATAAATAATAAGTATCCTTTTTTGAGAATTGATGATCTCTTTAATTAGCTTAAGGGTGCCAAATTCTTCTCTATGATCGATCTGTAATCTGGGTACCATCAGTTAAAGATTAGGTATGTGGTTATCCCTAAGATAGCTTTTCATACTTAGTATAGGCATTTTGAGTTCTTGGTGATATCATTTGGGTTGACCAATACCCCTGGAACATTAATGGATTTGATAAATAGGGTCTTCTGTCAGATTTTGGATATAGCCGTGATTGTCTTCACTGATGACATTTTAGTGTGCTCTAAGAGTAGGAGGATCATTCTAATCACCTTTTCCTTGTGTTGCAGACTTTGAAAGATCAGTAATTATATACTAAGTTCTCTAAATTTCAATTCTGGTTGAATATCATAACTTTTTTGGTCATGTCGTATCTAGTGAATGGATTATGGTGGAACCTTAAATATTTGTTGTGGTTAAGAATTGGCCTAGACCTATGACTCTAATCAATATTTAGAGCTCTTGGGTTTAGCTGGGTATTATAGTAGGCTTATGGAGAGCTTTTCTTCTATTACTTCCCTATTGACCAAATTGGCTCAGAAGAAGGTAGAGCTCTGTGGTCTGATGCTTTGAGGGTAGATTTGAGAAACAAAAAGATAAGTTAACTTCAGCTCTGGTCTTAACTCTACCTAAGGATACAGAGGGATTTGTAGTCTATTATCATGTGTCCCAGGTTAGTTCATGCAGCTTAGTAAGGTGGTTGCTTTTGTCTCTAGACAGTAAAAGGCTCATAACAAGAACTATCTGACTCATTATTTGGAGATATTAGCTGTGGTGTTAGCATTAAAAATTTGGCGTCACTATCTATATGGGGTCCATGTTGATATCTATTTTTATCATTAGAGCCTAAAATATGTGTTCACTCAAAAAGAGCTTAACCTCAAGCAAGGGAGATGAATTAAGTTGCTGAAGGACTATGATATGAGTCTGCACTACCATCCAAGTAATTCTATAGTGGTTGCTGATGCACTTAGAAGGCTATCTAAGGGTATCTTGTCTCATATTAATAAGGATACATAGGAATTAATGAAGGATATTCACCATTTAGCAAACCTTGGAGTTCGTCTCTTGGACTCTGAGGATAGTGGTATGTTTGTGCAACAGGTGGCACAATTATCTCTTTACTTAGAAATAAAGAAGAAGTAAGTAATTAATCCTCTCTTGATGAAAATCAAGGATGATGTGGGTAAACATAAGGTGATGACTTTAGAGATCGGCGGTGATGGTATCTTGAGGTACTAAAGGAGGTTATGTATTCTTAATATTAAAAGATTGTGAGGTAGGATTTTTTCTGAGGCCTATGAATCACGATATATGGTTCATCCCCATTCAACAAAGTTGTATCACAAACTTAAGGAGATGTATAGTTGGAATAACATGAATTGGGATGTAACCCACTTTGTGGCTATGTGTACGGTGTGTCAGCAAGTGAAGGTAGAGCATATGAGGCCAAATTAGCTACTTTAAGAGAATAAACTACAGGTGTGAAAGTGGGAGATAATTAATGTAGGTTTCATTACCAGCCTTCCGCAATCATGGAATTAGTATGACTCCATTTGGATCATCGCAGATAGGATGACAAAGTCCGCTCACTTCTTGCAAGTAAGGACTACTTATTTTGCTGAGGATTATGTGAAGTTGTTCCTTCAAGAGGTTGTAAAGTTGCATGGTCCTCCTATCTTGATTAATTTATATCATGGTACTCAGTTCTCATCATATATTTGGACCTTTTTCCAGCATGGACTAAAGTGAGTCTTAGTAGGACTTTCTATATGTATTCGGACGGGCAAGCCAAATGGACCGCTCATACTTTGTAGGATATGTTGCGAGTCTGTGTGATTGATTATGGTGGTAGTTGGTTTGACTATTTTCCTTTGATTGAGTTTACTTATAATAATATTTATTATTATAGCATTGGTATGGCCCCATTTGAGGAATTATATGGTAGGACATATAGGTCTCCTATTGGGTGGTTTGAGGTTGGTGAAATTGAGATGTTTTTCCAGAATTTGGTTCACTAAGCTATGGAGAAGGTGAAGGTTATTTAGGATAGGCTTAAAATCACCCAAAGTCACCAAAGTTCCTATGTGGATGTGAGGCAAAGGTATTTGGAGTTTAAGGTTGGAAATTGGGTATTCTTGAAGGTGTCCCCAAAGAAGGGTGTAATGTGATTTGGAAAAAGGGGAAGCTCATTCCCTGGTATGTTGGCATGTATGTCATTTTGAGAAGGGTTGTTAATGTTGCATATGAGTTGGAGTTTCTCTCTGGCATTAGCTCTTTTAATCTGATATTCCATATGTCTATGTTGCGTAAATACGTGGGTGATCCTTCATTGGTTGTTCCCTTAGAGAACATTAGTGTACCAAATTCTTTGTCCTATGAGGAGGTCCCAATGAGAATATTAGATCGGTAATTTCATTGATTGCGAACAAAGGATATAGCTTCGGTAAATGTTCTATGGAAGAACAAAAATTCTGAAGAAGCTACCTGGGAGGCTATGAAAGATATGAAGTCCAAGTATCTGTTCTTATTTCTAATTCTGGAAAATCATTCTTGAGGTATGTGTTGTTCTTAACATCTTGTTTCCTATCTTTGTTGGTGAAAGATTGTGAATTTCTTGGTATTTGGTTTCATGTCTTAAGGTAAGAGTCGAGGCATTTGAGGTTTAATCGTTCTTGTATTTCCTTGTCCCATCATTCGAGGATGAATGATCCTAAGGGGGGAGACTAAAACACCCCAAACTTTGGCCCTTGCAAAATTTCTTGAGTCTTGAGCCTTCTATTCATCATATAACATGCACCATGACTCATATGGTGTGGATATGGTTCCAATACCCTAGTCGTATATTAGTCAGTGTCTTATTTTCCAATTTTTATTCAAAGTACGAGAATACTCCATACAAGTTGTATGTTCATGATACAAGAAGTATAGTGCCCAACTGTATGTTTTCCAATGTGTAGCCTTTGATGTTTTGCTTAAGGTACGACTTAAAGGGTACTATTCATATAGTGATGGTACAAGTTAGGCTAAGGAGTCGTATGTTGGAGAGAATGTTGTCCAACTTTCTAATCAAGTTATGAGCAGAGAGTACTACTCGTATGATATGGATACGAGTTGAGGGGTCCAATCATACTCTCCTGCGTTCGTTTTACAGCTTTTAAGTTGAGAGTATTTTAAACACTTCCCATCACAATCCCTTAAGACCCCACGTCTTATAAAACTATTTGGTCCCTCATTTTACACTTTAGAAGATTGGAAACACTCTCTAAAAACCTCTCTAGAAGATTGGGCTAGGGTTTCTTCAGGTGGTCATCTAGAGGCTTAAGGATCGAAATCTCTCTGTGATTCTTAGTAACTCAAGAATGTGACTCTTACTTCATTACTATATTATAAAAATAATGTGAACATTGTTATTGTTCATTAATGGTGATTTTGAAGGCCATGGTTGAGGATCTGAATGCATAATGTTGAGTATTGTTTTCTTATGTTTCAAATTATAATTATACATGTTTTAATGATTGTTTTGCAGGTGTGCGTGTTTGGGAATTGTGATTTAAACTAAGGGGTCATGGTTAACCCCAACTTGATGGTTTTTGGCTTTGAATATTTGTTTGATAATAGTATGCCTTTAACACGTTTGTGAAAATGTCAATGAGAAGAATTTTGTCTCATATGAATTGTGTTTTGAACTATGGCATTGACCTATGAATGTTGATGATTGGTAAAAGGTTTAAGAAGTTCTTGATGATCATAAATTTATTTAAATAATAACCTTGGTAGTTTAATTAACTTAATGGGTTTGAGTCCCTAAATATTGAATTGAATTGAGGTCACTGTTTAGACAATCGGTTCGAGTCCCAAAGTTGACTAATTACACTTGCGTCATGTTGTATGATTGCAAGTGGGGTTGGTATGATGATACCAATCAGATTGCTTTGGCAATTAATTGGATTAATGGTTGTACATATGTGTATAGAATGTTTTAATTTGGCTTTAAAGCGGGATATGTAGCTGGGCAATAAAAGTAGAGTCTAAAGGATTGACATTGGAAATTGCGCTAGCCAGTTCGGGTGTCTACATGAACAAGAGGTTCAAGTCCCCCGAATGGATATATGAATGGGAGGTTTGAGGCCCCTATATTGTATACATTGGTGCTTAAGTCACCTTAATTATGCCTGTAGGTTTGAGTCCCCTATATTGTATACATTGGTTCTTAAGTCACCTCAATTATGCCGGTATGTTCGAGTTCCCTATAATGTCACATACGGTTATGGATATTCTTTGGTTCGTGCGTCTACATGCACTTGAGTCCTTCAAGCTAGGGGAGAGCTTGGCCTATATAGACCTTGGGTGCCTTGATATATGAGGGTTATGCTACAAGTCCAAGGTTAAGGTTTTAAAAGTTCATGCTAAACCTTGTTCTCTTTCCCAACTATATATATATATATGTACGTATACATGTGAATGCATATGATGATTTGACTTGGTTTTGAATGATGGCATTATTTTTTTCCTCGATTCTAGAGTTACATTCTCGTGCTCCAACCACTAACCATCTTCGGACTTAGTATTCCTACGCGATGTAGGTCCCAAAAATTTTTATACTTTTCTTATGCTATCAATAGGTATTCGAGTTGGTTCGTGAGTTGACATTGAAGTGGTGAGCTTTCATACCTTGGAAGGCCTCATTTCATTGTTTTTATATTCTATGTTTTAGGCTTGGTTTTGGGCTATGGCTGGGGGTATGTCCCGACCAAAATACTTTTTGGATTTGATTAGAGGCTTTGCCAGACTACTGTTGGTTGGGGCGGTGTCAGTAGTCGTATCAGAATTGGTATTGGTATTGGCATTAAATCCAATACCTGTTAGTATTGGTTATGATTATACTTTGATGTATTTTTATTATTAAATGTGTATCTTTCTATATAGTTAGAATTCATACGACTCTAAGACGTGTTCTGTTGGATTGATTGGATTAAGGGGGAAATCTGGTCCACGTGGGACTTGAGATACCCATCACGGCCAGACCCTGGTTCGTGTCGTAACAATGATACCTGCACCTCAAATCAATCATAGAAAATATTGATGTACCCTACAACTATTCAAACAAATCATCAATACGGGTTAAAGGATACTAGTTATATATTGTAACGTTGCTCAACCGCTTGTAGTCTATGCACATACAAAGACTGCCATCCATATTTTTAACAAACAAGATAGGAGCACCCAACTAAGAGGCACTCAGACGGATAAATATTTTTCCCAAAAAATCCCGCAACTAAGACTAATATAGCATGATGCGGAGAGAACCAACTGATCCCCAAAATTATGTCAACATCTACCATGTCTCAAATCACCATATCTACCCAAGTGTTATACCCTATAATCATAACAGAACAAGAACAATAAATCCAATCAACAACAATAGAATCACCAGCAATGATAGACATGTGAACAAAAAATTCAAGTATATCAGAAACTATGTCCAAAGCTACAACAAAATCAGCTGACACATATGATAAAGTAGAATCAAGATCAAATAATATAGTGTCCTTTAGATCACATAAAAGAATAGTACCATAGTACCTATAATAACAACATATGATGCCTCTGTCTTGGGCCTTCTTGGAAAAGCATAGATATAGGCCCTCCCACCAGTTTGAGTGTCACCCCTACAAAGATGAGAACCACCTCGATGGGGCTTCCACCTCTACCTTCCTGATGACCACCATGCCCACCCTTTGGATGACCTCTCCCATTACCACCACCTTCCCTAACTACTAGAAATAGAAATTGTGAAGCCCGTTGTTGGACAGACTAACTATATTACCTCAAATTAGGACAATACCTCTTGATGTGACCAACTTTACTACACTCACAAGATATACGATCTAAGGTGGGTCATTGAGCTGATGAAGACAAATTGAGGTAACCACTAAAGTCCAAAAATGACTAGATAGCCCTTGACTAACCACCAGTAGACACCTACATCACTAACTGAATAGGGCAAGTGGTATCCCTATGAACATAGGCCCTAGAATAAGAACCACTGAAACTGCCTCCTTTGTTATCCTTCTTTCTTACTATCTTGGAATGCACCTCTTTCCTTACACCCTCCACCTTCTTAACAAAATCAACAGTCTCCTAGAAAAATTTACTTGAAGATGTCATCTGAAGAGTAAAAAATTGGGAGAACTGTATTCAAACCCTTTATGAAGAGATAGATCTTCTTCTTTTTAGTATTTGGAGTGAAGATGAATATAGAGATAATGGATGAAATTTTGACACATAGGACATAGTCGACATACTTCCCTACTTAAGATTAGTGAACTCACCCCCTTTCTTGTACCTCAATGTATGAGGCACATACTTATCTACAAAAATTGAGTAAAAATAACTCCAAGTCAATGGAGGCTAACCTAGAGCTCTACACTCTACGTAAGCTCTCCTCCACATCTTGGCATCTTTCTAAAATATAAATGTGACCAATTCCACACCATAACTTTCAACCACACCTGTTTTGTGAAGTTTCTCATGAAAATAAATAATGAACTCATACGTATCATCAGAATGGGTACCATGAAAAATAGGAGGCTTTATATTAATAAACTTTCAAAATTGATCATGCTCATCTCCAGTCATCACCGAACACCCTACATGCTTTAGAAAAACATTTTACCTTAACACTCTTCCATTTGAGATGCTACAACATCATATGATGAACCCTGGGATATTAAACTACGAGACTGAGGGGATACTCTCGGTTCCTTCCAACCCACTTAAAAGCTCAAAACCTATTGAATCACATTGAAAGACATCTAAATTTGACTTCTACCTCCCTAAATTGGTGTGACCCCATCATGAACCAGCTTCCCCCTATCTAGACTAGTATTTCCCTAGTCTTTACTATCTCAAGCATATCCTCATATGTGGGAGGAGAAACTTACCCCTATAGAGATAGTCTCATGGCCTGAGATCTACCTCTAGCAGGTATTTCTCTCTTTTCTCTACCTCATCCTCTCCTTGCTTGTCCTCTATCCTAAATCGTAGCCTAGTGGCCAGTTTGATCACTTCTGATCCTGCTCCTAACCCCTTCCAAACTGGTCTTTTCTCTTATGATTTGGCCTTTGCCAACACGTCTTTCCTTCCTCTATCTTATCCTTCTCTTTCTTATCCTTTACCCAAAACATATCCCCAATAGCTAGTTCAAGCACTTTTGCTCTTGCTTTATTTGTTCGTGTTCTCAACATCTACGAGAATAATAATGTAAGAAGTTATATACCAATTTGTATCACCAGATACCAACTAAAACAAGAAATAGATGAAAGAAAGAAGAATTTGAATTTTTTTAGTGTCTTATTGTCTATATAAGAAAATTATATACATCTGCCTACTATGTTTCAAAACTCTTCTAAACATATGCTTATACGATGAGATCAGCAACCTGGGGCTTTGACAAAAACTTTTTCATAGCCCAAATAGTCTAGAGTGGCACCCACACTAAGCTTCTTGTGGGATAACCATTTAAATTGAACCATTACCCAATCACTTTGTCAACATCAAAACTAGGTTATCATAAAATCAACTTAATAATAATAATTCAAAGTTGATCATTATTTATGTGGAAATTAAACAAACTACCTATTGAAATCCCGAAGACCCAAAAGTCATCATACAAGAACTTCTAAAATGAAAACCATGCTAAAAGAAATATCCAAAATAAAGAAAGACAAAGAGTGTCTCAATGCTCGAAAGAAGGGAAATAACCAATACGATGATCCATGGCAGCCTGAAGATGGAGTGTTGACTCTTTGATCAAGATCATCTATCAAATATTAGAGATGGGGAAAGTTTTAAGCCTCTGGAATACTTTCTACTCTCAACAAAAGAAGAGTATATATTAGTGTCAATACAAGTCACTATATACTGGTAAGTATCATAGGTCAACTCAATTTAATAGTATGTACACAACATTAATCAAATAACACATAAATATGCATCAACACATAATAGGTATCAATAAATCAACATTTACCTCAATGTTGGGCCAAACAGTGCTTACAAACCAGCCACATAACCATCAATAGTATCATTATATCATAAACCACAAAATCATTAATAATACCATAAGCTGAACTATGTCTATCTCAATCCCACAACTAGAACACCAAAAGCGTATTATAAACTTAATAAACACGCGAGATCTCAAAATCAACACTAATTTGTACACACATGCTAAGGGACGTATTTTTGGCCAACTAATCATAACCTACAGGGGAAAATCTAAGTCCATGTTCCATACTTACATAGTACCCGATCCTCCATAAATAAGTAATATCAATATAGATATCTGTACAGATGTGGTACACAATCCTCCGTAACCATATTATATGTATTTTAGAAACTTCACCTTATTTATCAAGATACAGTACGACGTACTAAATTTACAAGTGCACTTACATTTATAAGGCAATTTTATAAGTCTAAGCTTAAATGATTAATCATACAAGTTTTAACATTCCAAATATTATCAAGTTCAAGTATGCGCAAAGACCAATAAACAATGTAATGATCCTTCAGTTTATTTTTCATATTTCTCCTTATTTTAATTGTTAGGGATTTTCAATAACTTCCCCAAGTCATTTGTGACTCTCTGGGACTAACAGTTTGGTTACCGGGCAGTTCGTTTAATTTTTAGAGAAAATTCCCTCATTTGTAGTCTTCATTGGTTCTAAATAGCCATCGTGTAAAAAAATCTATTAAACAATCTTGTATGCAAATTTTGATTGCATCAAAAGCTCAGGAATATTGATTTTAGACTAGGTAAACCTTTGGTTCAGGTCCCAATGCACCCGAGCTCATTCGACCTATTAGTCAGAAAATTAAAAAATTTAAAATACAAGTGTGGAACACATATTTGTTCAAAACAACCTTAGATGGAAAATACGACTTTGCCATTGTGTCTGAAATATCAAATTTAGTATGGTTATAAAGTTCATATACATATATCAAATTTTAGATGAATCCTGAGACATCAATGAAAACTTGGAAATTCTTTCAAGTTTCAACTAATATCTGATGCCAAAGAGGGTAGTGCAATCTCCCTATAGGGTGTGGCAATCACCAGATCTTCTTTTAAGGCCAGGGTAAAAAATTTCCACACCTGAATAACTAGTATGCGTATAAAATAACCCCTTAGGCCGCGTTTCAGCAATTTTTCACACATCCTTGAGAGCCAAGAACCCCAAATGAGTGTGATAACTTAAATGTGAGTCTTGTGAGTGACTTAGGAGCTTTATTAACATTTATTTATCCAAATATCTTTGAATTTAAGGTAATTTTTCGTCCTTTTATTGGTGAAATTCTTTTTTCTTAACCCAAAACCTTAATTAGCTTAAGGGCTTGATTTTAGCACCACATAGAGTAGTTTTTACCTATTTCTTGAGGGTTATGATTGCTTGAACATGTATGAATGTTGGATTGATCTCAAAAATATGATTTCCATATGTGGGACCCACTTAGAGAATTTGGTGTCATTTTTTGTCCTAAAGCAAATGAAGTAATATGGGTATCATTATTCTCGTATTGATGAGTAGATTACAATTTTAATAGTGTGATGGCATATAGAGATTGTGATGTGAAGACAAGCATTTTGGTGAATGATTAAAGATTTTATGATTCAGCTTTGATGTAAGCTTCTATCTACTCTTCTCTGTAACATGATGTGTGTTATATATTACGTGTGAATGCAATGTTAAATTTATTATGGGTAGAATGACTTAGTATTGAATTTGAATTTTAGTATTAGATGAGGGTTTATGACCCGTAAGGTGAAATTCTTCTTATCCATTTTGAATCTTATATCCTTCTTTTAACAACCCAGATTTTTACCTCTGAAAATTTCTTGACTTTTGTTATCACTTTCCTGGTAACGACTTGCCTAACGAGTCATAAAAACTCATTTAGAGTCATAGGACCCCAATCGTAATTGGACCAGTGTTGGTTCCCAAGTTACTATTTTGATTATGACCTCTACCTTATGATTTATAAGGTGAGGTCACAAGTCGTATGAAGGGACTCGTGACCAAACTAGGTGCCAATGTTTTTTTCCTTAGTATGACTAGGACCCTACGAGTCGTAATGTCACATTAAGAGTAGTATGGTATGACTCATAGGGGAAATAGAAAGGATGCCCTGAGTCACTTCTCAAATGATAAGTCCATAGAATGACTCATACCTAGATGTCGTGAGTCATGACATGACTCATAACAATTGGGGATAATTTTTTCTATATGTTCTCATTAAGGGAAAATCGATCTTTTCTCCCATCCAAATTCTATCCCATGACTTAAAACACTCTTGTGGCCCTATTATCATCAAATTATCATAATATATCACTTTTCTTATCTCTCAAATACGAAAGGGAAGAACAGCTAGGTTTTCTAAGGATTTGTCTTCCAAATATCCAATTAGTGATTTCCCTCCATAGTTCTCAATAATTTTATACATGTATCTCTTCTCTACAGTATGTTTTGTTAAAACCATATGTTTAAATTATTATTCATATGATTACTTGAAAGTTTTGGAAATTGCGTTGAGGGTCCTTGAATGTTATTGATGGAATTGCTTTTCCATGACTTTTGTGAATTATTCATGATTTGAATTGATAGTTTTGTAACTAATTGGGTGAATGGTTATGGGAATTTGAATAGGGGTCGTCGGTCCCTAAATTAATGACTTTTGGAATTAGAATTGGTTTGGAAATTGTGTAACCTCAACCCACTTGCATAATTGTCTTTGAAATATGAATAATCACATGGTTTGGCTTACTATCCTAAACTATGGAATTGTATAAAAGGCTAAATTAAATACAAATGATTTTTAGAAGGACTTGATGGTCATGTCTTAACTTAATTATAAACTACGGGTGTTGAGGCATTCCTATAAGTTGATTTTTATAAAATATGGTGGTCGAGGCATTCCCCAAAAATATTTAACTAGATAAATCATGGGGGTCAAAGCATTCCCCCAAGGAGATGAGTAATTGGAATGGCATAATGATACTAGCTTGCAAGCATAATTAGTGTGATGATACCAATGTTATATATCATAATGGATAGTTCTTAGTTATAAAAAGAAAAGTGTAAGCTATTTTAATTAGGCTTAATGGGGGCTATGTAGTTTACTGTGAAGGTGTAAGTCCCTGGGAGAAAGAACACTAGAAACTATATTTGTCGGCGTAGGGGTCTTGATGATCGTGTGCATAGTCCAAACTTATATTTTTTTTCATGTATCCTTGAGTTATGTAGGGTCAGGGAATTCCCTTGTCTCCCTTGATACCCTAGTTCCTGTGGCTAATATGCATAGGGACACTTTTTGTAGGGTTAATGCTGGATCCATATAGCCCGTAGGTATAGATAACGGTTTCAGCTACAAAGTCCAGGTTAATATTTTAAATCTCATGCTAATCCTTGTTCCCTATCCTAGTATGTTGTATATATATTTATATAATTATATGCAAATGGTTTTGGAATAATTTTTGATGGATTGATCATGGAATATTTTTATCCCTTTCTTGAGTTACATGCTAGCGCTCACCCTGCTAACTGTCCTCGGAAGAGGTATCTCAATGCGATACAGGGTCAAAGATACTTCAATTTCCTTGCACTGTTGTAGGTTACTTCTAGATTGTCCATAAGTCAGCTTTGAAGTGGTGAGCTTCCATTCTCCGAAAGGTCCTCATTTTATGGTCTTGTCTTTACTTATGTTCTAGACAATTTCAATGGATTTTTGGCTATGGTCGGGGGGCATATCCCAACTTTTGTTGATATTTTGTTTGTTAGAGGCTTTTGTGGACAATATATAGGTAGATTTGGTATTTTATATTCCTAAATCCTATTCAGTTGATTTATCTATCTTGTTATATGTTTAGAGCTTAGTTCTATCTTGTTATATGTTCAAAACTCAGTTCTACCTTGTTATATATTCAGAGTTTATCTGTTGCTAGTTGTATTATGATCCTGTTGGTTAGGTTAATCAAGGTAATCTCTTGTCCTCAGTAGATATAACATACCCATCACGACTAGTCCCTACTTTAGGTCGTGATAAGCTTGATATTGGAGCCTAGGTTTAGGATAATTGGGTATTCACCAAGTCGTGTCAATTAGAGTTTATTTTATGGGTATGTAGTGCGACATACTTATAAAGGAGAGGCTATATGTCATTTAGAGATGTTCCCCATTCTTGTGTTCTATTTTTGGGCTATAGAGTGTATGGCATTGAAATCTCCTCTAATTTTATTTGTTCGCATTTCATGTCATACCTCCTAAATGATCTGATATTCGTGGAAACTCTTCTATCCAACTTGAGAATAATGTAGATGGAACTCATTTTACTTATAGAGTACAGACCCAATATAGGGTCCCTTTTCCTAACTTTCCACATGGAGTTCCACTGGTCCCTACTCAAGCTAATGATGTCCATGCCCTACTACCCTAAGGAGATATTTCCAATGCCAAGTTACATCAAATTACTCATATTCTGACCCATTTGGTGATTTGTCAGTCCTCCCAACCTGACTGTTTTTGTTTTATTGCTCCATGTTTTAAGGTCACTAGAGTTGTTCAGTTTATTAGATGAATCCTTCAACCTTTACTATATCTAAGGTTAAGGAGGATCTTTAAAGTTTTTTGGATGAGATGGAGTGATATTCAGGGTGATGCATGCCACTAACTCAAAAGGTATGGAATTTGCTGCATATCAGCTGAAGGATATAACATTTTAGTGGTATTAGTAGTGGCACCAATTCAGAGAGGATGATGATGAGCCAACTGAGTGGGATGAGTTTTTGAGTGCCTTTCTTAATCGTTTTATTCCTTAGGAGTTGAGGGAAGCTAAAGTCGAGGAGTTTATGAACTTGAAGTAGAGAAGGATGACTATGAAGGAGTATGCTTTAAAATTCCACTAGTAATCTCATTATGACCCTAAGATTATGTCTAGCATGAGAGAGAGAATAAGGAAGTTTGCTTTGGGTTTGTCTCGAGAATTAGTACTAGAGTGTAAGGTGGTGATGTTGAATAATGAAATGGATATCTCTAGGCTGGTGGTGTATATACAGCTGGTTAAATATGAAAAAAAGAAATAAGCAAAAATGGAAGAGAAACAAAATAAGAAGTTCAGATATTTAGAGCAGGTTTGAGGCTAGTAGAACAATGGTATAGATGGTAGGAACTAGGGAAATAAAAGGACTTGGGAAAACTTGAGTTCATATTCTACGGCTAGTGCTCCATATCGTAAGTTGTTTGGTGGTCGTCACTTTTAGACTAACAATAGGTTTACAACATAAGATGCCTAGTCTCAGGGTAGTAGAGCTCAGTCAGCAGCACCTCATCCTCATTGATAATTTTATGGACAGTTGAACCTTGGTTATTGTGCTAAGGGAAGGAATTTATATTTCAAATATTACCAGCCTTGTCATATTCATAGGAACTATCAGTGAGCAAATAATGCCACTAGAGCTAACAAGGTTTTGATTTCTACTTCTTTAGCTCCTGCACCAAAGGGTGCTACTTATGGTACCAATACTAGATGGAATTGTCCTTATTCCCTATCCACGCATCAGGAATCTTAGGCATCTCCTGATGTTTTCATTGGTATGTTATAGCTTTTCTCTAGTGATGTATCTTTTCTGCTTGATTTGGGGTCCACCCTTTCTTATGTGGCTATTTTTTTATTTCAATTCAGAGTGCATTTTCAATCCCTTCCTTGTTTCTACCACAGTAGGTGATTATATTATGTCTAAAAAAGTCTATAGGGGTTGTGTGGTGTCTATATTTTGTAGGAAGACCTTAGTGGATCTGAGAGAGTTGGATATCTTAGGGATAGATTGGCTTCACTCATTCTATGCATCTCTTGATTTTAGGACCCAAAAGATCAGTTTCCTATTCTTTAATTAATTGGTAATAAAGTGTGAGGGGATTTCCCTAATTCCTAAGGAAAGATTTATTTCCTATCTTAGAGTTTGAAAGTTGATTTCCAAAGGGTGTCTTTGTTATCTAGTTACAGTTAAAGATTCTAGTTCTCGGGGTTCCATCCTTACAATTTGTCCTTGTTGTTATTGAGGTTCCCAAGGTGTTTCTCAATGATCTTCCTGGTATTCCTCCCAACAGGAAAATAGATTTTAGGTATGATGTTCTACTGATTACTCATCCTATCTCTATCCCTCTATATAGAATAGCTCCTTCTGGGTTTAAAGAACTTAAGAAGCAATATTAGGATATTTTTAAAAGGGTTTAATCTATCCTAGTATCTTTTTGTGGGGTGCTCCAGTGGTTTTTATGCATAAGATGAATTGATCTCTTTGGATATGCATAAACTATCGACAGTTGAATAATGTGATGGTGCAGAATTAGTATCATCTTTCTAAGATTGATAATATCTTTGAACAAATTTAGGATGCTAAATGGTTCTCTAAGATTGATCTTCGGCTGGGTTATCATCAGTTGAAAGATTAGGGAGACGAATATCCCTAAGACTACTTTCGGAACCCAATATAGTCATTATGAGTTTTGATTTATGTATTTTAGGTTGACTAATGCTCCAACTGTGTTTACGGATCATATGAACTAGTTATTTAGGTAATTTTTGAATTTGCTTGTGATAGTATTTACTGATGACATCTTGGTGCATTCTAAGAGTGAGGAGGATTATGCTAATCACCTTTGAATAGTATTGCAGACTCTTAAGGATCAGTAATTGTATGCCAAGTTTTCAATGTATGTGTTTTTGTTAAATATTGTGACCTTTTTAGGTCATGTTGTTTCCTGTAAGGGGATCATGGTAGATCTACAAAAAGTTGAGCTGGTTAATAAATGGCCAAAACCTATGACTCCAACTGACATTCGAATCTTCTTAGGTTTAACGGAGTATTATAGGAGGTTTGTGTAGAGATTCTCTTCTATTGTTTCTCTATTGACTAAGATGTCTTAGAAAAAGTTAAACTTTTTGGGGTTCGATGCTTGTGGGGGTAGTTTTGAGAAAGTCAAGAATTAGTTGACTTGTGTTCTAGTTTTGACTCTGTCGAGGGAACTGATGGTTTTGTTGTGTACTGTGATGCATCTAATGTGGGACTAGGTTATGTGTTGATACAATATGGTAAGGTTTTGTCTTATACTTCTAGAAAGCTGAAGATTCATGAAAGGAATTATTCGACTCATGATCTATTGTTGACAATCATTGTGTTTGGGTTGAAGATTTAGCAAAATTATTTGTATAAGGTTTACGTTGATATTTATTCTAATCATAAAAGCCTGCAGTATGTGTTTACCCATATAGAGTTAAATCTTAGGCAAAGGAGATTGCTTGAGTTTCTCAAAAAATATGACATGAGTCTCCACTACCATCAACGTAAGTCTAATATAGTTTTTGATACTCATACCAGGTTGTCTATGTGTAGAATGTCTCATGTGGATGAGGAGAAGTGGGGATGGTAAAGGATATTCATCAATTGTATAACTATGGAGTTTGTCTTTTGAATTTTAGGGAGGTTGTATAGTCATCTCTTGGTGCAGAGGTGAAGAAGAAGTATGTTTTAGACCCTATTTTAATGCAGATTAAGGATGATATGGGTCACTAGAATGTCATGGCATTTGAGATTAGTGGAGATGGTATCTTAAGGTACCAAGGTTAGTTATGTGTTCCGGTTGTTGATGGGCTGTGAGAAAGGATTTTGGTTGAGGCTCATGAGTTGAAATATACAGTTAATCCTTGTTCGAGGATGATGTATCATGACGCAAAGGATATCTATTTGTGGAACAACATAAAGAGGGATGTGTCTAACTTCGTCGCTAAGTGTATGGTGTGTTAAAAACTAAAGGTTGAGCACTTGAGGCCTGGAAGCATGTCTAAATATAATAAGTTACCCATTTGGAAGTATAAGGTGATCAACATGGATTTTATTACTAGTCTTCTGTAGACTAGGAATCAGCGTGATTCGGTTTGGGTCTCGTGGATAGGATGCCTAAATTAACACACTTTTTTCTTGTGCGTACTACTTGCTCTGAAGAGGATTATGCTAAGTTGTTTATTTCGAAGATCATCAAATTAAATAGTGCCCTAATTTCTATTTTTCTGATTGAGGTATGTAGTTCTCTTCTTTCTTTTGGAATTTGTTTCCACAATACTTGGGAACACGGGTGAAACTTAGCACCGAATTCCACCCTCAAAAAGATGGACAAGAAGAGAGGATGATTCAGACTTTGGAAGATATACTAAGGGATTATGTGATTAATTTTGGAGGTAGTTGGGTGGATCATTTGCCTCTCATTGAGTTTGCTTATAATAATAGTTAGCACTCTAGCATTTGGATGGCTTCTTTTGAGTATCTTTATGGTAGGAGGTGTATATATCCTATTGGGTGGTTTAAGGTTGGTGAGACTAGATTGTTCGGTCCATACTTGGTTTACCAAGCCATGGAGAAGGTAAAGGTGATTCGTGTTGGACTTAAGACTGCTCAGAGTTACAAAAAGTCCTATATGGATATGAGACAAAGAGAGTTGGAGTTTGTGGTTGGTAATTGAGTATTCTTGAAGGTATCTCTTAAGAAGGGAGTGATGATATTTGAGAAAAAAAGGAAGCTTAGTCCCCGTTATGTTGGCTTGTACTTGATTTTGAGAAGAGTGGGCAAAGATGCATATGAATTGGATTTACCTTCATTTTTGGGTTCTATTCATTTGATTTTCCATGCATCGATGTTTAATAAGTGCGTGGGCGATCCTTCTTTGATAGTGCTTATTAAGAATGTTGGTATTTTGGATTCCTTATCTTATGAGGAAGTCCCAGTTAGGATTTTATATAAGAAAGTCCATTGTTTGAGGAATAAGGATATGGATTTGATGAAAGTCCATTAGGATATGGCTTTGATGAAAGTCCTTTGGAGGAACCATAAGGTGGAAGAAGCTACTAGGGAGGCTGAAGAAGAAATGAAGTCCATATATCCGTTCTTGTTCCCCGGGTTAGATAGTCGTACTTAAGGTATGCATTTTCCTACACATTTGTTTTCTAACTTTGTTAAAGGTTTTGTGATTGCATTCCTATCTTACAATCATTCTACTAGATACCTTGACTCCTCATTCAGAGATGAATGATCTTGGGGATGGGGTAATGTAAAACTCCAGATTCTTGCCTCTAAGAATTTCATGACTTTTGTGCTCATTGACTAGGTAACGACTCATCTAATGAGCTGTAAAGACTCATTATGAGTTGTACGACCCCAATTGTATCCTGACAAGTGTAGGTGCCTAAGTTACTTTTTTTATTATGGGCTCTACCTTACACGTCATAAGGTGAGGTCGAGTCATACAGAGGGACTCGTGATCAAACCAGTGGATTGGCTAATATTTCTATTCGGAGTAAGCTGAGTGCCCTACAAGTCGTAATGTCACATTAAGGGTCATATGGTATGACTCACAGGGTCAACAAAAAGGATGCCTTAAGTCACTTCCCAGATAATGAGTCCACGAAACAACTCATACCCAAACGTCACAAGTCATGACATGACCCATAGTGACTGGAGAGAGTTTATCCTACACATTTTCATTAATGGAAAATCGATCTTTTCTCCCATCCAAATTTAATCCCACGACTCAAAACACTCTTGTATCCCTATTATAATCAAATTATCATAGCATAATCACTATTCTTCTCTCTCAAATCCCCAAGGCAAAGAACAACTAGGGTTTCTAAGGATTTGGCTTTTAGAGCTCCAATTGTTGATTTCCCTCCCTAATCTCAATAATTTTAGGCATATATCTCTTCCATAAAATATGTTTTGTTAAAAACATGTTCTTAAATTGTTATTCGCATGATGAATTAAAGGTTTTGAAATTGGGTTGAGGGTCATTGAATGTTATTGATGAAATTGCTATTCCCATGGATTTTGTGAATTATTCATGATTCGAATTGATAGTTTCAAAACTAATTGGGTTCATGGGTATGGGAATTTGAATGGGGGTCATAGTCCTCTCAAATTAATGATTTTTTATTGGAATTGGTTTGGGAATTGTGTAACATTAACCCACTTGCATAGTTGTCTTTGAAACATAGTTAATTACATGGTTTGGCTTACTATACTAAACTATTGCACTGCATAAAAGCCTAAATGGAATACAAATGATTTTTGGAAGTCCTTAATGGCAATGTGTTGGCTTAATTATAAGCTAGGGGGGTCATGGTATTCCCTAAGGTGATTTTTATAAACTATGGGGGATGACCTTTACCTAAAAAATTTGACTTGATAAATCATAGAGGTTAGTACATTCCCCTAAGGTGATAAATAACTGGAATGGCATAATGATATTAGCTTTCAAGCTTAATTGGTATGATGATACCAATGGTATATACTGTAATAGATGATTCATGGTTAATAAATGGGAATGACTAAACTAATTTAACTAGGCTTAATGGGGGGTTATGTAGCATACTTTGAAGGTGTGAGTCCCAGGGAGGACAAATACTTGAAACCATATTTTTTGGGGAAAGGGTCTTGATGACCATATGCATAGTTCAAACTTATATATATTCATATATCCTAGAATGACATAGGGTTGGGGCATTCCTTGGTCCTTCTTAAAACCTTAGTTCATGTGGCTAACACACATTGTGACAGTAGGGTGATTATTGGACCCATATAGCCTGTGTGTATAGATGATGATTTAAGCTACAAAGTCTAATTTACTATTTTAATTCTCATGCTAATCCTTGTTACCTATACTGATAAATTCTATATATATATACCTATATGATTGTGTGCATATGGTTTTAGAATGAGTTTGGATTGATTGATCATTGCATTATTTTACCCATTCCTAGGGTTACATGCTAACGCTCACCTCGCTAACCATCCCCGAATGTTGTATCACCAGGCGATGCAGGGTCCAAAGACACTTCTATTTCCTTGAGCAATGGTAGGTGACTTCTGGATTGTCCATGAGTTATCTTTGAAGTGGTGTTGTCCTTACATATGTCCCAGACTATTTTGGTGGGTTTTTGGCTATGGTCGGGGGTATGTACTAACTTTTGTTGATATTTGGTTTCTTATAGGCTTTTATGGACAAGTTGTGGGTAGATTTGGTATTATGGATTCTTAGATCCTATTTAGTTGATTTATATATCTTGTTATATGTTCTAAACTCAGTTCAATCTTATTTTATGTTTGAAACACAACTCTACATTGTTATATATTTGAAATTCATTCGTTGATAGTTGTATTGTTATCTGGTTAGCGAGGTTAATAGGGGTGGTTTCCGATCCTTGGCTGACTTTAGATACCTGTCATGACTAGGCCCTGGATTGGGTTGTGACACTTCTCCCTAGATTGAACTAATTCATAGAATGTATATGATATAATGTTAGGTTTGGGATATAGTTTTAGCATTGGAAGCATAGTTAGTATATTTAACCTTATTTGGGCTATTCTGGTGATCTCAAAACCTTAATTTTGTTGGAGTTGACTTAAATGTCGATGTTTCTAGGAAGAATTACCATCTTAGGATAGGTTATGACTTACTTAACATCTTGAATTTTAACTAGATACTTTAGCCTAGTTTGGGGGTATAAAGTGCCTAAGTATGAAAATTAAGGATTAGATGTGGGTTCTTTCGGCCCACCTTAGTCTAAGACTTATGTTAGTCCTTGTGGACTTAGTTGCAGATATTAGACATAGTTGGGACTATTGGACCCTTAGTATAATGTTACTTCGTGACTTGATGAATTGAGATGGTTTATCTCAAATTTTTATATATGGCCTATAGACATGAGATTCTTATCAATATGTTATGTCTAATGACTATGCTATGGCTTATTTAAAATTAGATGATTTATAAATATGATTATTGATATGGGTTTTAGATATGTATGTAGGCCAAAGGTCGTGATTATGATGTTAGAGTTGTTCCTAACACATAATTTCACCCTAGATCATGTTATAATATGAGTTGATCTTACGAGAAATGTTTATCGTTGTAAAGGATGTGATTGTTTATTGATATACTTTAATGCTTATGGTTTAATTATTTAAATACTGGTGATGTCATGCATAGATTCTGTACATCGATGATTATAGCATTGATGATTGATACTTTTCCAATTAGATTATGATCTTATTATTGTTGTTACTAAATGAGGGTTAAAACCTACTTTCTACTTTAAAATGGATTTCTTCATAATAATATTTGTCTATTTTAATGAATAACTTATATATAAAAGAGATTAATAATGATGTTTTAAAAGATGTGACTGAGACAAATGCCATTCTATGATTTGATAGTACTAATTACTCCAGTAGTGAGACATTCCAACCTTTTTAACACTTTTATAATGATTTAGTCCTAAAGTTTAGCTCAAGCAATGTATTACAAATTTATACTCATTATATTGATGTTACATGTGCACATGTTGATGACATGGATAATGTTGATTATATTAAGGAAATTAATGATATTATGACCACTTTAATTCTAAGTCTTAGTGATATTTATGACTGCTTAGATTATGAGTATGGACAATACTTATTCTCGGTTCAATTTCGTATGCCTTACATAATCTCAATTCATTTCTAGATGATAGTTTTGATGATGATGGTTATAATGAGGATGGTTGTGATAATGAGATTATGATATTGATTATATATATATTGTGTTCATTCTTCCATATATATTGCCTATTACCAATATATGCCTATATCTATCAGCTATTATGGGGGGCTGCACATGTATGGGGATGACTATGCCTTTTGGTATGTTGTATGCTGATAAAACCTTTTGAGCCCGGGGCAGTGGGGTAATATCATAGGCTCGCTTAGGTATTTGGTTGTTTGGACAAGCCAGTTTCTTGCATTGTTATTGACATTGTTATTATCATTGTTATGATTATTGTAATGGCTAGTTTATGATACATTGGCCATTGATTCGGTATTGAGACTTGAGTTATGATTTTGGAAACTTCTATCTTACAATTATGCTGCTATGCTTGATCATCTAATGACTTAATATATGGATTAGAACCCTGAGTATTATATCACTAGCTCCTGCTATGGTTAAGAGGTCTTAAATAGCTATTCTGGTGATCTAGGTTTTACTTCGAGTAGACCTTGTTATATATATAAATGTATATGCATACTTAGTTGTATGTAGATATGGTATTACCATATATCCCTACTTTCCCTCAATTACTCAGATTATATACTCATTCTTTGGCCTTGTATATTTATATTTCTCTTTTTTGCGCTCTTCCTTCCATATTGGCCAGTGACATACAATATAGTGTTGAGATTCCTAATTATGGATGGAATAAGATAGTGTATTCCTACTACTTCATTATCCCTAATATTTTAGTCTCTTGGACATGAATAGAATATTTATCCTTATTATCTCATCGGATGTCTTATATAGTTGCTGGATATTTGGGTGTAGTTACTATTTTGTTTATATGTTGTATATATCTAGTTTATCTTTGGAGCTCAGTCAGCAATTTTCTACAGAGTACCTCATGTTGGTACTCAATCTATACTTTTTTACAGCCTACAAATCATTATACGTGTTATTTCCATTAATGTGTACGTCGTGTCTAGCATCCATGGTTTGGAGACTTTGAGTGAGCTCCTAACATTAGGAGTATTACTTATCTCTCTTTTTTGTACTATATTAGACTTTATGTTGTATTCTCAGAAAAATTATACCTGTATATTCATTTGTACCTCACTTTGGATTCTTGTTATGTAGAAGCTCTTGTAATGATACCATTAGGTTTTGGGACTACATTATGTATTTGATCTATTATTACATCTTTTTTGTATTCTTTCCTTTATCACTTTTGGTATTCTGTACTATTTCAGACTATATGTTTCGCTAGCCTACTGTTGTGTTATAGTAGTTGCCCTCATGACCTGAGAAATTGGGTCGTGACAAATTAGTATCAGAGCGTAGGCTACAGCGGTATATTAGTACAAGAGCACAATGTTTAGTAGAGTCCTGCGGTCGATACGGAGATGTCTGTAACCTATCAATAGGAGGATATAGAGACATTCTTAGGAAATTAAATTTATAACTCTTTCTCATGTGTCCGTATTGCTATGAGTCTAAAGCAAATTCTTTGACTCTATTCTACTCCAAATGGATGATACGAGATGGTCAATAGATGTAGAAAAGAATTTAGCATGTGTTTTGGTGTAGCGTCCGATAAGAGAATTAAAGATGGATATCAAAGATCATTAGTGTTAGCAAAAGGATTTGAGGCAAGATTAAGCTTCATTAAAGCTCGTGACTAATTTATACTTTGAGGTTCAGCATTAGATGCCCTAAGTATATTGTAGATCCCTCATAGTTAGGGATGACCTCTGGTTTATCTAGCAATTATAAAGCAAAATTTTATTGGTGTTCATCAGGGTTTCTTACCAATTTTTTAGTATGAGATAGGATTTCTTGAGTGGGCTAGGTATTTTTTTATGCAATATCCCTTTGAGTAGGGTATGGTGCATAAATATAATATAGGATCAGCCTTATTAATCTATTTGGTATCGGAGCGCCTGCTAGCAGCTAGGTCTTTCTTCTCTCAAGTTGTTGATTATGCGAGGGCCATAGATATAGTATGTATTGAGACTTATAGAGGTGGTGGGAAGAGGCCATGAGTGGTCCTCAAAATTTTTCATAGTGATCATAGTGGGTAGAATTCTCTCCAAACCTTGTAGAGTTTTTGGTAAGGGCTTTAAGGCCATGGCAGCCATTCTGGATTATGAGGCACAGTATTTTGAAGAACTTCGGGAGTTTGTCTTGGTAGTGGTGAGATGGAACATTGGTATAGAAAGTGTCTCCGATATGGGATTACTAGTCATTTATCTTATTCATATCATCCTCATGATAATTGTGGCACCTTAAGTTAGAGACAGTGCACTTTGCACCTCAGTTGATAATTCAGTTGGTCAGTTCGAGTTTGGACCCACTCAGATTTATTCTCTCTTAGACCCATCCTACATGTGATTGCTGATTTTACCATGATTGGTGTGCTTTTATTTCCCTATATTTACCTTGTTCATTATGTGTATCACGGTCTTCATATCCATTAATGATTATAAGCCTTGATGAGTTCATATTGATTATTGTGGCCCTTAAGTGGTATATGATATTAATATTAATTTTGGTACTACCTATTCATTATATTGATGTTGATATTACTATTGGTATTGCTATCATTACTTGAGGTTATTGATATGATTGATATTATTACCTAATGTAATTGATCTCATTGGGTAGCTATATAAACTAGTGTTATCTAGTTAGAATTCTATTTCTTTGCAATTCTTTTGTGGTGGCTTGATAAGTTGTAGCCCAATTTGATGATTTCCTTTCCATAGAGAGATGAGGTTGATTGTTTTCCCGCTTGGTTAGTTTTGTTAGTTGATTTAGGAATTTATTATGATATTAGAGGTAAGTTAACTTTCCATGGTATGTATGGTTTTAGAGGTTGCAATTTAGTTATATTGGTTGTTCTTAAGTTTGGGACTGTTAGACTTACTCCTGTGTGCGAAGGTTGTTGGTTTGGCTATCTATCTCTATATAGCCCATCTTTGAGCTTAACCAATTTTGGGTCCTTCTTTTCTTGTGGTTACTTTATTGCCCGATAGCGGTTGGATTTTGACATCGACATGTCCCCATTCATCTTTTAGATTTGTTGGGTTTGTCTCCTAATGATGGTTTGCCCTTGTTAATGGTGTGTAGTTGGATTCTCCATTCTTCCCGTGATGTGATTCTTGTCTAAAGTGTAGTTAGAGATTCGAATGTAGGTGGTTTTTTCTATGATCGCTTATAGAGTTGCTTGGTTCATTTTTGAGTTGGTGGCATTGGTGCTAATATTTTTAGATGATGTACTCAGCGTGAGTAGTATGCTTGAGTTGGAATGGGAATGGTTTTATTCTCGGCTGATGGGACATCCTAGAGATAATCATTCAGCGATGAGTAGTTAAGCCTTGATCTTCTATAGTTGAGTTTGATTACCATCCAAACTATTAGTAGCTTTGGCATAGTTTGTATTCCTTGATTATCTCTATTTGAGTGTCCGGATAGCGCCTTATGGGATTATCCTCATATTTATCGTATGGACTTTTAACAGATTAGCAATTTTCCTCCTAGTTTGGAGTAGATAGAACGTGTGGAATGGTAAGAAAGGTTACATTTGGATTTGGAGTCGGTGGTACAACTCTTTTCTTTATTTGCTTTGGCTTGGATAAGCCTAGGATTGATTTTTGTGAGTATCTAGATGGTACAAGTGTGTTATGGTGCAGATTTTCGTGCATCAACTATTTTCGATTCAGTTGGAGGCCAGTTTATGGTTGAATTTGAGTTTGAATATTTGGAAGTAAAGTGAGAGAACTGGTTGAAAAAAGGATACTTGTGGCAAAGTCCCTTCAAAGTGTTTTCTCTTTGTGGAGGTTATCTAGGAAATCATGCTCAAAGCATGCGGTCCCAGTATCTCATCCTTTTGAACTTTTGAGATTTTTTATCCGTTGACTTTCCGAGATGAAAGTCCTTTTAGTAGTGGATATTGTAATGACCCTTCAGGTCATTTTTCATATTTCTGGTTATTTTTACCATTAGGGGATTTCCATAGCTTCCCTAAGTTATTTATGACTTGGTAAGACTAACAGTTCAGCTATCGGGCAGTTCACTTGGTTTTTAGAGCAACCCTATTTGAAGTCTTTGTTGGTTCCAAATGGTCACCGGGCAAAATCATTAGCAAATTATATCTTATGCAAATTCCAACTGCTCCAGCAATTTTGGAATATTGATTTTAGGCTAGGTAGATATTTAGTTTGCATCCTAATGCACCCGAGCTAATTTTGACCTATTGGTAGGAAAGTAGGAAAATTAGAAATACGGGTGTAGAACCCACATTTGATTAAAATAACCTTGGATGGAAAATCCAACTTTGCCATCGCGTCCAAAACATTGAATTTAGTGTTGTTACATAGTCCATTTGGGTAAATTGGATTTTGGATGAATCCCGAGGCATTAAGGAGACTTGGAAATTCTTCAATGTTTTAGTTGATATCTGGTGCCGAAGAGGGTAGTACCATCACCCTAGAGGGTGTGGCTATCTCTACAACTACTTCTAAGGCTAAGGTATAAGATTGCACACTAGTTTGTGCAATTGCCACACCTAGATACCTAGTATGGGTATAAAATGACTCTTTAGGCCGCGTTTTGGCCATTTTTCACTCATCCTTGAGAGACAAGAACCCTAAATGAGCGGGATAACTTAAAATTGAGTTTTGTGGGTGAATTGGGAGCTTTATTAACATATATTTTTTCAAATATCGTCGGATTTAAGGTAAGATTTCATCCATTTCTTGGTGAAATTATTTGTTTTTGATCCAAAACCTTAATGATCTTTAGGGCTTGATTTTAGCCCTAGATTAGCTTAGTTTTCACCCATTTATTCAGGGTTATGATTCCTTGTATGAATGTTGGGTTGACCTCAGAAATATGATTTCCACGAGTGGGAACCACTTGGGGGTTTTGGTGTCACTTTTAGACCCAAAGCACAATGGTGCAATATGGATATTGTTATTCTCGTATAGATGAGTAGATTACAAATTTAATTGTGTGATAACATTTTGGGATTGTGAAATGAAGACAAGCGTTTGGTGAATAACTTATCGTTTTGCAATTCAATTTTAGGGTAGGCTTCTGCCTACTCTTTTTGTAAGATGATGTGTGTTATATATTGTGTATGAATGTGAATGTTAAGTTTGATTATGGGTAGAATGACTTACTATTGAATATTAAAGTTTGGGGATTAGTTTAGGGTTTGTTACTATGACTTACTATTGAATATTAAAGTTTGGGGATTAGTTTAGGGTTTGTGACTCATAAGGGAAATGCTTCATATCCTTTTTGAATCATTCTGCCTTCTCCTTAGATTGAACTAATTCATAGAATGGATATGATAAAATGCTAGGTTTAGGATTTGGTTTTAGAAATAGAAGTATGGTTAGTATATTTAACCTTAATTGGGCTATAGTGGTGATCTTAAAACCTTAATTAAGGTGGAGTTGACTTAAATGCCCATGTTGCTAGCCAAAATTCCCATCTTAGGATTGGTTACTATTTACTTGACATCTAGAAGTTCAACTACCTACCTTAGCCTAGTTTGGGGATACAAATTGCCCAAGTATGGAAATTGAGTATTATATATGTGTTCTTCTTGCCTACCTTAGGCTAAGAATTGTGTTAGCCCTTTTGGACTTAGTTTTGAATTTTAGGCATGGTTGAGACAATTGGACCTTTAGTATAAAGTTACTTCTTGACTTATGAATGGTGATGGTTTTCCCCGGATTTTTATATATGGCCTATAGACATGAGATGCTTATCAATATGTTGTGCCTCATAAGTATGTTCTGGATTATTTAAAATGTGGATATTTATAAATATGATTATTGATAGGGGTTTCAGGTATGTAGGTGGGCCAAAGCCCTTGATTATGATGTTATAATTATTGTGGACACATTATTAGGCCCAAGGTTGATCTGAGTTGATCATCTGAGAAGTGTTTATCCTTTTAAAGGATGTGATTGTTGTTTACTGATATATTAATGCTTATGGTTCCATTGTTTGAATCTTTGCATCGATGATAGATATGATTCGAATTAGATTACGATATTATTGTTGTCACTAAATGAGGGTTAAAACTAACTTTCTACCATAAAACGAATTTCTTCATAATAATAATGTCTTTCTTAATGAATAACTTATATGTACAAGATATTAATAATGATATTTTAAAAGATTTGACTGAGATAAATTCCACTCTATGATTTGATACTACTAATTACTTCGGCCGTGAGAGATTCCGACCCTTTTTACACTTTTATAATGATTTAGTCCCAAAATTTACCTCAGGCAATGAATTGATGAATTTATACTCATTATGATGTTATATGTATATGTGTTGATGATGTTGATTATGTTGAGGGAAATGATTATACTATGATAGGTTCAATTCCGAGTCTTGATGAGATTTATGACTAGTTCGATTATGATTCTTAACAATACTTATTCCCAGTTCAATTTGGGATGGCTTACATATTCCGAGTTTGATTCTAGGGGATGTTTATTATGATGATGGTTATGTTGAGGATGATTATGATGATGGTATTGTGATATTGATAATATATACGTTTTATTCATCCTTGCATGCGTATTGCCTATCCCAAGAATGCCCCTACATCTATCAGCTTATAGGGCAAGGCTACATAGGTATGGGTGATGACTATGCCTTGTGGATTTTATATGTTGATTGAACCTTCTAATCTTGGGAGGTGGGGGTACGTGATAGGCTCGGTTAGGTACTCGCGTTGTTATTGATATTGTTATTATCATTGTTATTATAATTGTTATGATTGTTGTTATGGATTGTTTATGACATATTGGTCATTGATTCGGTATCGATACTTGAGGCATGATGTTGGCCTCTTATATCTTATGATTATATTATCATGCATGATCATCTGATGACTTGATATATGGATTAGAACCCAGAGAATTCTAGCGCTAGCTCCTCCTATGGTTAACAGGTCTAAAATAGCTAGTCTAGTGATATAGGTTATACTTCAAGTAGACTTTGTTATATATTTATATATATATATGTGTGTGTGTGTGTGTGTATGCATACTTAGCTATATGTAGCTATGTTATTACTGTATATACCTTATTTCCTTCATTTACTCGGATTATATACTCATTCCTTGGCCTTTATACTAATATGTATCTTCTTTTCGCTCTTACTTGCATATTTTCAAGTGATATACTGTATAGTGTTTAGATTTCTAAGTATGGTTGGAATAAGATGGTGCATTCTTACTACTTCGTTAGCCTTAATATGTTAGTCTCTTGGACATGAATACTATAGTTTATCCTTATTATCTCATTAGTTGTCTCATATGGTTGTTGGACATTTAGGTGTAGTTTCCATTCTGTTTATATGTTGTATATATCTACTTTATTGTTGGATCTTAGTCAGTAGTTGTCTATTGAGTACCACATATTGGTACTCATACTATACTTTTGTAGCCTGCATATCATAGTACGGGTTATCTCCATTGATGTGTGTATCGTGTGGAGCAGCCATGGTTCAGAGACTCATAAAGAGTTCCTGACGTTCGAAGTATTACTTATGTCTCTCTTATGTACTAGACTAGTCTCTATGCTGTATTCGGAGATAGGTTGTATCAGTATATTAATTTGTACTTCACTTTGGATGCTTTTCATGTAGGAAATCTTGTACTGATACCCCTAGGTTATGGTACTACATTATGTATTTGATCTGTTATTACACCTTTTCTGCATTATTTCCTTTATCTCTATGGTTAGTCCGCAAATAGCCGTTTTAGACTACGAGTTTGGCTTGCCTAACAGTAGGTTATAGTAGGTACCATCATGACCTCAAAAATTGGGTCGTGACAAACAAGCATCTAAGTTAGAAGAATACACACAATTAAATTGAGTCTAAACTCTAATTAAATTGTAACCTACCTCAATCGAAGAATCATAATGAAGCTATTCCGCAAGAGCCTTGCCCTTCCACAATGTTTTGGAACATTAAAAATTTGTTCCAATATATAATTCTCATAAGAATACGAATCTAATAACAACCATTTTATTAATTCTTTCTCTAAGAACCAAGACCTAAAACTTAATTTATGATCAAAATTATAGTGAAATGTGATAATCCTATTCAAGATCTCAGAAATTTGAAGCTATAAAATCAATAATTTAAACTAATTAATTACATAGCATAAAACTTCACCCATCCTGCATTAATATCTAATAATCAACTTGCTATAACTTTTGTCATTATTAATCATTATAACTTTTGTCATTATTAAGCCTAACTATCATAACATGTTGTCATCATTAGACCATGATTATTCACTTATTAGGATAAGTGGGGAAATGTCCAGAATACCCCCACTTAAGTTGCACCAAAACCCTCTCACAAGGATATGATTGACCCTCACGAGTCGTACCCTTTCAATACGAGTAGTAACATCCACTTGTACCCTAACCTCAACCATTGGATCAAATACTGTCCAGCATACGACTTACCCAACCAAGTCATATCCAAAGCATACGATCCATACCTTTCACCCGTGCCCCTAGGAAGATTTAGACAATGTGTCCCATATGAGTCCTGGGTACGACTCATACCCTGGCTTAAAGCACATAGTAAACCACTTGTACTCAAATTGAACCTAAGTAACCAAGCCTAATATTAAGTTAAGGAACCAAACGATCTATAACCACCAACACAATTCATACCCCTACATCGTATCCATTCCAGTAACTAAAATCCATCCCACCAACTAACACTGGTCAGCATACAACTGCACCATACAATCCATGCCCTAACATACGGATCGTACCCATGAGTTGTATTGGGTCCATAGATCAGAATTCTAGGAAATTTTCTAAGCTCTAGAAAATAAGGTATTTTACTCTCCCCCACTAGGAACATTCGTCCCCAAATGACAGAAAAAAGGTAGGGGTAACTATACGCACGAGTCATTTGCATTATTAAATATATTCCCAATCTTTAATAAAGTTTGAAAATATAAGGCAAAATTATTAATCTTTTCTTTAACAAACTCTGTAAATAAAGATGTCTTGAATACACATACCTTCCACACAAATCCCAAGAGCAGAAAATAAATGCATCTATTTAGACTTTATGTCCTCTTCCGCATCCCATGTAGCTTCTTCCACCTTATGGTTCTGCCAAGAAACCTTAATCAAAGGCACATCCTTGGTCCGCAACCAACAAACTTGCCTATCAAAAATCCCAAATCGGGATTTCCTCATAAGGCAAAGAATCTATGATACCCAATCCTTCCAAAGAAACAACCAAAGAAGGATCACCAATGCACTTCCTCAACATGAAAACCTGAAATATGAGATGAACCAAGATCAAGCTATAATACAACCTTAGCTCATAATCAACATTACCAATTCTTTGCAAAACCTTATAAGGGCCGATATAACAGAAACTGACCTTCCCCTACTTACCAAACCACACTACTCCCTTTATGGGAGATACCTTGAGAAAAACCTTATCCCCAATATTAAACTCCAAGTCTCTATGCCTAACATCTGAATTGGACTTTTGGTGACTTTGTGTAGCCTTATGCCTCTCCCAAATTACCTTTATTTTTTCCATGGCCTGATAAACCAAATCCAAACCAAACATATTTTCCTCACTAAGCTCAAACTAACCAATAGGAGACATACACCTTCTACCATACAATGCCTCAAAAGGGGTCATACCAATTCTAGAATGATAGTTATTGTTGTAAGCAAAAACAACCAAAAGTAGATGCTCAACCTAACTGCCACCATAATTCATCACACAAGCCTGAAGCATATCCTTTGACATCTGAATAGTTCTCTCTTCTTGCCCATCCATCTGCGAATAAAAAGCAGTACTCAGACTCACCTTGGTCCCTAACCCTCTCTAAAAAGATCGCGATAAATGAGATGTAAATTGCGTACCACGATCAGAAATAATCAAAACAAGAACCACATGCAGCTTCACAATCTTCTGACTATATAGCTTTGCATAATCTTCCATCGAGAACGTAGTCCACACTAGCAAGAAGTGTGCAAAGTTAGTCATCCTATCCATAATAACCCAAATCAAATCATATTAATTTTCAGACCAAGGAAGACCAGTAATAAAGTCCATATTGATCACCTCCCATTTACATACGGGCAAATTAATTTCTTGATACAACCCTCCTGGCCTCATGTGCTTAACCTTTACCTATTGACACACCAAGAACTTGGCCATAATATCAACCACGTCCCTTTTTATGCCATTCCACCAATAGATCTACTTGATATCATGATACTTTTTAGTCTCATCAGAATAGAAAACATAGCTCGACTCATACGCCTCAGCTAAAATCCTTTATCACAAACCGTCGATATTAGGAACACACAACCTCCCTTGGTAATGCAAAGTACCATTGTCACCAATCTCAAACACCACTACCTTTACCCACCAATGTCACTCTTGATTTTCATCAAGATATGATTTATCACTTTTTTCTCCTTAATCTCTATACCAAAAGGCGATTGAACTACTTTTTACACCACCACACAACTATCCTTGGAGTCCAAGAGGTGAACTCCAATATTAGCCAAGTGGGGAATATCCTTTATCAATTCCCGCTTTCCTTCCTCCATATGAGCCAAACTCCCTATGGATAACCTGCTAAGAGTATCAGCAACCACGTTAGCTGACAGCACCCAAGTGCACATGCAAGTGTACGTGGTCTACCAAGTAATATAGTGGCCTTAAATAAAATCGAATAAGGATCCCACAGGGACTTGTGTTAAACAATAATCCAATTCTAGTTTAACAATTGAGATAAAGTAACCAACAAAGTTTTAGAATTATAAACTAAAAGTGAACTAAACTAATGCAAAAAAGTATTAACTTTTGAGAATCAATGGATAGAGATCTATGGTTAAAGAACTTCAAACAATACTATTACATTATTGAACTCACTTATCTTGGTTGTTGATTCCTAGGGTTTATCGCGTGATCATGGTCTCCTGACCTCTAATCGTTTACCTGATTTTGATATTACAACTACATCATTGAGCGGGTATGTAATAATCCAATTAAGTTCATAAATCTATCATCCTACTTGTGAACCTAAAAAGGACTCTAGGTATATCCTTGTCCTAGAAGCTAATTCAAATTCCTTATTTCATAAAAGAATAAGAACCTTGTTCCATCTACCCCCATGTTTTATCTTCTTATTCCCCCTCCCAAAATCATAAGGACAACAATGAATATATTCTAAGGGCCATGAATCCTAAAAATAGTTATAACAAGGGTAAAAAATAAACCATAATGATAAGCAATTCAACAAACTTGATTCAAAATGAAAGTAGTCATGATCTTGACCTTAACCCTAGAAAGGGAGCATTTTGCCGCTGATAGTGATAACTGTAATTAATATTCTTGAATACATAATTAAAACCAAAAATAAGGTAAATTAAAGAATAATAAAACCTAAAAGTAGTTTGCATCAGCCTTATCTAACTCCAAATATGTTCAAAAGTGTTCCAATAAAGTGTACGATGTATTGTATTTATAGGAGACCAAGTCTAAGTCGTGTAGGAGTAGGATATCAGGTGCATTTGAGCATGGGAGTAGAGGGAGAGATGCATGCTTTGCTATGCTAAAATGGAGAAAGTAACGCATTCTATAAGGAACAGAAATGGAGAGTGCGATGGATGCTAATCGCGGGCAACCACTGGAAATTGCCATCGAAATTTTGTCTAAGTGTTAAGTGCTCCTCAGTTTATCCATGCCATGTGGTGTTATTTTGCCTTCAATTACACCTTGTTCAACATCAAAGTATCATATACATCAACTCATCAATAATCCTACAACATTTTACACCACGAATTAGAGCTTAAAACAACATAACATTCACAACGACAACTAAGAAACACGAGCTAAGACTAGGATTGCTCACTCAATCTTTAACATTTTATTTTGTCTCTTGACTTGACTCAATTAAACTTTGAACATTAAAATTAAGTTGTTCCACTTAATATTACATATTAAAACCATTAGGAACATATTTGACACACTAGAATCCAACATGAGAGATTAGAACAAAATCTAGCTCAAGCTAATGAAACTAGTATTCTCGTCTAGACTCTAAATGACCGATTTAAACCCAAACTTGTTTGTAAACACTTTTAAACATTGTAATCACATCCTTGAACTCTTATATGCTTATTTATATCATCATCACTTATTAAACACACGAATTATCCTCAAAACAAGGCTAAAATATGTAGGATAACGACGCTAAAGTTCATAAATACACCCCACATCATCACCCCACACTTAAAGGTTTATTATTCCTCGAACAACTCTTAACTCTAAACATCATAAGCTGAGGAGACTCTACACTTCTGCTACATGCAAGACACTCAAGCTAGTACTATAATGACTACACAGAATGCAAATTTCTACACTAAGCATATTATGTACACAATTGATCGTTCAAGAACACTACTTACAAACATCCTAGCCTCAAGAATTGACTCACCTTGTTGGCAAACTCATGCATATTGCTCAATCAATGACATCATACAAATTACCCATGTTCGTCAAACATGATCCCTCACAATAAGAGAGTTAGCCATGCTCACTCAAATAATTGCAATTCATAACACAATGGGTACAAGAATTAAGTTATGCTCACTCTCACAAGGATTTCACAAGTTACACGTAATTAACCATAGGCTTACACTTAGTGTAACGCTATACTAATATCAGAATTTTAAGTTTAGGATCAAATAGGACTTTTTGGATTGTAATGTTTGCTAAGGGATGGGTAGGAACTATTTTAGGAATAGTGACTATCTTTCCTAAGTGCTTTAATACACTACATTATACATTAAAAACCAATCTCCAACAACCAAATTTCACTAATTTTGTCTACCCCATTCCTTTTTGTTTTCACCCCATCTTATTAAGCTCATTCTCAACACCATGGTAGGAGTATTTTATGCATGACTCATTCAATTTGAATAATTTTTTATTCTTTTCATTACTCAACTCCCCACCACAATACATATTATATTTTTTACACACCAATAACTATCACTTTGGGGCTTCACTTTTAACTTTTCTCCTCTTATTCATCAAACTCCTTACTTAGTTATTTTTGTATTAAAGCACCTAGTTGCTTTGGATCAAATCAAAGTCTATCAAAGAAGGGATTAGTCTTCATATGAGACTTCCAAAGAAAAAGCTACAGGCTTAAAAGGTCTTACTAAGATTATGCACAAGGGTAGGTCAAAAAGAAGGTATAAAAAAAGGCTATCAAGGAAATGCCAATATCATCTCCTAAACCCACACTCTTTATTTTATTTTGCACACACACCAGAAAAGTTCTAGACATCACATTCAACAAGGAATACACAACACCTTACATGCACATGGCTAATGCTCAACTCACATAGGATCATCATAGACACTCAACCAAACAATAACATGAATTCAAATTTAAGCGACATACAAGAGTCATAAACATGAGCCTAGCAGTCTTAAAAGTAGAACGTCACATAATCAACATGCTTTTACAAACAAAACACTTGCATCATGCAGTCAAGTACAGCACCAACAAGAATATCTCACTTATTTCTAACACAATAAAATTTAAACTTACCCTAAAAATGGGAATTTCCCCACCCCACACTTAAAAATCTACTTTGTCCCTAAAGTATACTAAAAATTAGAGATAGAAATACTTCCTAAGGCTGATAGGCCTAGCCAGAAGCATCTTTACATATCAAGGAGGTTCGGGGACCCCACACTCATTCTTCGACATACTCCTTAGCTCAGGTTATTTGGTACTCCAATTTCCCATCAACCTGCAACTCAACAAATACAAAAACTACGTTAAGTAAAAACAAAAACAAACTAAAAATAAAACATACCTGTTTAACTTGGGTTACCTCCCAAGCAGTGCCTGATTTAGTATTGTGGCATGACCTAATAAAAAATTTTCTCCATCTTGAGGATATGAGTTTTACCCTGAACTTCGCATCCATCTTTTTGCCTCGCTCATAGGGAGGTGGTACAGAGATTAAAGAACCAATTAATGTATGGTGCATTATAAACCACTTGGACTTGAAGTAAGGTGTGTTTTTATATTGCTTTTCTGGTACAAAATTAAGAATATAGGATTGTTGTTCCTCATCTTCACACTTTCCCACTATTTCAGATGATTCTACAGATAAGATATCATCTAAAGATAATGTAGAAAAGTGCTTTGATTGAGGACCAAACAATCCCTCTTCTAAATTTACAAAATCCACAACACCCTAACTCATATTCACTTTCTCAATTATAGTCTCAAAAGAATGATGGCAGTTGGGTGGCAACAATTCTTGTGTTTGTTCCATAGATTCTCTAGGGTCTTTTATTTCTTTTCTTATCTTTTATGGAGATTGTGGTAGTGGTATCTTCTTAACCTGCTTAGCAACTTTATTTTTTGAATACTCAAGACTTTCTCAAATTATCAGCAACATTGTTGCATCTAGTTGAAGAAGCAACTCTGCTCTACCTCCTTAGTTGTCTTTTGAGCATTGCCCTTAAACATGATTGTATCAAGATAAGCTACACAAATATCTACAGTGTGATACATATTTCCACAAACTACACGCCAACTTGTGGTCTGTTGCATTGGTCACAAACAAGCAGGTCCCCTCTAAATATTTGGATCAAAATCTGGACAAAAGCCTTGTGGTGGGGTCCTCCACTAAAATGACAAGAATCATCACCCCTCTAAAGCCATCTATCCCAGACTGCCATCTCAAGGAGATTGTGAGAAATAAAAAAGAATTAAAGAAACTAAAATCAAAAATTATGAAACTACGTACAACTAAATATAGCTAAACTGAAAATAAGATAATTGTTTATCTACTAGTCCCCGACAACGGTACCAAAAACATGATAGCACCCAAGCACACACGCAAGTGTACATGTTCTACCAAGTAATATAGTGGCCTTAAATAAAGCCGAATATCGATCCCACAGGGACTTGTGTTAAACAACAATCCAATTCTAGTTTAACAATTAAGGTAAAGTAATCGAGAA
Source organism: Capsicum annuum (assembly GCF_002878395.1). Classification (NCBI taxonomy): domain Eukaryota; kingdom Viridiplantae; phylum Streptophyta; class Magnoliopsida; order Solanales; family Solanaceae; genus Capsicum; species Capsicum annuum. The sequence continues at coordinate 51,431,374 of NC_061112.1, forward strand.
ATTTTTACAATTATAAACTAAAAGTGAACTAAGCTAATGAAAAGTAGTAATAACTTTTGACAATCAATGGATAGAGATCCAGGGTTAAAGCACTTCTAAAAATCCTACTTTGTTATTGATTTTCATTCATTAACTCGCTTATCTTTGTTGATGACTCGTAGGGTTTATCAAATGATCATGGTCTCCTGACCTCTAATCGTTTACCTAATTTGTACAGTACAACTATATCGTTGAACGGGGATGTAAAAATTCAATTAATTTCATGAAACTATCATCCTACTAGTGAAATAAAATAAGGCCTCCATGTATATCCCTTTTGTAGATGCTAATTCAAATTCCTTATTTTATAAAAGAATAAGAATGTTGTTCTATCTACCCCCATGTTCTATTTTCCTATTCCCCCTCACGAGATCATAAGGTCAACAATGAATATATTCTAAGGGTCATGAATCCTTAAAATAGTTATAACAAGGGTAAACAAACAACCATAACGATAAACAATTCAACAAACTTAATTCAAAACGATAGTAGTCATGATCTTGGCCTTATCCCCGGAAAGGGGGCGTTTAGCAACTAATTTTCATAACCGTAATCAAGATTCTTGAATACGTAATTAAAACAATAAAGAAGCTAAATTGCATAATAATAAAACCTAAAAGTAGTTTGCATCAGCCTCCTCTAACTCCAAATACATTCAAAAGTGTTCCAATAATGTGTACAGTGTATACATTAAAAAGTGTTCCAATAACCTGTACAATGTATTGTATTTTTAGTGGACCAAGTCTAAGCTGTGTAGGAGTAGGATATCACGTGCATTTGAGCATGGTAGTAGAGGGATCGATGCATGCTTTGCTGAACTGAAATAGAGAATGCAACACATGCTATAATACACAACAATGGAGGGTGCAACGCATGCAAATCCCGGGCAGCCACTGGAAATTGCCATCGAAATTTTGTATAAATGTTAGGTGCTCCTTCATTTATCCATGCCTTGTTTTGTTATTTTACACTCAATTCCAGCTCATTCAACATCAAAATATTATCTACATCAACTCCTCAAGCATCCTACAATATTTTACACCGCGTATTGGAGCTCAAAATAACAAACATTCACAATGACAAGTAAGAAACACAAGCTAAGACTAGGCTTGCTCACTCAATCTTTAACATTTTATTTTAGCTCAAGCTAGTGAAATTAGTTTTCTCGTCTAGACTCTAAATGACCGATTTAAACCCTAACTTGATTGTAAATACTTTTAAACATCGTAATCACATCCTTGAACACTTATATTCTTATTTATATCATCATCACTTATTAAGCACACGAATTATCCTTAAAATAAGGCCGAATAGTACAGGATAATGATGCTAAAGTGCATAAATACACCCCATATCATTAGACTTACCTGGGTAGTAGTGAAACTCATATCATAGTACTTGAGAAGTTCAAGCCATCTCCTCTGCCTAAGATTAATATCTTTCTAAGTGAACATGTATTGTAGGCTCTTATGATAAGAAAAGACATCCACGTGAACACCATAAAAATAATGCTGCCATATTTTTAAAGCGAATATAAACACCAACAGCTCCAAATCATGAGTAGGATAATTTTTCTCATGTACCTTCAACTGCCTGGAAGCATAGAGAATCACCTTCCCATTCTATATCAACACACAACCAAGCCTTATTTGAGATGCATCACAATAAACCACGAACCCATCATTGCCTTCCGGGAAAGTCAGAATTGGAGCTGAAGTTAACTTATCCTTCAACTTCTCAAAACTCTCTTCACAAGCATCCAACTAAGAAAACTTAACCTTTTCCTGAGTTAACTTATTTAAAGCAGTAGATATCAATGAAAATATTTATAGAAACCACCTATAATACCCATCTAAACCTAAGAAGTTCTAAATGTTGGATAGAGTCGTGGGTTTAGGCCTCCTCCTCACCACAGCAACCTTTTGCAGATCCACCATGATCCTCTCACTAGAAATAATATGACCCAAGAAACTTACAGTGTGCAACCAAAACTCACATTTAGAGAACTTGACATAGAGATGATTATCTGATCTACCTCACTCTTCGAATAAACCAGCATATCATCAATTAACACAATAATGAAGAAATCCAAATACTGATGAAATACCTTGTTCATTAGATCCATAAATATTGTCGGAGCATTAGTCAACCCAAATGACATCACCAAAAACTCAAAGTGCCTATACCGAGTATGAAAAGACTTCTTAAGGATGTCTACCTCCCTATACTTAAGTTGATAGTACCCAGACCAAATATTTGTCTTAGAAAAGAACTTGGCACCTTGCAAATGGTCAAACAGATCATCTATCCTTGGAAGAGGATACTTGTTCTACACCGTCACCTTGTTCAACTATCTATAGTCGATGCACATCTGAAGGGAACCATCCTTCTTGCACAAAAATAACACGGGTGCACCCCAAAGAGATACACTAAGATAAATAAACCCCTTATTTTAAAAATCCTTAAGTTTCTCCTTGAGTTCCCTCAACTCAGCTAAATCTATTCTATATGAAGGAATAGAAATTAGATGGGTGTCTGGAACTAGATCAATAACAAACTTGATTTCCCTATCTAGAGGAACACCTAAATGATTATCCGAAAAGACCTTTGTAAACTCATTAACCATTGGAACTGACTGGAAAGAAGGACCTGCCGAGTTAGAAACTTTAACCTAGACCAAGTAATAAAGACAGCCTATAGATATTAACCTCAAGATCTAAGATAAGAAATAAACCCCTTAGGAGCTAAGGAAACATACTCCTTTTCTATAATCGGCTCACCAAGGAACCTAAAGACAACCCTACAAGTCTGATAATCCAAGGACGCATAACAAAAGTGTAACCAATCCATACCTAGAATAATATTGAAATCCACCATACCCAACTCAAACAAATCCACCAAGGTTTTCTTTTCACCAACAGATACCACACACCTTCTATAGACACTCTTCATAATAACCAAATCACCTACTGTGGTAGAAATAGAAAAAGGATCTGAAATAACTTCCAGATTAAAACCAAAAGATACATCCACATAAAGAGTAACATAGGAGAGAGTGGACCCCAAGTTAAGCAAATAATATATGTCATGAGATAAAAATTATAACGTACCAGTAATGACATCAGGTGATCCCTCAAATTTCTGTCGGAATGCCAAAGCATACAATCTATTCTAACCAATACTAAAACCAGGAGAGGTAACAAAATAATATGACACACCACCATGTATAGGAGAATAAGATGATGCCATAGGAATCTTATTTGCCCCTGTCACAACCTTATTAACTAAAGAATCCTTGAGTCGATGGCCTTTCTGGCTATACTTAAAGAATTTGTAGCTTTCTTCATCGCAATAACCCTAATAAGGAAGAACACAAAACTAAAAAGTAGGGTATGAAGAAACTGACTGATGTAAGATCCCACAAAGTTTCCTCATAGTCTGAGCCTTAGAGCGTGTCAAGTGAAGTGTAATTCGGCCCTAAAAGATTGAGAAGAGACTTTCTAAGTGATTAGTGTTACACCATATATAATTTTCTCAAATTTGACCTTTTTTAGGTAGATAATTGAATTAGCTTTCCAACGATATCAATTTTGTCCAAATCCGATATCAGGGTGAGAAGTTATGACCATTTTATCGAGAGTTGTAGGAACCACCTAGGTGCGACGGACGATCCGATGGACCATCAATTCTGCAATAGACCATCGCTCGTCCCTTCATAAACAAGGCAGTAACCCCCCTTTTTTGGCCCATTTGCGACATCTAAAATGATGGACCGTCAAGGATGTGATGGACTATCACTGGACTATTGCGTTGAGGCAGTTTGGCCTCACCCTGGCCATCGTGCGATGGATGATCTGATAGACCATCGTATTTGTGATGGACTATCTCTCTGACCATCGCATTGATGCAGTGTGTCCCATTCCTGGCCAACGTGCGATAGATGACCCGATGGACCATCAAACTTACGACGGACCGTTGCTTCCACCATCGCAGCCCCCATTCCTTGTTTTAACTCATTTTAACAAGGGGATTTTGGGTCTTTTTCCTTTTAACCCTCATATATATTCCCAACAAAATTGATAGCCTCATTATCTCATAAAACATCCAAATGCTAGGGTTTCTCCCTCAAGAATAAATCTAAAACCCTTCTCCAAGAAATCCAAGAACTCACCATAGATTTAAAAAATTAAGTTGAGATTTGAGTTCCCCAAGTTAAAGGGTTGCAAGAATCCTCTATCAAGAGTAAGAAGAGGAGTTTAGAGCAAGTTTGTTCATCTAATTTCATAATCGAAGGTATGTGGGATTTTGAACAAGGGTAATCCTTTCATCCTTGTGCCCAAAGGCTTATTTAAACTATTATTTCTCTACAATTTATGAAATTTTACATGAAATTGAATTAGGATTTTTCACCCATTGTTATTTGTTGCAAGATTTTGATGTTTCCCATGAATTGAGAGTCTAATGGCATGATTTTTACATGTTTTCTTGAGAAATTGCAGCTAGGTCTATACCCCATGATTTTAATCCTTGAGAAGTTAATAGTTGAAATGTTTGAGATAATTAAGTATATAAGTATATTGAGATTTTGAGAAAAATTTCTGAAATTTCTAGATTTCTACATGAGTTATGAATCTATATGCTATCTATTATGCTTTTGATGAGTTTTAACTTGAAATTGAATTATGGGTTATTAAGGCCTTCTTGAGACTTGAGATTTTTATGAACTATTGTGCTATAAGCACCCATGATTTGAGTATTCTGAGATTATTGAGAAATGTTTTAACCTAATGGTCATTGAGTTTTGAAATCCACTCTACTACATGAGATTACCGATTTGATTATTGGGTTCATGGTGAACCATGATATTATTTCTAAAAGTGGATTTTTATGAGATGAGCATAGATAATCTAAAGGGATTAGTATTTAGCATCGAGCGGGTAAGTTACTACGGTTTATTACCCCAAAACTATGTGCCACCGTAGGTTGGGCCTGAGGCCGTGTTTATGATTATTATTGGGCCTAAGGCCGAGTTGATATTAGACGTGAGGCCGAGTTTGTTTAGTGATCACTGGACATAGGTTATACTCCTTGGAAAGAGTATGATGTCTCTCCCCAACATGAGGTCTCTTCCTTAGGAGGACAAAACGTTGGACTCCATGTAACTCGCATGGTTTATGTCGGTTAAGAAAAACTCCCTAAACTAAAGTATTTTCCATTGAGATAAGATATTTTCTTTTAAGACTAAAATACTTTCCCTTGATATGAGTATTTTTCCCTAAAGCTTGAAATGAGATATTTTCCTAATGTGAATGAAATGCCTTCAAGTATGTTCAAAAGTTATATGAGTTCGAATTCCAAGTATTTGAGTTCAAAAGAGTTATGAGTTCTTGAGCATTGAAGAAGTTTTACTCTCCATGACACATGTGCATGAGTTGAAAGTATTTCTTAAAGTTTCCTTTAGCCTTGAGTAATGAGAATAAGATAAGAGTACAAATTTCAAAGCTAAAAGTGTAATGACTCACGAGATTGTGTTACATGTTCCATTTTACATAATTCATGAGCTTAGCATTTTATACTTATTCAAGCCATGTGAGTCATTACTTATTACATGAATGATTTGATTAAAGAGTATTGATGTTGTTTTATATAAATTCATGCACCCCCATATACTTAGTACATTCCCAAGTGTTAATCCACATATACGTCTATGTGCTACATTGTCTTATAATTAGGTTCAAGTGCTCAGTCTCAGCCTCGTCAGTGACTTTCGAGTACCTCTGTCTACATTTCTACAGTGGTGAGTCCTTATGGTTTGAAGACCTATCCTCATATATTTCTGTATTTGAGAGACTATGTTTTTACCTTCAGTTTATCTTGAGTCAGTTGGGGACCTGTCCCAACGGCTCTTTAGTTCATAGATTAGTAGAGGCTTTGTTTGACTAGTTATCAGATTGTGATTGTGTTGAGAATTCCAGTATTGTGGTCATTTGGACCAAGTATTTTCTCCGTGTCTCCTTTCACATGATGTGACTATGTTTTTGTTTGAATTATTTCATCTTGAAATGAGTGTTATTACTAGAAATAGGCTCAAAAGGTTAGCTTGGGGCTACTTGTAGCCTTAAGCACCGTGTGACATCCTGGGAGGCGATTTTGGGTCGTTACAACTGACCTCCACTCGCCTGATATTGGCCACCCTATACCCAAAAGTTATCAACACTATGATGACACCTTTTGCCAGACTGGTAAGGAGCACTAGAAGAAGAGCAGGAACCAGAACTTCGTCACTTCTTTTTCTTCCATTTACCACCACCCGACCAAGCTGAAACTGAGCATCTCCCTGGTCAGAGAAAACCTACTCCTCTTACCCTATCTATCCCCAAACTTCACCTACTTTCCCTTTTCATTCTCCACTTGCTATATATGAATTTTCAAACTAGAGATGTCTATATCTTTAATCAAAAAGGCAGTTTTACTCTCAAAATTCAAATCCTAATTCAACCCAGAAGGAAACTTGCTCATTCTTTCCCATATGTCAACCACTAAATTAGGAGCATACCTTGACAATTGAAGAAACTTCAAGGCATATTCCTTGATAGACATTTTCCCTTGCTTAAGATTCACAAACTCCTCCATCTTCGCTTCCCCCAACTCTTGAGCAAAGAAATGATCCAGAAAAACACCAGAGAATACATCCCATAAGGATGACTCCTCTACATCTCCTCAATCCCTATCTCACTCTTCATACCATTGTTACGCAACATCCTTGAGATGATAAGCTGAAAAGTTTTTCCCTTCCATATTAGTAGCCTGCATCACCCAAAATATCTTCTCCATTTCATCCAAGAAGCCTTGTGGATCCTTCTCCACCTTCTCTTTAGAAAAATTGGGAGGAACCATCTTTATAAATTGTCCAACCCTTATGGCCTTAGCAGACAACCTACCAGACACATCCCGCTCACCTGGGAAGCAACCAATTTTGCAACAGCATGAATAGACTGATAGAATTCCACGTTATTCACCTCGCCTTGAAGAGCACTAGTAGCAACTGGTGGAACTCCAGAACTATCAGGGATAGGAATGTGAGATCGAATATGAACCCCAGAAGTAGGATGCACCCTTTCATCATTACCCCTTTTTGGGATAGAATAATCTTCTTGTGTTTAAGATCTACGAGGCATGATCCGAAAGATGAATAAACAAGGATTAAACAAGATTCTAGGAATGAAACTCCAAGCTTGAAAATATAATACCAAGAAAGCAAAACATTCCTAAATGACTTGTATCCTCTTCCTTATGAGTGTAGCGCACTAGACACCCCTAAAAGAGACTCTACCCGACATGACTTTGTGGGCTCCCAATTGACCATGAACCTAGGCTCTAATACTAACTTGACGCGACCCAACTGAGAGCCTTGTCATAATAGGCATCCCAAGCTGATCGAAACTGGACACTACCCTCATTACCTAACCCAACCTTCAACCACCTGCCCTAAGTTGGATGAATTTCAAGCATATAGCAAGATAGTGCAATAGGTCACATGAAGACTCTAGGATAAGATTAGAACCATAACCGACCCAACTGAGTCTAACTATCCCATATAACTGGGTTTAACTTTCCCTAATGAAAGGGCCCCAGTAGATGTAGTCTCACGACCAGGGATGAAAACCTTGGGATGACTAGCACAACCCAAAATTATAATGTGACATCATGCATGCGGTCACGAAGACCAACTTCATATTGAAAAATATGAGTTTCCAGTTTTGGTCCCCCTAGGACCTCCGCCTTCCACGTCTTTGCTACACATCCCGCCATAAATTCCCAATAAAACTAATTTCCAAATAATCAAACCATTATCAATTTATTAACTAAGGCCACCAATATCGGTATCGCCATACCAATCCTCAATTGCAGGTATTATCCTGTAAAACCCCGCAAGATCCTAGCACAATTCAGCTTACTAGAGCATGCTAAGAGGGTTCAAGACTTAGAAAATTTCATCAAGTTTTAGGACTTAGTCATTCCTAAACCTACTAAACTTTAACAATCTTATTTTTTACGCTCCCGATCTCGGAATGTCAATTTCTAACTTATTTCCTGATCGAGGTTGTCAATAGTGCATCCCAGGTGAGTTTTGAATTTTTAAAATAATGTTTGGAGAATGTTTGGATGACCAAAATAGAGAGGCTTCGTGATATAGTTGTGATGCATCGGTAATCGTATCAGGAATAGCAACGCGATGCATCGCCTATCGCATTGCTCACATGACCCAATGTACTGCTCATCTCGTCGGGTGACCAATCTGACTTATTAAATTATGAGTCCATGGAGGTATTTGATTCATTTCCTCTCACCCAAATCCATCCCTAACATAAGATTTCATCCCCAAAGAGCATTAGTTACATCTTTATTCACTTTTTCTCTCCAAGAAAACCCTAACCTTCTCTCAAGAACACCAAAAATCAATTACCCCTTCTTTAAGAAAGTCAATAATCTAAGTTTACAAGTCCAAGAACTTCAAGAAGAAGTCTTTAATAACATTTTTAGGAGTTCAAAGTCAAGTTTCTACATCAATTAGGCCTAATAAGGTATGTGGGGTTATGAACAAGGATTCTACTTTCATCCTTGTGCCCAAAACTAGTTTTAAAAGTTAAATTTACATGATTTTGAATCTAGGGTTCATACCCAAATATGATTTTTCAAAGTTTATGAAGTTACCAAGTTAATTAAGTGTTGAATTGCAAAACTACTTTCACCTATTTTTGCATGTGATTTGATTTCTTATGTTGAGAATTGACTTTCATTATCTTTACTAGAATTGCTAAAGTATTTCATGATTATTATTATTGAGCATAGAGTTTTGATGTTAATTGATATGATTTTGAGGCATTAGTTTTAAGCCCTGAGTTTAAGTCTTGATATTTTAAGAAGATTTTGTTTTAAGAAATCTTTGTTAAGCATGTAATCAGATTTTTAAGCAAGAATTGATCTTTTTTTTGGTAATGTTGTGAATACCATTAACCAACAAAAGAATATATACAGACTAAGGCACCTAATTACAGTAGTTGTGCAATTAATCAAGCCCCAAAAAGAAATAGAAATAAACTACAAACTCTTCCTATATACATAGTTGCTACCAATATCCTCTACTACTATACACTTTCTTAGCCGCTTTGTAGTACTCTAATCTTATCATGATTTCGTGCTTAACCTGCTCTGTAATCTCTTGTTGTTACATTTTAGTTATCTTATTCAGTTTCCAGTTCCAGCTCACCATACAGGGTAAATCAAACTACTGATGATTGTTGCAACTATCTCCTTCTTGAATCTCTTATAGTATCTTCTTTTCATCGTTTCCAATATTTGTTTAAATTCACCTAGTGGTAGTGTTATGTTTGCCCAATTTAAGAGCTTATCTCGTATTCTTTTAAACCCACTACATTCTACAAATAAGTGATGACTAGTTTTTATCTCTTGAGAATCACACAGGCAGCAAGCAGGCTCTTCAACTTGAATATTCATATGTATAAGTCTCTCCTTTATTAGTAATCTATTATGCACTACCAACCAGATTATAAACCTGTGCTTTGGCACTGATACTGAGTTCCACACTAAATCATCCACTGACATCCTTACTTGTGTATCAATAAGAACTAAATAACACATTGAAATAGAGTAATCTCCTTTTTTGGTTAGGATGAACTGATTATTAACATACCAACTGATTATCTAATCCTTTACCTCATTTAATTTCCTCCAGTACCATCTACTATGAACTGGAGCTTAGTAGGTCCATATGCTTGGAGAGTCTTTTAAGTACACCTCATAAATCCACTTGACTTAAAGAGAGTCCTCCTTCATCACAATTTTCCACAAGAGCTTACTAATTGCAGCTACATTCCATATACCACAATATTTAATATTTAAACCTTTATTTTTCTTAGGTTCACACACCACATCCCAAGAGACTAAGGCTAGTCTTCTCTTTTCTATAGTGCTTCCCCATAAGTAAGCTCTGCATTTTTTGTTAATCTATTTCACCACTCCTTGAGGAAGTAAGAATTGAGCTTTGATCCCCAATTACGATATAGAATTCACACATGTTAGTTTTGATTACAGTTTAACGCAAATAGATGAAGAATTGGTTTTTATTATAATCCTTTATTCTATTTTAAGGTGGATTTCCTACATAATGTGCATATAAGTAAAGGATTAGTAGTCAGCACCGAGTTGGGTATGTGTCCCTGTTCATATACCCTAGAACTACGAGACAATGTAGGTTTAGATTTTCCCATTTAGATGGATGCAAATACAGATTGTGATCACTTAGCTCAGGTCCTACACTGTGGCAAGAGTATGACAGCTCTCCCCAATTTGAGCTTTTCCCTATAGAGAAACTAGACGTTGGACACCATGATGGCTCACATGGTGTATGTCGGTTAGAAGAACCTCTCTAAGACAGATCAAATTTTAGAAACTAAATGTAAAGGATCACAATATTATTCGGATATGGTTTTACATAAGATATTAGTTATCATATTTAAACTTTCAGTTTACATATAATAAAAGTGAGTCTTTTCCACTTAGACTATATGATTTGAAAGTATACTCAACTTCAGTCCTACTCATTCCACTAATAGCAAGAATAAATGTACAAAAATTTTTAGAAATAAGTGTGATGTCTCACAAAGATTGTCTTTATGCTTTATTACATTATGTGTATATTTTTCAGCTTTGCTTTATTCAAGCCAAGGTGAGTCATTTACACTTAGCATGCTTTCCTTATAAGTTATAGGCATATCTAGTTACTATTTTTACTTATGCATTCACCCCTACATGATCAGTACATTCCAAAAGTACTAATCCATATATACCTCTATGTGCTACATTGTCTTATAATGTAGGTTTTAGTGCTCAGTTCCAGCAGTGTAATTGACCGTGAGCATCCCTACCTGTAAACCGATAGTTGGTGAGTCCTCATAATTCGAGAAACCTTTTATTCAGATTTCTAGCTTTATGAATTACTTTAATCAGTTGATTTTTAGTTTAGTTTGAGTCACTTTAAGGTCTATCCCAGTGGCTCTCTAGTTAGTAGTAGTAAAGGCTTGCCCGACTGTTTATCCTCTTTTGGATTTAAAGTGTTGATTCACCAGATTTCTAGGTTAAGTACTTTTAGTTCAGATAGTAATTCAACATTTTAGTATTTAGTATGCCTAGTTCATCATTATTATGATTTTTAGAATTTACAGAAGGCTTAAATGGCTAGCTTGGGTCTACTCGTAGTCTCGAGCACCGTGTTATGCTCGGGGTACCTTTTTGGGGTGATACAAACTTGGTATCAGAGCCTAAGGTTTAAAGAATCCTAAGGAGTTAGACAAGCCATGTTACGTAGAGTCTTGATCATGTGTGTGAGGCATGCCACATTTATAAGCAAGAGGCTTTGGAACGATTTAGGAAATCATCTTTTTTAATGAACTATCATGCTTATATTTGTCTCTATCTTCTTTAACTCGTGCTTTTCTGTGGTAGAATATGCCTCTTTACCAAGATAATGCACACAAAAATGATCACTAACCACCCCTGACTGTTGATCCTTTGAATGATAATCTATCTCATGCTAAATTTTGGGCAGCCTTTCAGGCATTGGCCCAAGCCGTAACTGCCAATGTTCAGGGAAACCAATAGGATGCAGTCTCACTTCAGTAGAATGGTGACTTAGCTATAGCCAGAATTTGTGACTTTAAGAAAATGAATCAACCCAGCTATTTAGGTCAAAAGTTAGTGAGGATCCACAGCTCTACATTGATGAGATGAGAAAGATCACTCAAGTTATGCATGTTACTAAGGAGGAGTATGTAGAACTAGCATTTTATAGGTTGAAGGATGTTTCTTATGATTGGGTTGTCACGTGGAAGGATAGTAGAGGTGAGGATACAACTCCTATGAGTTAACAGGTATTTCAGGATATATTTCTGGATAGATTCTTTTCGTATGAGCTGAGAGAATCTAAGGTTGAGGAGTTTATGAACCTGAGGCAGGGATCGATGATAGTGAAGGAGTATTGCCTTAAGTTCACTCAGTTGTCAAAGTATGCTCCTGATTTAATAGCTGACCCTAGATCTAGTATGAGTGAGTTTGTTACTGGAGTGTCTGGTTTGGTATTCAAAGAGTGTAGGACAGCCATGCTTATTGGCGATATGGATCTTTCTAGGCTGATGACTTATGCTCAATAGATTGAGGTAGAGAAGTTAAAAGGGAGAGAGATGGGAAATAAGAAGGCTAGAATCAGACAATTTGAGTATAGCCAAATAAGGTTTAGAGGGGGAAATTGTTCATAGTTTTAGGGTCACCCAACTATGCCAGGGCCATCTTTAGCTAGTGCTCACGCACCTAGAACCAAGCAAGAATAGTGGGGTAGGACTTCTATGTCCTGGTCTCAAAATAGTGTGGGTGCAAGGCCCAGTCATCCGACATGTGCTAAGTGTGGTAAAAATCATCATAGTAAGTATTTGTTGGGACAAAAAGGTTGTTCTGGATGTGGAAAGTAAGTTCACGGGATCAAAGATTTCTTGTATGCTAAGCAGGAAAGTAGGGATGTTTGTCCCTAGACTCAGGCTACTAGTGCACCAGCTCCCCTAGGTTGTCTAGTTCATCTTCAGGGCGCACCATCCAGTATCAAAGGCAGTCAGTGCTAGAATCGGTTTTATGCTTTACCATCCCATCAGGAGTAGGAGAATTCTCTTGATATTGTTACTAGTATGCTCGCATATTTCATCTCGATGTTTATTTATTGTTAGACCCAGGTTTAAATCTCTCTTATGTGACCTCATTGCTTGCGTTAAATTTTTGGATAGGTCCTAAAAAGCTCTCCAAGCCCTTCTAAGTTTCCACTCTAGTGGGTGAGTAGTTTGTTGCCAAACGAGTCTATAGAAAGTGCCCTATCTCTGTCCTTAAAAAGATTATATTAGAAGACTTAATAGAGTTAGACATGGATGATTTTGACATTATTCTGGGCATACATCGGCTCCATTCCTATTATACATCTATAGATCGTCGCACCTAAGTAGTTAAGTTTTAGTTTCCTGATGAGCCATTTTTTGAGTGGGAAGGTAATTCGGTATCCCCCAAGTGTCATTTCATATCCTATCTTAAGGCCAAAAAGTTGATATCAAAAGGGTGCATTTATTATTTAGTTAAAGTCAAAGACACTAAGTCTGAGGCTCTAACAGTTCAGTCAGTCCATGTAGTCAGTGAGTATCCTAAAGTTTTTCCCAAAGATCTTCCAAGGGTACCTCCTGATAGAGAAATAGAATTTGTCATTGATCTTCTTCCTAATACTCAGCTCATCTCTATTCCTTCATATCGTATGGATCTGGACAAGCTTAAAGTACAAAAATAGCAACTTAAATACCTCTTAGATAAAGGTTTAAAAAGGCCTAGTGTCTCTCCAAGGGGCACTCCCATCATATTCTGTAATACCTGTACTTTTCCTAGCTTGAAAATTTTTCCAAAGAATGTTAGAAGTTTTATTTGAAAGATGAATCCACTTTTATAGATGTGGTATTTTCAAGATTTTCACTTTTTCGTGTGGAAAATTCAATAAGCTTTCCATCGATAGCAAATTCGCCCAAATCCGACACCCGGGCGAAGAGTTAGAGCCTTTTTAGTGAGACAGTGTATCACCTGAGCCTTCAGCGTGTCGCAGAGATAGGTCAAATGGCAATTGTCAATTCCCATTGTTGCTCCGCGATAGTGGCACGTCGTACCAAAGATGAAAATTGAGAAATTTTATCAGAAATTAAATACATGCCCTAGGGTTAAAAGGGTCAATTTCCCACCCTATATAATCCTTATAACACAAGATTTAGCCATAATTCAGCAGCTTATACTCAATTATTCTCAAAAACTCTCAAGAACAAGCCTTAGCATTTTCATAGAAGGTTTAATTCCAAGGGAATTCACCATCAAATTTCAAGGATCTCTTCGTCAATCTTCATAGAATCACGAACTAAGGTATGCATAGTGTTTATTCATGGACTCCTTTTGTCCATGAAGCCCAAGAATCTCTTTTCTAAGTTTACATTTATGGATTTCTTTATGAATTTCATGTTGGGTTTGTTTTGTTTATGTTGAGAATGATCAATTAAATTCAAATCCATGTTGGGTGGTCAATTTATGTGGAATTGATTTGTATAGATGTATATTCATGTGAACCTATGAATAAATCTTAGATGATGAAATTAGGGATGAATCATGATGATTAATTGTTGTATAATGTTGTCTACATGTGCTATGCCTACTAAGTGTTTGATTAAATGCCTAGATGAAGGAACAATGCCCAACTAGTATGATATCATGAAATCCCCATGTATGTACAAGCTTATGCATATCACATGTTTGATGAAGTGCTTCAATAGATGAATTATAAATTGTCTTGTTGGTCATGTGCTCAAGTAAGCCATGCTATGTCAGTTCCTTCTCATCGATTCCTGGGGGTACTTGTACCCAAATATTTAGCTGTGTGCCTAGAGCCATGTCATGTTTTCACGATACTCTCAGTCAAGCTATGATCCATAGAACTCAGTCAGTCATAAGACTCAGAAAATCTCAGAAATCTCAGTAATCTCAGTAGTTCAGTAATCCCAGTGATCTTAGCACTTATTAATCTCAGTATTCCCAGTAAGTCTCAATAACCTCAGTACTCTCAGTCAGTCCTCAGATCTCAGTAGAATTCCGTCAGTCAATGGAACTTAGTAAACTCAGTTTAGCTCCGCTAAACTATACCATTAGTATCAGTTTAGTTAACCAGTTTAGTATAATTAATCAGTTTAGTGTCTATTCAGATGGGAGTAGGAATTAGCACCGAGTGAACCCAAGGATGGGAACTCACCTGTTATTTTAGGGTGCGATTCTTAGAAGCAATCCTTGCATTCTAGAACTATGTAGCCAGCATAGGTTGAGACATCGTAGCCTGCTATATGAGGGTAGATGAGGTGGCTTAACCTGTTATATGAGGGTTCCCACTGTTCTCACTAGAGTTACCTATTATATGAGGGTTACTCATATGTTGTCCTTACCAGTGGCGCGGTATTGACCTCTTCCAATCAGGGCACAGATTGGACCCTAGCTCAGGTATTATAGCATATTTGGCGCATGTTGGTTAGATGACTATTTCCCATAATCTCAGTTACAGTCTCAGTCTTAGTCTCAGTAAAAGAACTCAGATAGTTCTTTAGATTTTAGGACTGTCAGATACAGTCAATTCAGATACAGTACGGAACTCAGCTAGTTTCATTAGATTTAGGACTGTCAGATACAGTCACTCATGTTATCATTCACATCAGTTATCAGAACTTATGTTATCAATATTCAACTTTAGGACTATTAGATACAGTCAACCATACCAGTTCTTCATAATCAGAATTGTCAAACACAGTTATTCATGTATCCGTAACATAGTATCAGTCCCTCAGTATTCAGTAATACAGTATTAGTATTTCTCATTCATCAGTGACTCAGATATCTATATCAGTAAACTCAGTAGTCAGAACTCAGTATTCAGTCCTATCACGATGTCAGTTACAATTATGTAGTCATGCATGTATTTTCATGTTCATATTAGTCAGTCAGTTAGTATTGTTCATGCATATAAACCATTTGTATTTAGCCTACCTCACTTGCATACCAGTATATTCAAAGTACTGACGCATTTGCACTATGGTGTTTTGTACCATAAGTTTAAAAGCACGAGCTCCAGAGAACCAGTAGCATCCCAGTTCAGTGATCAGAGTTAGCAGTGAGTCCTCATCCTTTGAGAACATGATGATTACATTATTATTTCAATTTTTAGATTATTTCAGTAGTTGGAGTTAGTTGGGGATATGTCCTATCAACTTTTTATTCAGATAGTTTAGAGGCTTTCAGACTATAGTATGTTTAGATAGTTATCTCAATTATTTTGGTATTGTTATACCATTTTCAGACATTGTTCTTATCAGATGTTTATTCAGTTTGAACCTTATGGCCTTTTAGTTCATGTTTCCATATTTTTCAATCTTTAATGCAGTATACAGGTATAGATATCAGTCATGGGTTAGCTTGTGGTCCTTCGAGGTCATGAGCACCGTGTAGCGTTTCAATTTAGAAAAATCAGGTCGTTACATATTCATGCATAAGAGAGATGGTTCCCTCCAAATATGCATCGACTACCATCAGTTGAATAAAGTCACAATCAAAAACAAATATCCTCTTCCTAGTATTGATGACTTATTTGATCAACTCCAAGGTACAAGTTATTTCTGTAAGATAGACCTTAGATCCAGCTATCATCATCTTAGAGTAAGGGAATGTTATATTCAAAAGATAGCTTTTCGAACCCATTACAGTCACTTTGAATTTATAGTCATATCTTTCGAGTAAACAAATGCCCCAGCAGCATTTATGGACTTGATGAACAAAATATTCAAATAGTACTTGGACATATTTGTCATAGTCTTTATCGATGATATCCTCGTCTACTCTCGTAGTAAGGATGATCATGCATACCATCTCAGAATCATATTGCAAACTCTTAGAGATCACTAGTTATTCACCAAATTCAGTAAGTGTGAATTCTAGATAAGGTCATTAGCTTTTCTTATCCATATTATTTTCGATGATCGCATTAGAGTTGATCCTCAAATGACCAAAGTATAGAGAAAATGGCCTAGACCCAGACCTTACCTCTCTGTTGTGGTGTTTTCCTTGATAATTTGGAGTCATTTTCTCTATTAGGTGCATGTTGATGTGTTCACGGACCATAAAATCTTATATTTTGTATTTTTGCAGAAAAATCTGAATCTTTATCAAAGAAAATGGTTGTATATGTTGAAGCATTATGATATGAGTGTTTTGTATCATCCGGGAAAGGTAAATATTGTGGAAGACTCCCTTATTAGGCTATCTATGGGTAGTTTTTCTCATGTGGAGAGTGATATGAAAGAATTAGTTTAGGAAGTTCATTAGTTAGCAAGACTGGGTGTTCGGTTGGTTGACGCGGCTGAGGGAAATGTTTTGATCCAAAGTAGTTCAGATTCTTCGTTAGTTTTTGAGTGAAGGAGAAGAAATCTAAGGACTCCAGTTTAGTAAAGTTGAAAGAGACAGTCAGGGATCAGAAAATAGAGGTGTTCTCCAAAGAGGGAGATGGTATGTTGCGATATCAGGATAGATTATGTGTGTCATGTGTTAATTATTTGAGGTAGCAGATTATGGAAGAAGAATATGGTATGCGTTACGCTATTCACCCAAGAGCCACCAAGATGTACCAAGACTTGCGGAAAGTCTATTTGTGGAGTGGTATGAAGAAAG
Source organism: Capsicum annuum (assembly GCF_002878395.1). NCBI lineage: Eukaryota > Viridiplantae > Streptophyta > Magnoliopsida > Solanales > Solanaceae > Capsicum > Capsicum annuum. The sequence continues at coordinate 51,448,756 of NC_061112.1, forward strand.
ATATTGCAGAGTTTGTGGCTAAGTGTTCTAATTGCTAGTATGTTAAGGTGGAGCACCAAAGGCCTTGTGGCACCTTGCAAGTGTTTAGTGTTCCTACTTGGAATTGGGAAGATGTGAACATGGACTTCGTGATAGGGTTACCTCATTTATATCATCAGTATGACTTGATTTGGGTGATTGTAGACAAAATAACCAAATTAGCCCATTTCTTATTAGTCCATACATCTTACTCAGTCAAGGATTATGCTAAGCTTTATATTACAGAGTTGGTTAGACTGCATGGAGTTCCTTTTTCCATCATTTCTAATAGGGGTACTCAATTTACCTCTCATTTTTAGAATGTCTTTCAGAAGGGTCCTTGTACCCAAGTTTGTCTTAACTCAACTTTCTACCCTCAAAAAGATGGTCAGGAAGAAAGGACCATTCTGACTCTAGAGAATATGTTGAGGACGTGTGTTCTTGACTTCAAGGATAGTTGGGAAGATGACTTGCCATTGATCTAGTTCGCCTACAATAACAGTTACAATTCTAGCATTCAAATATCTCCATTTAAAGCTATTTATGAGAGGAGATATAGGTCAGCTATAGGTTGGTTTGAAGTGGTTGAGGCTTCTTTGATAGGGCCAGATGTGGTGTTGGAAGATATGGAAAAAATTTTGTTGATTATAGAGAGGCTTAAAACAACTCAGAGTCGTCAAAAATCTTATGCAGATGTGAAGAGAAGGGGTCTTGAGTATGAATTTGAGGACTTAGTGTATTTGAAGGTTTTACCCATGTAGGAGGTGAAGAAATATGGAAAAGAGGGGGATCTTAGTCTTTGATATGTTGGCACTTACATAATCTTAAATCGTGTTGGGAAAGTAGTGCATGAGCTTGAGTTGCCTGTGGATTTGTCATCCGTTCACCCAGTGTTTCATGTATCCTTACTAAAGAAGTGTATTTGTGATCCAGTTGTTGTAGTTCCCTTGGAAAGCACAGCTATTCAGGTTAGCCTTTCCTACGAAGAAGTCCTAGTTGAGATTCTTGATCACCAGATTCTTACACTAAGAAACAAAAAAGTTCCCTTGGTTAAAGCTCTTTGGCAGAATCAGTCCGTTAAGGGTGCCACTTGGGAGGCAGAAGTAGATATGTGAACCAAGTACCCTTATCTCTTCTACAGAAGTTCAGACTCAGCGTAAGGTAACCATTTTACTAAGACTTTATCCCTTTTATTCGCAGTTCTATCTCTATATAGTTATCCTTATGTCATAATCATGCATTCGAATCAGTTCAACATGTAAGCATCCTTTCAGTTATAAAAGCGCAATATATAATCGTAGTTCCTCAGCATTCTCAGTTTAATCAATCTCATTCGAGAATGAATGTTCCCAAGGGGGAGATATTGTAAGACCCCGCATGACCTTAGCTCAATCCAGCTTACTAGTGCATGTTAAGGGGGTCCAAGAGTTAGAAAATCTCATCAAGTGTTAGGACTTAGTGATTTCTAAATGTTCTAAATTTCAACAATTTTATTTTTGACCCTCCCAACCTCGGAATGTCAATTTCTAAGTTGTTTCATGATTGAAGTTGTCAATAGTACATCCTGCGTGAGTTTTGGAATTTTTGAATGAGGTTTGGAGCATGTTTGGATGACCAAAATAGAGTGGATCCATAATATAGCGATGATGCATCGGTAATCGCATCAGAAGTAGTAATGCGACACGTCGCTTATCTCGTAGCTTACACAATGAAACGCGCCACTTATCTCACTGGGTGCCCAGTTTGTCTTATTAAATTATGGGTCCATGGGGGTATTTGAGTCATTTCCCCTCACCCAAATCCGCCCCTAACAAAAGATTTCAGCCCCAAAGAGCATTAGTTATATCTTTATTCACTTTTCCTCTCCAAGAAAACCCTAACCTTCTCTCAAGAGCACCAAAACTTCATCACTCCTTGTTCAAGAAAGTCAATAATCTAAGTTTCCAAGTCCAAGAACTTCAAGAAGAATCCTTCAAGAACATTTTTAGGAGTTCAAAGTCAAGTTTCTACATCAATTAGGCCTAATAAAATATGTGGGATTATGAAAAAGGATACTCCTTTCATCCATGTGCCCAAAACTAATTTTAAAAGTTAAATTTACATGATTTGCAACCTAGGGTTCATACCCAAATATCATTGTTCGAAGTTAACTTGTGATTTAAGTGTTGAACTGCATAACTACTTTCACCTATGTATGTGTGTGATTTTATTTCTTATGTTGAGACTTGAATTTCATTATCTTTACTAGAATTACTCAAGTATTTCAAGATTATTATTATTGAGCATAAAGTTTTGATGTGAATTGATATGAGTTTGAATCATGGGTTTTAAGCCCTGAGTTTAAGTCTTTATATTTGAAGAAAATTATGTTTTATGAAATCTTGCTCAAGCATGTATTCTTTTGCTTTTGCTTTTGCTTTTGCTTTTGCTTTTGCTTTCGTAAGATTATGTTTAAGTATTATAATTGCTTTTTATTTATTCAAGGAAAGGATAGTCATTTACACTTAGCATGCACTCTTTACAAGTTATATGCATATTTAGTTACTTTTTTACCTATGTATTCACCCCCACATACTCAGTATATTCCAAAAGTACTGATCCACATATGCGTATATGTGCTACATTGTCTTATAATATAGGTTCTGGTGCTCAATTTCAGCAGCTTGATTGACCGCGAGCATCCCCACCTTCATCCTGATAGTTGGTGAGTCCTCATAGTTTGAGTACCCCCTTATTCAGATTTCCAGCTTTATGAAGTACTTTAATCAGTTGTTTTCAGTTTAGTTCGAGTCAGCTGGGAGGTCTGTCCCAGTGGCTCTCTAGTTAGTATTTATAGAGGCTTGTCTGACTATTTATCCTATTTTAGATTTAAAGTGTTGATTGACCAGATTTCTAGGTTAAATACTTTCAGTTCAGAAACAAATTCAGCATTTCTGTATTACGTTTGCCTAGTTCATCATTATTATGATTTTCAGAATTTGTAGAAGGCTTAAAGGATTAGCTTGGGACTACTCGTAGTCTTGAGCACCATGTGACGCTCGAGGTACCTTTCTGGGGAGTTACATATCCATACCCAATCATTTATAGGTTTAAGGGAACTTTCAAGTGCCCTTCCATTTACCATATTAAACTACTTGGGGGATTCTATGTACCACTCAAGTATAACCATTAAGCCACTTAACTTTCCAAACCATTTAACCATGCATAATTCCTTTACCAAGTTTTAAAACAAACAAAAGTTCCATTAAAAGTAGTCAATGCAATGAACATATCTTTATAAGCATTTCGTCAAACACATTAGGGCATAATATAACCAAAACCAATTCCAATTATCATTAAGCCATTCCCATTCAACCCAATTATCTAAAATCACCATTAATGCATATAAAAGTATAGTTAAAACCATGGGAAACCATAACCAATGTTTAACATCAAAACCCCTAATTCATACGTTAAACTCAAAATCATACAATCAATGAAATCATGAAAACATTCATAAAAATCATGACTTTAGATAAAATTAACAATAAGGGGAGAGAACATGCCTTAAACCAAGATGATGATGGAAAGAAATCACCAAGACAAGCCCTAAATCAATTCTCTAGTGGAAACCCTAGCTTTCCTTGTCCAATAGCTTTTGAGAGAATTATAGAGTGTTTAGAAGAGTTTCTAAGTGTTAATGAATGGAATAATAGGGTAAATAACCTTTCAAGTAGGTAAGAATTCATGGGACCTTATTAGGATAAGTGGAGAAATATCCAGAATACCCCCACTTAAGTTGAACCAAAACCCTATCAGAAGGATACGACTGACCCTTACGAGTCGTACCCTTCCAATACGAGTGGTACCCTCCACTCGTACCCTAGCCACAACCTTTGGACCAAACACTGTCCAGCATACGACTCGTCAAAACAAGTCATATCCAAAGCATATGATTTGTACCTTCCACCAGTACCCCTGGCAGATTTAAACCCTAGAAATATTTAGACATTGTTCCCCATACGAGTCCTGAGTATGACTCGTACCCTAGCTTACGACTCATAGTGAGCTACTCATACTCGATCCAACATATGTAACCAAGTCTAAGATTAAGTTAAGGAACAAAAACGATCTGTAACCACCAATACGACTCGTACCCCTAAGTATATCTATTATAGTAACCAAAATCCATCCCACCAACCAACACTGTTCAGCATAAGACTAGACCATACCATCTATACCCCAATATACGGCTCATACCCATGAGTCATATTAGGTCCAGAGATCAGAATTTCAGGAAATTTTCTAAGGTTTAGAAACCAAGGTATTTCAATAGCCTGGCATCGCTTAAGTTTTATCTTCTTTAACGATCAGGCCTTGCTTAAACGATGGCTAACCTAAGTGTTTTGGCCGCTTTAGTGACCTTTTAGCCTCTTAACTAGTGGTCACTTAAGTGATCAATTATCCTCTTAAGCAGCCATCATTATATTAATATATATAGTCTTTTTCACATATTTCCTCTATTTTTTACCTTTGAGCTACTGGCTTGGACGATTCTTGAGGATTTCTTTACATTTTGAGCTTAGAAAGCTCCCAAACCTTATTCTCATTATTTTTTATCTAATATATCATCAAAAACACCTTAAATTATGATTTTAGAATAAGAATTTAGGATATTTATTGATAAGATTTAAAAAGGGTTTTTCTTTAATGTGGACCTTGTTTTAAACCAATTTCCATACGAGTTTTATCTTGTAAACTCCTATAACCTTGGGAAATGTGTTTTTAAAATAAATTATGATTTTACACCTTTTATTTCCAAACTCATATTACAAATCCATTTTGGGCCCAATCAAAAAATGGGCTATATCGATATTGTTAGATTTATTTTAATGTGTAGATGATATATTTAAATTTTGTAGTTGATTTTGAGTTCGATTGTAAGAGAAAGGCTCTATGTTGAAGCACCTTAGACTGAGACTTTGTACTTTTGAGGTAAGTTATGGCTTAACTTCTTTTAAATTGAGTTGGGTGGTTAATAAATAAGTAAAGCATGTTATGGGTTCTGGAAAATAAATATGGGATTTATATATCAACATTATTTTTACTAATATGTGCCTATGTGAGGGATTTATCTGATCTAAATACTTATAAAGGATGCATTAGCTGAATTTGTGTGGATTAAAACGGTGGTCAGGTACTGGATAATTCTATGGATTTCAGAGCCAATTTCGAGCCTCCTCTTACTTTACTTTATGTCTTAATTATTATTTTAGAGATAGATATGAATTTTGAGATATTAGTTATATACTCTTACACTATGACAACAGATTTTGGAGACTTATGATATTTCTTTAAGACTCTTATTTTAATTATTTTTTTATTGTCTCGACTTTGTTCTAGAAATCTCGCCTTGGTTTATATTATTATTGATTTCGTTTTTCCTTTATTAGTTTAGTGATTGGGTTACTTATCAAAGTTGAGCTGCGATAAGTATCATCACAACCTTCATTTGAGTCGTGCAATATGGAGTGCATAAAATTCAATTTATTAAATCTCCAATACCTAAAGTCACCATACAATAACATCTAAGAGTACTAAATTCTATAACTAAAAGATTGTCCAAATTATTAAATACGGTGAAAGAGTTTCGTAGTCCTGAAACAAGAGACATGAACAATAAACTGAAGAGCAAAAGTTGTATGTTCATGGTGTTAAGCCTTAAATTAAAATCTAGAACAACTATCTAGAGCTGAGGTCTCATCTCAAACACTGGAACACACTTTACACTCAACAAAAAAAAGAGCATATATAGCATCGGTACATCAACAAGTGCGGGAAAACATCATAGATTGACTTAACCCGAACCCATACATATAAGTAAATCAAATAAATATAAAGTGATCATCACAGAACTCATAATTAAAGGCAACAACATAATTATAACACTTCACTTTAAAGGGATTACAGACTCATAATCAAGTATGTTTACACATAGTCAATTTCAACAACTAGTTGTATCATAACATATGTTTATAACGAAACATTCAATGTACATGGATTAATACATAATGTAAGATGTTCATATCATCTCCTCCACTCTTAATATCATCAACAACATCATGGATATCATGATTTGAATATCACCAACATTATCCCCTCATCATCATCAATATCATCAACAACATCATGAACATCACAATTTCAAAATAATAGTCATAGGATATCAATAACACCATCATCATCAGCATCTTAACATTATCAAAAATATGTATTAATATGCACATGCAGTCAACAATCATAAGTAGTGTTTGAAAGCAATCAAAAATACTCGATTCATATTTAAACACCGAGTCAAGCAGGTCTAATTGCAATAATAAACTATAACCTACTTTGATTCCTTGCTCAAAATTACCTTTAGACCATAATATTGCCTTTTCTTTGTCTTTCACCTTTTCCTTGATCTTTAACAACAAGATTATACACTTATTTTAATCAATTCATCCCATTTTAACTACTAGAGATTAACAACTAACCGTTCTAATCATAAAAATGCACTAATTCATCATATGCAGAGATAGGGGGAATGCTTTACCAGGTCTTCCTCTTGTCCAAGCTAAGGAACTTAGGCCGAAGAGTCCTGACAAATGATGATTCAGACGAGATTCGGCATTTTTGAATCAGGAAACGCTCGGTTTCCATTTCGGTTGTAGGTGTAACCAACCTGCTATTAAGGATATGGCAGAAAGAAATAATAGAAAAAGAGCGCCAGCATAAAGATCTTGATTAGTGCATAAACCGATTGTATACTAATGTCTTCTATCCCTTAAACCTCATGAGCACTATTTTATTTGGTATGAACAAATATGATTCTACTCTCATTAGTGTTTTCTAATGCCTTAGAATTATTATCTACTAATTTCATACTCATTCCCACCAAACTACATCAAATTTAGTAGTTTGATTTTTAAGAATTCTAAGAAGTAATTCAAGTTTAGAATGTAAGGAACTTATCTCCAAAGATGAAAACTTCTAAAATATTGTGTGAAATTATTTTCTCCACTACCTTGGTTTGTTTTTCAGAGAGTAAGCAATAAAAATATGTTTTTGAATTAAAAACTAAAAAAACATTGTGTGTTACCGCTGCACCAGTTAAGTTACCATTATAGTGGTACTGTTGCATTAGTAAAATTGTCGCTACAACAGTTTGTGACTATTACAACCACCACTCCAACTGTTTCATTTTTCACTTCAACGGTTCCAAAACAAAATCTCGGAGCCTCTCCCTAATTATGCCCATTTTATAATACATTCCTTGAAATACGACATTGCGAAATTCCCTTCCACGGTAAACTCGATAATCTAAGTTTTGTAGCTTCATTTTATGTGTCAAAAGTTTCTATGGATTTTTAAATTCATCATCTATCTAAAAATCAAGTAAAACACCTCCGTAAGTGCTCAAATTAACATCAGATTTCCTTAGAGTAAAACTCTTTTAAAGATCATCAAAGGCTATGCTATCCCTGAATTTCTTAAAAATTTTGTAGGGAAGACTTGGAAAAAGTTTACCTCCTATTTCAGCATAACAACGATTTGGATCGTTATATTCTCCCACATGAGAGACCCACCGACCAATCACTCAACCTTACTCTTACATGCTTTACAATTCATTTTGTATCTTTATTTGCTTGTATTTCTTTTATTTACTTCATTTAATTGAATTTTTGGGTTCTTCTTAGTAAAAGTGTAGGATTATTAACATTTTTATGCAATTTTTTTTTGGTTTTCCATCCGATATTCGGTACCCGCATTGGAGCCCGACTAATCCAGATTTGCACCACGTAGGGCTCCATTTTGGGGGAAGCACTGCCTAACAGAGTTTTCTCCATACCCAGGATCGAACCCTAGACCTCTGGTTAAGGGTGGAGCAGCCCCATCCACTGTACCACAACCCATGTTGGTATGCAAATTATTTTATACTCATTCTACTCCTGTGATATTTTTTTTATGTTGATCCCAGTATAAGTTGTCCATATTGATCCCAAACATTAGACGTTGTTTGATCAAAGTTATAAAGAGCTTCTTTTATGTGAAACCTCAGTCCAACTGCATCTACATTTCATTCTTGTCTTTTCTATTTCTGAGATATTTTATATATGGGAAAAGACATCGTTTCCACCCCAAACTATAGTCGAAAAGTTGAATCCACACCTAAACTATATAAGTTATCTATTACACACATTAACTATAAAAAAGTGACACTTTTTACTCCCTAGATCTGACGTGAAAAATACATAATTATTTAAATAAAAAATGGCATGTTTAAATTTAAAAATAATGCAAAAAAAAATTAAAAAAAATAAAATACTCCTCCCCCAACCCCCAGTATCCATCTCCCCACACCCAAACAATCATTTTCTTCATCACCTCCCACCCCTAAACCATCATCTTCTTCATCAACCCCCACCCCAAAACTCCAACTCCAACCCCAAACTATCTTCTTCTTAATCACCCCCACCCCAACCAACACAGTTTCTTCATCACCCCACCTCCAAATTCCAACTCCATCCCTAAATAACACAATTCATCCTCCACCTTCATCGAATCAATGTCAATTTCACAATGAACAAAATCAAATTATATTTGATGTTTAAACGGTTAAAATCAAATTTTATAAAAACAAATATAAAATTTTATAGCAAGGATGACTTGCTACCATATTAATTTTTTTTTAAAATTATAGATGAAAAACAAATAGAAAAAGTACGAAAATGTGTTGGTCATTACCATTTAAAACACGTAGGCCAACAGTCGAGTGGCCATTTTTTTAAAATAATAATGGCCATTATAGCTGAGAATTTTTTTATTTTTTTTAAAGAAAAGACGATGGGTTACGGATGAAGAACATTGTTAGAAGAAATTAATTGTTATGGTAATTTTGTTGGTGGGATAAAGTTTATGGTGGTGAATATGGTGTAATGGAGGTAATGGAGGTTTTGGACATTGACAACAATGGAGGTTTTAGACATTGAAGAAGAAGGGAAAAAGACTAAATTAAAAAGAAAAAAGAAAAAATTATGAAAATAATAAATTTATTATTTTTTTGAATTATGCTGGCATGGAAGCGGTGCTAACGTGGCAGCGCGTGTAAAACACCACACCACATGTAAGTGGTGTAATGCCGGACAGGGTGTAAAAAGTATCACTTTTTTATAGTTAAGGTGTGTTATAAGTCATTTATATAGTTTAGGTGTGGATTCGACTTTTCGACTATAGTATGGGGTGGAAATGATGTCTTTTCCTTTATATACTAGATGGTGTATATAATATTAGTAATTTCTTTTACTGTTGACATTGAGTCTTGAGATGATTTAATTTCTGCATTTTTTATATTTATTAATGAAATTTATGGACATAAGATTACGTATTATTTACCTTTCTCTGTGTTTATTTACATGTTTTTGTGATGATAAAGGATTGACTTACTCCAAAATAATTTCAAGTGCAAAAATTTTCTATGATAGGTTAATATTTCAATCTAAATTTATCCAAAAATTTTAATAATAAATTTAATATATTACTAATTTATATAAATTTTAAATAATATTTTCATAAAATATTTATCTTTAAAAAAATAATTAATTATTTGAGTAAAAAGTGTTCAATATAATTTTGAAATATCATAAGGTAAATATTTGAATCTGGTCATATCCAGTTAAGTCCTACAATGTAATTATTAACTATTTTTCTATTTTAGTGTAAAATATTTACTGAAAAATTAGTCATCTTATCTAGTTACGCTAATTTCAAATTTCAACCAGATATGGAATCTACATTAAATTAAAATGGTAAGTGAATTTGAATAAGATATCGTGCATACCTAACACAATCAGTGTTTTTATATAAATAAGACCATAATCGCTAAATTTGTATATGTCTTTGTAGAAAAAATTAAGAATGAGTGTCTCCTTATCTCCCTCAAAATTAAAAGTGCGAGTTCTTTTTTATATGTTATTTCTTGTCTATTCATAGACAGTTTAGCAATAGAAATTTCTTGTTTTAATGCATTAGTTACGATGATGATGGAAGAATGTACAAAATTCCACATCAAAATGATCTCTCTCTCTCTCTCTATATATATATATTAATAATAGGATATTTTTATTTTTGTAGTTGTTTCAGAATGATTGTATTATTTCTCTTTTATAGATATAAGTATGAAACGTTTATTCAACAACATATCAAAATAAATTTAATTATGTTATTTAATTTTCTTCCGGAGCAACCAGCGAATCTTATAAGTAATGATGTATTCCTTGAGTCTCCTATGCCAAAAATTCCAGTGTTGGGAAAACTGGAAAGAGAATCTTCCACAAAATCAAAGTTCACGGTCGATAACCCTTGTATAATTCCACCTCGTACTTCAAAAGAGATAAAAGATCCTAAATCTATGTTAAAAGTTTCATGTTTGGAAACAAATTTTATGAAATCAAATAATTATCATTCTACTTTTGGGATAGAGAAAAAATTTCTAGAACCAATGTCGAGACGTTCACTCATGAAAAGTAACTTTGTGAAATCAAAGATGTTATCCATGGGTCATCCATATGTAATTTCAACGAGTGCAAGGGCAGACAATCAAGAATACCCTAAGACCAGTGACCTAATCCTCCAATCGTCACATATTCCGACATTAGAGAAATTAAAAAGTTGCCTCATGAAGCCTGATGTGATGGTTGATCAGATCCAAGGTGAAATCTTAAATTCGTTGTCCAATGAATTTCCACAAAAGACAAGGTTATTCCCTTTTAAATTTCATATATATATATATATATATATATATATATATATATAACTTATCTTTAATCAATTCTTGGTTGTAATAAAAAAAAAATACTAGCTCATTTTTCATGTTATATAATATATTTAACCAACTATATGTTCATCAAAGTGAATTTATTTTTGTCATTCTTTATATTGCTATATTTGAATTTATTTGATTAATTTATTAATAAAATTAGAAATAGATCCACCAAAATATTATAAATATTGTTTAGATGAATAAGGTACAAAAACCACAACAATATAAAGAATTAAAATAAATAATATCTGAAAAACGTAAAGAATTAAAAATAAGGATAGAAAGACTGCAGTATAACATAATTGCCGAAGTTAGTAAAAACTCAATAAAGGCTAAAGAAGAAATATCAAATTTAGAATCAACAATAGATAGTCTAGAATATATATATCAACATAACCTATATACATTTAAATAAAATGAACAAAGAAGAATTTATAATAGATGAAAAAACATATGAAAATCACGAAGGATTAAAAATAAAAATAGTATTCTCTAATTTAGGAAGGAGATATAAGAAAATAGGTGAACATTTATATCTAATGTTAGAAAAAGAAGAATTAAAATTAGAAGATAAGTTGACAGTCATGGTAAGAATAGAAAGAGAGAACGAAGAGATAGACAGAAAAAAGGAAATAGATAAAATAAAACAACAAACAACAGAAGAAATACGAAAAATAGAAGAAACTAATAGCAGGATTGCTGAATTAAAAAAAGAACTACAAATGCTAAAAGATTTGTATGAAAAAAGACAGAAAGAAAAAGAAGAAAAAGATAAAGAACAAAAATTATTAATTGAGATAAATCAATTTAAAGAAAAATTAGAAATAAAAAATAAAGAACCAGAAACCAGTGAATTAAAAATAAATTCAATAGATGCTGAAGAAACAGATAATTATGATTCGGAAGATAGTAAAACATATACAGAAATTCTAGAAAACATAGGAAAACTAGAAATTAATGAAAAACAAGAAGTAATTAATAAGGAAAATCTAGAACTAATAAATACAAAAGTAAATACTTTAGATAAAAATAAAATACCTAATACATCAGAAATAAGAAAACCAACCTATAATTACAAAAATAAGTTTAGAAGATATAATCCAAAGGATGAATATAATAAATGGACACCAAAATAAATAATTAATTACAACTTTTTAGATTTAGACTGTGTAATAGAAACAAATAAAACAATACAACTATGGGTAGGATACATGTCAAAACAATTATTAGATAATAAAATAGATACAACAAACACACCAGAATATATAGAAAAGACATTAATAGGAACAATAAAATTATGGTTTTTAAACCTAGCCGAAGCTAGTAAAAAAGTATTAAGATCTGATAACAAAACAGAAGGAACATCAACAACTACTAAAATATTACCAACAGAAATATTGAAAAAATATGAAATAGCTATAAGAGATGAATTTAGCAATGTAACAACAGAAGAAGAAGAGCAAAATAAAGAAAAAGATATAAATAGAAATTTAATGTTAAAACTAGCAATATATAATATGTGCTATATAGATGAGTATAAATGCGCATTTAAAAAATATTATTATAAAGGAACATATAATATAGAAGAAAGTAAAGAAATAAGAAGATTATATTTTAGTAAATTGTCTGAACCATTTAGTTCAAAAACAATAAAGAGTTGGGATGAAACAAAAATAGTAGATAGCCTAGGAGCAAGAATAAAATTTTTACAAAAATGGTATAGAAATCTATGTGAAAAATATAGAGAAGAAAAAAAGATGAAAAAAACATTAATAAGAAATTTAGCATGTTGCAAAGATAAAATAGCACCTCAATTTGGATGTGAAGAAAGATATTATAAGAAAAGAAAAAGACATAAGAAATATAAGAAATCAAAATATAAATATAAGAAACCAAGAAAAAGATATTATGTAAAAAATTATAAACATAAAAGACAATATAAGAAAAAGAAATCTATAAAAAAAAAATGTACTTGTTATAATTGTGTAAAAATTAGGACATTTAGCTACAGAAACCGAATTAGAAAAATAATGGAGAATCTAAAAGAAAAATTAATATGGATAGAAGAAACCTTAGAAATTTAGGAAAAAGTACATGTGATAGTTTATATAATTTTAAAAACCCGCTACGAGAAAAACAACACAAAATAATAAATAACATTGAAAACCTAGAATTAGATATACATTACTGTACAATTAAGATAAATTATTATACAGAAATCTGTAACTCTGCAATTACTACAGGATAAATTGATAGACTACAAATATTTAAAATATTGAAGAGAAAATATGGATGAAATAATATCACAAAGAAAAGTAGATCCATTATGTATAATAGATCTATTCCACAAGTTATCTTCACAAGTTAGTTATCCACACCCCCCTACTAATGATATCAGAGCACAGTTATTTAAAAAAATAAGCAGTAGCATATATGTTTGTTTGAATTTATGTTTGAATTTAGATTGGATTGGATTAATTATGAGAAGACCATTTAAAAACAGAGAAGCTTATAGAAAAGTTAAAAAATCTCTAATTAGTAATTATTCAGAATATATAAGTCTAAATAAAATAAAAGAAAACCAACAAAGATTAGCCTACCTAATTACCTTAATATCTAGTATTGAAACAAAATTAATAATCCATTTAAAATCTAGAAAAATGAGATACATACCACCTAATTATTATAAAATCAGATTTAGATATCCACCAAATTATTATAAATATGGTTTAAATGAATAAAGTACAAAAATATAAAGAACTAAAACAAATTATTTCAGAAAAACTAAAGAATTAAAAATAAGAATAGAAAGACTACATTATAATATATTTGACGGAGTGAGTGAAAACTCAATAAATACACAAAAAGATAAAATATCAAAATTAGAATCACAAATAGATAGTTTAGAATATATATATCAACATGAACTATTCACAATAAAATGAACAAAGAAGAATTTATAATAGATGAAAAAATATATGAAAATCACGAAGGATTAAAAATAAAAATAGTATTTTCTAATCTAGGAAGAAGATATAAGAAAATAGATGAACATTTATATTTAATGTTAGAAAAAAGAAGAATTAAAATTAGAAGATAAATTGACAGCTATGGTAAGAATAGAAAGAGAAAATGAAGAAATAGATAGGAAAAAAGAAATAGAAAAAACAAAACAACAAACTACAGAAGAAATACGAAAAATAGAAGAAACTAAAAATAATAGGATTGTTGAATTAGAAAAAGAACTACAAATGTTAAAAAAATTTGTATGAAGAAAGACAAAAGGAAAAGGAAGAAAAAGATAAAGAACAAAAATTACTAAACGAGATAAATCAATTTAAAGAAAAATTAGAAATAAGCAATAAAGAAATAAAAAACAAGGAATTAGAAATAAATAATATAGATGTTGAAAAGAAAGATAATTATGATTCAGAAGATAGTGAAACATATACAGAAATATTAACAAATACAAAAAAATTTAGAAATCAATGAAAAACAAGAAGTAATTAATGAAAAAAACTTAGAAAGTATCAACACAGAAATAAATACTCTTGATAAAAAAGAAGATGAAAATATAATACCTAGAACATCAGAAATAAGAAAACCTACATATTATAAAAATAAGTTTAAAAGATATAATCTAAAGAATGAATATGCCAAATGGACACCAAAACAAATAGTTAATAAAAATTATAACTTTTTAGACGTAGACTGTGTAATAGATACAGAAAAAAACACTACAATTATGGATAGGATATATGACAAAACAATTATTAGATAATAATATAAACATAACAGATGCACCAGAATATATAGAAAGAACACTAATAGGAACAGTCAAATTATGGTTTTCAAATTTAACTGAAAATAGCAAGAAGGTATTAAGAACTAACAAACCTACAGAAGGAACATCATCAACAACAACTAAACTAACACCTATAGAATTATTAAAAAAATATAAAACAGCAATAAAAGATGAATTTGGTAGTATGACAACAATAGAAGAAGAACAAAATGAAGAAAAAGATACAAATAGAAATTTAATGTTAAAATTAACAATATGTAATATGTGTTATATAGATGAATATACTTGTGCATTTAAAGAATATTATTATAAAGGAGCATATAATATAGAAGAAAGTAAAGAAATAAGAAAATTATATTTTAATAAATTACCCGAACCATTTAGTTCAAAGATAATAAAGAGTTGGGAAGAAGCAAAAATAGTAGATACTCTAGGAGCAAGTATAAAATTTTTACAACAATGGTATAGAAACTTATGCGGAAAATATAGAGAAGAATTAAAAATGGAAAAAACATTGATAAGAAATTTAGCATGTTGCAAAAATAAAATAGCACCCCAATTCGGATGTGAAGAAAGATATTATAAGAAAAGAAAAAAGCATAAGAAATATAAAAAATATAAAAAATCAAAATATAAATACAAGCAACCAAGAAAAAAATATTATGTAAAAAATTATAAATACAAAAGACTATATAGAAAAACAAAATCTATAAAAGAATGTACTTGTTATAATTGTAGAAAATTAAGACATTTAGCTAGAGATTGTAAATTACCTTAAAATCCAAAAAATAAACAAATATCATAAATAAAAATAGAAAATACAGAATATATGAAGATAGATTATATAGATTATGAATTAGAAAGTGAGGATAGTATATATGAAATTTCAGAAAATGAAACAGATAATGAAATAGATAGTGAAATAGATGAATCAAATGACTGAAAAAGATATAAAAATAATAACAAAGGAAGAATATTTAAATGATGAAGGAACAGACCAAAAAATAATATTTGACAGTAACATATTTGATGAAATAAAAGGAAAAGAATTAGACTTAAGTGTAGAAAAAATATTTAAAATATCAACAATAAGAAATCTATTTACTAAGAAAAAAGAAGAATATTATGTAGTGTACCAAAAGAAAAATGTAATAGACTGTAGATATGCAAAAGATAAAGTTAGTATACCACTAGTAACAAAAAGAATAATTAATAAAGAGATAAATGATATAAAAAGTAGAGACCCAATAAAATATGTACACCTTGGAGGTACAGAGATATTAATAAAAGCATGTTTTAGAGAAGGAATAGATACACCAATAGAATTATATTTAGCAGATGATAGAATTATAAAACCAGTAGAAAAAAGCATAATAACTGCTATAAAAGAAATTTAATATACCAAAAATTTAAATTTATAATAAGTGCAAATTATTCAATAGCGGTAACAGATAAAAATATAGATAAATCATTAGTATTATATTGGAAAATATCAGGAATAGAATTAACCCCAGGAAGTAAAATATTTACAGCAAGATGCAAAAATTTATATGTATTAACAACAAAACATAAAATAACAGAAAAAAATAAGATTAACAAAATACGAATAGAAAGTCCATTCGAACAAATTGTAAAAATAATAAATTATAATGATTATAGCTATAGAGACATAGATATAGAAGAAAATTTAGAAATAATAAATGATAGCATAAGTACAACGAAAAGAATAGCTGATGAAAAACCAGAATTATCAAGCTCATAAAAAAGAACAAGTTATGAAATAAATTCAACAAATAATTTAAACCAATATTATATAACAGGAAAGGTAAATGAAAAAGAATATTTAATACTCTTAAATACAGGACAAGAAAAAAATTATATAGCAAAATATCTAGTAAAAAATGAAGAAATAAAAACTGATAATGATATATGCCCAGATCTACCAAGAAGATTAATAAATAGTAAAAATATAACAGAAAAAGAAATAATGATAGAAATTAGAAAACTAAAAATAGAATTTGAAGTAAAGGAATAATGCAAAAAGCAAACATAATATTAGGAATAAAATGGCTAGAACAAGTAAAACCATATAATATAGAACATACACAATTAACCTTAACATATAACAGAGAGAAATTATTCTTAAAAAGAGCCTTAACGTAAAATGAAAATATATGTATTAATGAAGATAGTAGTAGAAGGATATTACAGTAGATATTATACGCCTATGATAGATACAGGAGCAAAAGCTAATTTATGTAGATATAATTGCTTACCAGAAAGCAAATGGGATAAATTAAAAACACCAATAATAGTTAAAGGATTTAATAATGAAGGAATCTTAATTACTTATAAAGCTAGGAATGTAAAAATACAAGTATGGGATAAGTTATTAACAATAGAAGAAATTTATAATTATGAACTAACATCAAAAGATATACTTTTAGGAATGCCATTTTTAGATAAATTATACCCACATATAATAACTACAACAGATTGGTGGTTTACAACACCATGTAAACAGAAAGTAAGAGCAAAAAGAGTTAATAATAAAATAAGAAAGAAAATTGATTGGATAAAAGGAAGCGAAAAAATTACACAAAAGTTAGAAAATATAAAGAATACTGAAGATACAATAGAACTAGTTGTATTTTTGATAAATAAAACAGAAATAACTATATTTTTAATAAATAAGATAGAAATAATTAAGAAAAAATTAGAACAATTATATAGTGAAGATCCATTAAAAGGATGGAAAAAACATAAAACTACTATAAAAATTGAATTAATAGATAAAAATAGCATAATAACCCAGAAATCATTAACATATAATTTTGACGATTTAAAAGAATTTAAAATGCATATAGATGAATTATTAGAAAAACAATATATACAAAAAAGTAATAGTAAACATAATAGTCCAGCATTTATAGTAAATAAACATAGTGAAAAAAAAAAGGAAAAAGTAGAATGGTTATTGACTATAGAAATTTAAATGCAAAGACTATGACATATAATTATCCAATACCAAATAAGATATTAAAAATAAGACAAATACAGGGATATAATTATTTTAGTAAATTCGATTGTAAATCTGGATTTTACCATTTAAAGTTAGAAGAAGAATCTAAAGAATTAACCGCATTTACGGTACCACAAGAATTTTATGAATGGAACGTATTACCATTTGGATATAAAAATGCACCAGGTAGATATCAACATTTTATGAATAATTATTTTAAACAATTATCTAATTGTATAATACATAAAGATGATATATTATTATATACAAAAACTAAAGAAGAACATTTAAAATTATTAGGACAATTTAAAGATATAATAGAAAAATCGGGAATAAGTCTAAGTGAAAAGAAAGCCGAAATCATGAAAAATCAGATAGAATTTTTAGGAATACAAATAGATAAGAGTGGAGTAAAAATGCAACAACATATAGTACAAAAAATAATAAATTCAAAAGAAGAATTAGATACGAAAAAGAAATTACAATCATTTTTAGGATTAGTAAACCAAGTAAGGGAATATATTCCAAAATTAGCAAAAACTTTAAAACCACTACAGAAAAAATTAAAAAAGGATGTAGAATATAACTATAATGAAGAAGATAAAAAACAAGTTTAGAAAATAAAATTACTTTGTAAAGAATTACCAAAACTACAATTTCTAGATGAAAATAGAAAATTTATATATATAGTAGAAGCAGATGCTAGTGAATGCAGTTATGGAGGAGAACTTAAATACCGATATGAAACAGAAAAATTAGAACACCATTGTAGATATTACTCAGGAATGATCAATGAAACAAAAATAAAATGAGAAATAAATAGGAAAGAATTATGTTCATTATATAAATGTTTGTTAGAATTTGAGCCATATATTGTATATAACAAGTTTATTGTACGAACGGATAATACACAGGTACGCTGGTGGTTAACAAAGAAAATACAAAATTCAGTTACAACAAAAGAGATTCGGAGACTAGTCTTGAATATATTAAATTTCACATTTATAATTGAAGTAATTAGTACTAACAAAAATGTTATTGCAGATTACATATCAAGACAAAGCTACACAGACTGATATAATAGAAGAGGATACTCCAGAAAAAATACTCAACACCCTAACTACGCTTTCAATGAAAGTGGACAGTATGGGTAATGAAATAGAAAAGCTAAAGACTAATGAAGTTAAACTAAAGTTTATAGCTACAAATCAGCTAACTCAGCAGTGTGCAGAGCTATGTCAATCGGAAGACATTAAAGTTCCAGAGCTAGAAGGAGACGATGGGACACTCCATAAAACCCATAACATTTATCAATCTACTTCTGCAGGTACAAGCAAAGGAGTTAGGAAAAACACAAATATGAACCTAAACAAGCTATTTGATAAACCATATATACCAAATACATCAAAAGATCCCATGCTTATACCCCCACAAATTACCACATACCGAGATAGTCTAAACCAAGACAAAAAGACTTACAACTACACAGCCCGGACATATATAGAAAATATCTACAATGTACAAACCTTTTTAAATACTAACCCCAAGCTATAAACTTCCAAGAACCAGATACAAACTATATAACCCAAAGATTGACCGGATATAATAAGCTAATTGCTTTACCTAAAACCAAACCAAGTCTAGTTAAAACTTGCTATGAATATGGACTACTTAGTACTGTATATACCTCTGACGGAAATGAGATATCCACTATACGAGAAATATATGAAGCATTTAACATTTTTAAAAGAATAACCAAAGGTACCCTATTTTTTATAAAAATTTACATGACACCAGCAGAAATATTATATGATGAAGTTAAAAAACCTATACAAGTTGTAAAGATAGGAATGACACGAGATATGATTATACCACAAGATATTATTCCACAACCAGAAATACCTAGAATTGAGATACCAAAATTTTATGTGAATAAGAGGATTATCGGACTATCTACAATTTTGCAAGAGCTAGCGAACACATACTGCAACCAAAATCCCATATGGAGTTATTATTCAAGAAATCATGTACCAATATATTCAAATTCAAAGGAATTACTAGAAATAGACATAGAAACTATTAGGCAATGGATTCTGACGTTACTCAAACCAGAGACAGAAGCTGTATATGATTTACAGATGAGATATATTTATGATTTGGTCTTCATGA
Organism: Capsicum annuum; assembly: GCF_002878395.1. NCBI lineage: Eukaryota > Viridiplantae > Streptophyta > Magnoliopsida > Solanales > Solanaceae > Capsicum > Capsicum annuum. The sequence continues at coordinate 51,468,610 of NC_061112.1, forward strand.
TAGACCCTTGAGTTGATTAAGGTGGATTTCCTAATGCGTTCTGAGCTGAGTCTGGGAGGAGTATTTAACACCAAGTAGGAAGTGTGGGTTCAGCGCATCCTACTTCCTCAGAACTACGTGCCACCGTAGGATTGAGATTTGAGGGCCAAAGAGCTAAGTTTGTGATGACAGAGATAAGTTTGAGGTTATACTCCCTGGCAAGAGTATAACAGTCCCGCCAATGTGAGGTTCCTTCCTTAGGAGGGCAAAATGTTGGACTCCATGCGACTCATATGGTTTATGTCGGTTATAAGAAACTCCCAAGTCCATAATAGTCTAAGTTTCTTGAGTTACCGAGTCACTCTAAGTCATGATTTAAAGAGTTTGAGTTGAGTCCAATGATTTATGAGATTTGTGAAGCATGTGTTATTATTGATGATTTATGGAAATTATGTTTCAGGAAATTCAAGCAAAGAGAGTCATTATTGTCAGCATGCATGACTTTATTTTATATTTATGATATTGTTTAAAAGTGTTGCATGCACCCCAACATACTCAGTACAATCCCAAGTAATGATTCCCATACTCTTTTATGTTCTACATTTTCTCGTGATGTAGGTTCTGGTGCTCAGTCTCAGCAGTGATGGTGATCTTTGAGTACCTCCATCTACATTTTTATAGTTGGTGAGTCCTCATGGTTCGTAGACCTATGTCCCTGATTTTTGCCTTGATAGTAGATGGTTATTTCTTTTCAGTTCGGGCGAGTCAATTGGGAATCTGTCCCAATGGCTCTTCAGGCTTTTGTAGTAGAGGCTTTGTCAGACTAGAGCACCAGTATGTACAGAACTTTCAGTATTTTATTTGTACAGGATAGTATTTCTTCGTATCACAGTATGCTCTTGACATAATTAGTCTTCCCTATTTTAAAATGATTAGTGTTATAGTGAGTTCTGAAAGTGATGACAGGATTAGAGGGTTAGCTTGAGGCCACGTGTGGCCTTAAGCACCATGTGATGTCTCGAAATAGGTTCTTGGGGCATTATAAGCTTGGTATTAGAGCATAAGGTTTGAATAGTCCTAGGGAGTCTGACGAGCCGCATTACGTAGAGTCTTGATCATCAGTGTGTTGCGCGCTATATCTATGAGCAAGAGGCTATGGGATGTTTTAGGAAAAGTTGTTTCTTTCTTCAAAAGTCTATCGTACCTATAATTATTTATCTTTCCTTTTAATTTGTGCTCTATTATAACAGAAAATGCCTCCTCGTAGAGCTCGTAGAAACAACTAACGACCTCAACCTGTTGATCTTTTAGGTGAGATGGTGTCCCACGCTAAATTATAGGTAGCTTTTCAAGCGCTAGCCCAGGAGGTTATCGCCAATGCTCAGACCCATGTTTAGGCCACAGTTCTACCTCCGCAAGAAAGTAATTCAGCGGCAGCTAGGGTTTGTGATTTTATGCGGATGAATCCGCCAGAGTTTTATGGTTTAAAGACAAGAAAGGACCCACAAATGTATCTTAATAAGGTGAAAAAGATCACCCAAATTATGCATGTAACGGAGGGAGAAAGCACAGAGCTAGCTTCCTATCTCTTGAAAGATATTGCTTATGATTGGGTGGAGATGTGGAGGAAGAGTAGAGGGGAGGATGCCGCTCCCATGACTTGGCAGTTGTTCCAGGATGCGTTCTTAGACATATTTTTTCCCCGGAGCTGAGGGAAGAAAAATTAAAAGAATTTATAAACTTGAGGCAGGGCCCTGTGAGTGTTAAGGAGTATTGTCATAAGTTCAACCAATTATCTAAGTATGCTCCCGGTATGATGGTTGATTCTAGAACTAGTATGAGTAAGTTTTTGGCTGGTGTATCTAGGTATATGGTGAAAGAGTATAGATCCACTATGCTTAATAGGGACATGGACCTTTCAAGACTAATGGTTCATGCTCAGCAGATTGAAGCAGACAAGGTGAAGGAGAGAGATAGAGTAAGCACAAATAAGAGAGTTAGATCAGAGCAGTAGGGGTATGGTCAAACTAGATTTTCTGGAGGGAATCGCCCTCAGTTCCAGAACTGTTCACTTGTGCCAGCGCCTTCGTCAGCTAGTGCTCCTGCATTTAAAATTAGGCAGGAGCAGGGTAATAGGCCTACTTTGTCCAGGTCCCAGGATAATGTGAGTAACAAATCTTGTTTTCCCCCATGTCTGAAGTGTGGTAGGGACCATCCTGGTGAGTGCTTAGTCGATCGGAGGGGTTATTTTGGTTGCGGTAAGTTGGGTCACAGATTCAAGGATTGCCTATATGCTAGACAGGGGAGTCGTGAAGTTCATCTCCAGAGTCAGGATATTAGTACTCTAGCCCTTTTGGTTCATCCTAATCCTCCTTAGGTTGTCTCATCTAGTACTGCAAGTGGACAGTGCCAGAATCCATTTTATGCTATACCACCCTGCCAGGAGCACGAGGATTCACTAGATGTGGTTACTGGTACACTCCATGTATTTCATTTCAATGTGTATGTGTTGATGGATCCTAGGTCAATTTTTTCTTATGTGACTCCATTGGTGGCTGTGAATTTTGAAATCAGTGCTGAAAAGATTCTTGAGCCTTTTCTAGTTTCTACCTCAGTAGGTGAATCTGTTGTTGTTAAGCAAGTGTATAAGAAGTGTCCTATCATTGTCTTTAACAAAATCATATTTGCAGACTTGATCAAGCTAAACATGGTTGGTTTTGACATTATTCAAGGTATGGATTTGATTCACTCTTGTTATGCGTCTATAGACTGTCATACCTTTGTAGTCAAGTTTCAGTTTCCTAATAAGCCTTTCTTTGAGTGGTCTAAAAATTTTGTAGCTCCCAAGAGTCATTTTATATCCTACCTTAAAGCTAGGAAATTGATATCGAAAGGTTGTATCTAACATTTGGTTCAAGTTAAAGATACTAAGTTCGAGACTCCGACTATTCAGTCTATTAGTGTTGTCAATAAGTTTCTTGATGTTTTCTCAGAAGATCTTCCAGGGGTACCTCCCGATAGAGAGATAAAATTCAGGATTGATCTTCTTCCTGATACGCAACCTATTTCTCTTCTTTCGTATCGCATGGCCCCTGCAGAACTTAAGGAGTTGAAAGAACAACTCAAAGATCTTCTTGATAAGGGTTTTATAAGGCCTAGTGTGTCTCCTTGGGGAGCACCCGTTCTATTCGTGCGAAAGTAAGATGGTTCATTGCGTATGTACATTGACTATTGTCATCTCAACAAGGTCATAGTCAAGAACAAGTACCCTCTTCCTAGGATTGATGACCTATTTGATCAACTGCAAGGTGCCAGTTATTTTTCAAAAATAGATTTTAGATCCGATTATCACCAACTTAAAGTCAGAGAGTATGATATTCCAAAGATAGCTTTTCACACCCGTTATGGTCATTTTGAATTCTTGGTCATGTCCTTCGGGCTAACTAATGCCCCAACAGCTTTTATGGACCTCATGAATCGGGTGTTCAGATAGTACTTGGATATGTTTGTTATTGTGTTCATAGATGACATCCTTGTATACTCCCAAAATGAAAACGACCATGCAGATCATCTCTAAATTGTCTTGCAAACCCTTAGAGATCATCAGTTGTTTGCCAAATTTATCAAGTGTGAATTTTGGTTAAGGTCAGTTGCCTTTCTGGTTCTATTATTTCTTCTGAAAGTATTCGAGTTGATCCTCAAAAGGTAGAAGCTGTGAAAAATTGGCCTAGACCTATTTCCCTGTCTGACATTAGGAGTTTCTTGGGTCTAGCTTGTTACTATCATTGTTTTGTTAAAGGCTTCTTCTCCATTGCTGCTCCTTTGACCCGGTTAACCCAAAAGAAAGTTAAATTCCAGTAGTTAAATTCTTGCGATAAGAGTTTTCAGGAGTTGAATACTCGACTCACTTCATCCCTGTGATGACCCTGCCTAATAGTGTAGATGATTTTGTGGTGTATTGTGATGCTTCTAGAGTTGGGTTGGGTTGTGTGTTGATGTAGAAGGGTAAGGCTATAGCCTATGCCTCTCGACAGTTGAAACCTCATGAGAAGAATTACCCGACCGATGATCTTGAGCTAGCTGTAGTAGTTTTTGCCTTAAAAATATGGATACACTACTTGTATGGTGTTCATGTTGATGTCTTTATGGATCACAAGAGTTTGCAGTATGTGTTTACTCAGAGAGAGTTAAACCTGAGGCAGAGTCGATGGTTAGAATTGTTGAAGGACTATGATAGGAGAATGTTGTACCACCCAGGCAAGGCCAATGTAGTAGCGGATACCCTTAGCAGGTCGTCCATGGGTAGTGTGACTGTAATACCCCAGGAAATTTTTCGTTGAAATTTTGTGCGTAAACGTGTTGGGTTCTATCTTCTAGAATGAATTATAAATTTTCCATGTGTAATATCCTATATTATGACATACCATTGCTTAGAGTATCGAATAAGCTTTCCAACGATATATGGATCATCCAAAACGGAGACCCGAGCGACGAGTTATGAACATTCCGATCGAACCGTGAATAGTAGTGTACAGTAAAACATGCAGGAAAAAGTACTGAGGCCTGGCGTATTTTTGATCCAACTTTAAATGATCATAACTCCTTGTACATAATTATCTGGGTGATCTACTATATATCAATGGAAATCTCTGCGAGTCCTCTTTCCAATGAAAATGGTTTTATCCAATTTGTCTATCGGAGCAAAAAGTTATGGTCGATCTACTTCAGCCTATCAAAAGTGAATTTTTGGTTCAACTTCAAATGACCATAACTCCTCGTACAAAATGATCTGGGTGAGATACTATATATCAACAGAAATATATGAGAGTCATCTTTCTAATGAAATTAGTTTCATCCAATTTAGATATTGGAGTAAAACGTTATGGTTGATCTACTTTAGACTATCAAAACAGTCCACCAAAGGACAGATTCGAGAATTATTTGATTTTTAGGGGTGTTTTGGTCATTCCCTCTCACCTAAAATTCATCCAAACCCTATATTTAAAGCCTATTAGAAGCACTATATGTTATATTTCATCAAATTCCCTCGAAAAGAAAACCCTAAGCTTCTACATCCAACTTCAAGAACCTCTAAAGTTCACCATTAATTCTGCAAATTTATTCAAGATTCCAAGTTCCTAGTTCAAGAACTCCAAGAACCATCATTCAAAGGCACGATTAACATCTCAAAAACGAGTATGAATCTAAAGTTCATCATTCAAGGTATGTGGGGTTTTTCAACAAGAACTCTCTTTCGTTCTTGTGCCCAAAAGTAATTTTCTTTACAAAGGCATGATTTTTATTTAATTTTTACGAATTCGAAGCATGAACTCATATCTTATGATGATTATTATGAAATCTTGATGTTTATGACTTTGAAAGATGAATTTACATGTGTGGAGATATAAAGCATGAATCTTGAACGATATTTATCATGATTTTGATATTTGGATCGTGAATCCCCATTGGAAATTGTGTTTTTTTAGAAAGTGTGTGTTATAAGTACGTTGATGTTGAATATTTGAGATATTTGAATGATTTGACCTTTTGGTCTTAATGGAGTTGTTTTGAACTCGAGTGTGAAAGAAATCCACAACGTGGTTGATTTTGATAGATGGGAAGCATGATGGCTCCCGATGTATATTTATATATTACTGAAATTATTTTGTTGTGGATTGTCTTTGAAATGATCTGAGCTAAGTCCGAAAGACATCTTTAGCACCGAGTGAGAGGTATAAAGCGACCTTACTTCCCTAGAACTATGTGCCCCCGTAGGAGTGAGTCTAAGCCTGATTTATATAGTGATCACTAGTTTGTGTGGATTTGATATCGATAGTCCTACTCCGATGGAAAGGATAGGATGGCTCTCCCCAACGTGGGTTGTACGTTGGACTCCATGTAGCTCACATGGTTTATGTCGGTTATAGGATCTCCCAGTTTGTGTGTGTTTCCTTGTGTCTATGGTGAATGGTGAAGTGATTTGAAAGTAGAATTGTGAAAGTTATTCTTTCAAAGATTTAAATGATATTTACATTATGAGAATTGATATTCTTGATGAACTGAAGTGATTGACGAATTATATGATGACTCACATGTGTTATTGTACTTATTTCATCCTCTCATGATTATGATGATTTTCTTCGGGCTATGTGAGTCTTTCATACATCCTACATATTTCTTATAAATATTTATGATGATGATGTTTATACAACTGCATACAGCCCCATATACTCGATTCCTTTCCATGGTACTGACCCATATCTTCGGATGTGGGCTGCATTTTCTCAGAATGTAGGTTCAGGTGCTCAGTTCCAGATTTGACAGTGATTCTTTGGGAACGCTGTTCTACATCCTCTGTTGTGGTGAGTCCTCATGTTCCGAGGACGTGATGTCTGATGTTGGTTTCACAGAATTGTTTACATTTGATAACTAAGTATGAGTCAGTTGGGGCATGTCTCAATGGCTCACTGGTTTTATTGACTTTCTTAGAGGCTTGTCAGACTAGTATAGATATTGGGAGTTGACTAATAAGTCATATTTTGTTATCTTTCTGAAATTCTTTTATTCTTGGATGATGATTACTCTGTTGATATTTGAGGGTTATTTATGGAAACCCCGTTGATTTGTGTTGAACTGAATGAAAATGGCTCAAAATGTTAGCTTGGGGCTACTCGTAGCCTCAAGCACCATGTGACGCTCCGGGACCCATTTTTCGGGGCATTATAGTGAACGCACATAGAGAAAGATAAAAAGGAATTGGTTCGCGAAGTGCATCGTTTGGCTGGGTTGGGTGTTAGATTGCTTGATTCAACTGAGGCTATTGTTTGGGTTCAAGGTAATTCCGAATCTTCTCTAGTTTCGAAAGTGAAGGAGAAGTAGGATATGGATTCTTGTTTGGTCGAACTGAAAGGGTTAGTTAAAGACCAAAATGTGGGAGTTTTCTCCTAAGGGGAAGATGGTGTATTGAGGCTTCAAAATAGATTGTGTGTGCCTAATGTTGATGATCTGAGGCAGAGAATTATAGGTGAAGCACATGGCGCACGGTATTCTATTCATCCCGGTGCTACCAAGATGTACCGCGATTTGCAGGAAATTTATTAGTGGAATGGTATGAAGAGGGATATAGCAAAGTTCGTAGAAAAGTGTGCAACTTGCCAATAGGTGAAGATAGAGCACCAGAGACCCGGTGGTATGATGCAAGAATTTAGCATTCCTACTTGGAAGTGGGAAGTGGTGAACATGGATTTCATGACCGATTTACCTCTCTCTCGTCTTCATCATAATTCTATTTGGGTCGTTGTAGACAAGTTGACTAAGTCAACACATTTTCTGCCAGTACATACATCTTTTACCACTGAGGACTATGCTAAGCTGTACATTCGAGAGTTAGTTAGGTTGCATAGAGTTTCGTTGGCTATCATCTCCGATAGAGGTACTCAATTTATTTCTCAATTTTGGAGAGCTTTTCAGAAGGGTCTTGGCACCCAAGTTCATCTTAGCTCTACTTTTCATCCTCAAACAGACGGTTAGGCTAAGAGGACTATCCAGAATTTAGAGGATATGTTGAGGGCATATGTTCTTGATTTCAAAGAAAGTTGGGATGAGCATTTGCTATTGGATAAATTTGCTCATAACAGCAGTTTTCATGCTAGCATTGGAATGGATCCATTTGAGGCTTTCTATGGAAGGCAATGTAGATCAGCCATAGGTTGGTTTGAAGTGGGTGAATCTGCTACAATTGGACCTGATGTTGTGTTCGAGGCTATGGAGAAATTTAAGTTGATTCGGGAAAGGTTGAAGGCAGCCTAGAGTCGTCAGAAGTCGTATGTAGATGTGAGAAGAAGAGCTCTTAGGTTTGAGGTTGATAATTTGGTATACTTAAAGATTTCACCCATGAAAGGGGTTAAAAGATTTGGAAAGAAAGGAAAGCTTAGTCCTCGATATGTTGGCCCTTATAGAGTTTTGAATCGTGTTGGGAAAGAACCTTATGAGATTAAGTTGCCTGCAGAGTTGTCAGATGTCCATCCTATCTTTCATGTTTCTAAGCTTAAGAAGCACATTGGTGATTCTATTGTGGTTGATCTATCGGAGAGCTTAGATGTTTGGGATAGGTTTTCTTATGATGAAGTTCCGGTCGAGATCCTAGATTATCAAGTCCATAGACTAAGGAACAAGGAAGTTCCCTTGGTTGAAGTTCTGTGGCAAAATCAATCAATAGAGGGTGCTACTTGGGAAGCAGAAGCAGATATGCGAGTTAAGTATCCTCATCTCTTCTCCGTGAGTTCAAATCAAGCCGAAGGTATCATTTTTCCTCAATTCAGCTTCCTTCGAATCTAGTGTTTTTAGTTATATAAATATCCATTCTATGACTTGTGCATTTTATGGAGTACTCAAAAATCTAGAGTGAAGTAAGTCGGTTGAGCAAATTTTTCCATAAAGTATTTCATGTTCCTCTTTGATCTTGAGCCTAACCAGCAACATTCGAGGACGAATGCTTCCAAGGGGGAGATATTGTAATACCCTGATCGTTCCTTAAGCCTAAATCCATCTTTTGAAGTGAATGTGGATAATTTCCAAGGTGAATAATGTTTAAACCATATTTTATTTCTCTAATTTCTACTTTCTATCATGTGGATATTTGAATAAGCTTTGTGTCAATACTAAATTCGCTCAAATCCGACCCTCGAGTGAAGAGTTAGAGCTATTTTGGTGAAACAGTGTGCCACCTGGCACTTTACCACATCGCAGAGCCAGCCAAAATGGCAATTGTTATTTTTCAGTGAGCCTCCGCGATATTAGTGCATTGCGTCAAGGCTCAATATTACGATTGTCAAATTCCAATGCACCAACGCAATTCCACTGCATCGCGGTGCCCTTCCAGGTCATGACCAAGGTGACAACGTGATTTTACCGCATCGCGCCACTGAGCAGTTTCCCAATTGTAAAAATTGAGTGAAGGTTCACAATCATGGCGCGTCGCGTCAAGTCCAACACTTGGATTCTAGTTCTAAAAGTTGCTCAAGGGTATTTTGGTCATTTCTGCCCATTTTGGCCTCTATATATATATATCCAAGTAGAGAAGAGCAATTCATTTCTCTCCAATCTCTTCCAAGAAATATCTAGAGTAGGGTTTCTCTCCTCCAATTCTAAATTCAAATCTTCTCCAAGAAAATTCAAAATTCTTCCGTATATTTCACTGAGTTTTTCAAGAATCAAGTTCTCTAAGTCAAAGGTATCAAGCAACTTAGCTCAAAAGTGTGAAGAAGAGTTTCCAATCAAGTCTTTTCATCTTAAAATTATAATCCAAGGTATGTGGGGTTTGAACACGAATATCCTTTCATTCTTGTGCCCAAAGAATTGATTTTTACTATTGGAATTTCATGATCCTTGCAAGTGGGTTCACACCCAAATTTCTTTATTTATGATTTAAGAGATTTGAGTTGATTAAGTTTGATATTTATGATTATTTTACCATCATATTTCTTAAATTGAGAATTTATGCCATGGATTGTATTTTGTTATTATGTATTGATGATTCCTAAGTGATTTAAGATAAGTGTCATGAGTTATGCTTTTCGATGAGAAGATTGAGTATTAAATATATATCGATATTGGGCTTGAGGGTCAAGAATGAGTCCTATGATGTTTTCTTGAAGATTTTGATACTTGATATGATTTGATAAGCAAGTGTACTTGATATTGAGAAAGACTATTTGAGTTTGAGTCTAGTTAGGAATCCACAAGTTCTATATGATTTACAGATGAGATATATTTATGATTTAGTCTTCATGATAGACCCTTGAGTTGATTAAGATGGATTTCCTAACGCGTTCTGAGCTGAGTCTGGGAGGAGTATTTAGCATCGAGTGGGAAGTGTGGGTTCAGCACATCCTATTTCCCCAAAACTATGTGCCACCGTAGGATTGAGATTTGAGGTCCAAAGAGCCGAGTTTGTGATCACAGAGATGAGTTTGAGGTTATACTCCCTGGTAAGAGTATAACGCTCCCGCCAATGTGGGGTTCCTTCCTTAGGAGGGCAAAACGTTGGACTCCATGCGGCTCACATGGTTTATGTCGGTTATAAGAAACTCCCAAGTCCATAATAGTCTAAGTTTCTTGAGTTACCGTGTCACTCTAAGTCATGAGATAAAGATTTTGAGTTGAGCCCAATGATTTATGGTATTTGTGAAGCATCTGTTATTATCGATGATTTATGGAAATTATGTTTCAGGAAATTCAAGCAAAGAGAGTCATTATTGTCAGCATGCATGACCTTATTTTACATTTATGATATTATTTAAAAGTGTTGCATACACCCCTACATACTCAGTACAATCCCAAGTACTGATTCCCATACTCTTTTATGTTCTACATTTTCTAGTGAGGTAGGTTTAGGTGCTCAGTCTCAGCAGTGATAGTGATCTTTGAGTACCTCCATCTACATTCTTACAGTTGGTGAGTCCTCATGGTTCGAGGAGCTATGTCCCTGATTTTTGCCTTAATAGTATATGGTTGTTTCTTTTCAGTTTAGGCGAGTCAGTTGGGGATCTGTCCCAATGGCTCCTCAGTATTTTGTAGTAGAGGCTTTGTCAGACTAGAGTACCAGTATGTATAGAACTTTCAGTATTTTATTTGTACAGGACAGTATTTCTTCGTATCACAGTATGCTCTTTACATAATTATTCTTCCCTATTTTAAAATGATTAGTGTTATAGTGATTTCTGAAAGTGATGACAGGATTAGAGGGTTAGCTTGAGGCCACGTGTGGCCTTAAGAACCGTGTGACATCTCGGGATAGGTTCTTGGGGTGTTACATAAATCCACGCCTTATGTTGTGATGATTATGGTGCATAGAACTCATGTGCAAGATCATCCCTATGTAAAGTCTCATTATCCCATGTTTCGTGCTTTCATATTTTACTAGGGGTTATCATGAAGCTCGATCAATGCCTTTGCATATTTTGTTAGTAAAAAATATTTAATTCGAGGTTTCGTACTTTATTCTACACTTTTATAACTTCAACAAGTCCCTACCCATCATTCGGGGATGAATGATCCCAAGAGAGAGATAATGTAACACCATGCATTTTCGAGCTAGAATCAAACCATCATTCCTACGTGTGTAAGCTCTAATTTTGTGCTTTATATTTAAGTTCATGTGTCATGATATTTATCCTAGTATATGAAGTGATTATGAGGTGAAAAATGCTCGTACAAATCGCTTAAAGCAAAGTTGAGCGTAGAATCCTTCATTCATTCAAAGTTTGATATTTGATTGTACAAGGGTCCACTTTGAATGTGTATAACATTAGATACAGGTATAATTTTTCAGCTTAAGACCCACCAAATTGTATAAAGTTGAATTATCTTTCCAACGATACACATTTCTCCTAAATTCGATAATCGAGCAAAAAGTTATGGCATTTTCCGTGTGAGGCAGCAAGCCGATGCGATAGCAACGCGATGCATCAGCCAGCGCGTTACAGAACTGTTTTACACACTAAATTAGTTTCTAATCGGTCTAGTGGAATTTTGGTTACTTTCTCTCAACCAAATTTCGTCCATAACATAAAATTTCAGCCCCAAGAAGCATCAATTTCCTCTTAAATCAATTTTCTCTCAAAAGAAAAACCCTAACCACCTCTCCAAGAACATGATTCAATTTTTCTTCTCAAAGATTAAGAATTCAAGCCTTCCAATTCAAGATTCTCAACAAAGGTTTCAAGATTCGGCTTTCAATCTTCAAACTAATCAATATAAGGTACGCAGGATTTTCATAAAACTACATGGGCATGGTGAAATTGTTTTAATGATGAATAAATATTTAGAAATCATGAATTTACAAAAGGGTTTGGATTTACAATTACAATTATGCATTATGAAACCTTATTTATGATAATATTTTGGTCTTGAGGCCTTCCCCCCTTAAATTCGATTTTTGTTCATATATGTTCATATGTGGGTTGAATGTTTAAGACTTTATTTGAGAGCACAGAGATTTATACTATCTCTCTCATTATGAATTATTCAATTTCATATGAAGAAGCATGACATAAATGTCTTTACTATTATTTGTTGACTTGGTTTTGATGATGACTTGAAGAGAGGTTGTCTTTCTTAATTGCATAAATAAAAGTGATGATTTTAAAGAGAAATGAATGATTTGTTACAAAATGCTTGATCACCATATGTTTGTGAGTTGAATTGAGGATCCTTGACTCTGTTTTCATGAATTTCACTATACATATCCTCTTATATAGTTTGACTAGTTTGGTGGTCTGAAAATAATATTTTGAAATAGAAGACTGTAATATGATATAGTATGGCTTAGAAATATGCCTTGTAAGTTTTGGTATGACGATACCAATATAGATAATGCCATGGCAACACACAACAAAATAGAATACAGATTTTTATTTAGATTTCCAGATTTTGAATTCAGAAAGATGCATGTTTATAACAAGTTAAAAATGGTCTTAAAAAGAGTTAGATGGTTACCCGAAGAAAGTATGAGTTTAAAGACTTAATATTAGAAATCGTGATTTGCCGACACAGGGTTATGGTACCATGCTTTGCGGTTTTATGTACCTTGATTTATGTCATCCCACTTTGGGACTATGGTTAGGAGCCATGCTTTGTTGTCTTGTGCACTACCATGACATGTTAATTTTATTGGGGATTATGACACCATGCAGTGTGGTCTTGCATGTCTCCCCATACTGATACTTCAATCCTTGCGGTAAACTTGGTTTCGAGGCTTGGCTGTCGAGTCAAGGGCGGATTCTATATAGTCCATGGAATTACAAATTGTAGGGTGTACCATCTAGCTCAAAAGTAATATAAAGAGTGGTTGATCAATTCAAAGAAATGTTTCAAGGTCTTTAAAATGTGCCCATGTATTTTCATATATTATATGTAAAATTTTTTATGAATTTCTCTCACTTATGTATATATAAATACATTATTTTGGATTGCTCTGTGTACCAGTACATTTATATTGACCCTCTATGTTTCAGGGTCTGATGCTCAATCTAGAGGCCCCGCTAAGCCGTAGATTTATCAGACAGAAGTGTGCATCTGGTAAGCCTTCTTTATTTCAGAAGGCCTGTTTTTAGAACCTTGTTACTTTATTTTGGTTTAGGTCCGACTAGGGGCCTTGTAACAGTTTTAGATAAGTTGTTAATTTTTTATGTATTAGAGATTTAACAGACTAAAGTAGATGTTGTCTAGATGTTTATGGATTTCTTTCTGTATTGTTAGATTGAACTCAGAACATGACCATGATTCCGTTTTTTTACTTTCCGCATTTTCCCTTATTGTATATGAATGGTGTTCATGATTTCTAAATAGAAAGGGGTGCCAGGGCCTTTATGGTTGGGGATGCTAGTCACACCCAGGGCCCTAGCTCGGGTCGTGATAGTAAAGTACCATATCAATACATATATTTTTTTGGTTCACTTATTGAACCGTCCAACTCACCTTACCTTGTATATACATGCTAAGTTTCACAATCCAAACTGGTCATGAGTGGCTTCAACACTACTCACCTAGTGGGAGAACCATCTACCCCAATTTACCATTCAAAAATCAACACTTAAGAGATAATGAACTAATTCATCAAAAAAACATCAAGTTTAAGGAACAAACATAAGTTCAACTTAAAAGCAGAATATTGTAGTTAATCAAAACCATCCCTAGGAATCGAGCATCATTCGTACCAAAACTACTAAAGATTGTTAAGAAGGGGACGCAACTCCAAAACTAAAATAAAATATAATCAAAATTAAAGAATTACTATAAGAAAAATAGCCTAGGAAGGAAAATATGATCCCAGAAAGTCTAAATCTTATAACAATTGATCATTTAGGATGGGAAAAATCTGGTCGTATTCCGTCCTAATAGGCTTCTATGAAAAAGGTCCATAACAATGACTCTAATAAGAGGTTCCTTAAAATCTTTTTGAGATGACAAAAAACCCTGTCGTAATTATTATTTAGCAACGGTATACCTTGTCCTAATCGACTAACTACCTGATCGTAATAATTCTTTTGCAATACTATATCTTATCCCAAATAGAATAACTACCTAATCATAATTCTCTTTTAGAAATGGCATATTTTTTCCCAAATAAACTAACTACCTCATCATAATTATCCTTTTGTGATGGTATAGCTCATTCCAAATAGAATAAATGCTTGGTCATAATTATCTTTTAGAGACATAAACATAGATTGTTCCTTGCAGGCCATGACTATTTGGGCAAAAATAAGTCTCATAGCATATGTGTACATATTTGTGTTGATTATATGGCTATTTACAGTATGGCTGATACTCTTGATAGTTATATGGCTTATTTGTGAGAACTGTTTACTTATTATTGTTGTATTGTTGTTTCATTGAGTATTTGTTATGTGATGATGCATGTCTACTTGTTATTTAATTTATGTTGCGTACATGTTGTTAAATTGAGTTGGCTTATGATACCTACCAGAACATAGTGGTTTGTACTGATACTACCCCATACTCTTCTTCTGCTGAGTGAGTTCCAGAGGCTCAGATACGACCTCACCTCTAGATTTTGATAGAAGATCTTGATCCAACGGTGAGCACTCTATCTCCAGGCTGCCACGAGTCATCTTATTTGTTCTTGTCCATCTTTTGGGTAGTAAAACATTATTTACTTTATTTTTGATGTCTATTTAGACATTATATTTGTTAGTAGTTCTTGTATGATGACTTTTGAGTCTTGGGAATTTCAGTGAGTAGATTATTGATTTTTTTCATTGATAATGATTAGCTCCAGATGATTGTTATTAAGTTGGTTTTATTATAATATTATTTTAACATTGACTAAGTGGTTGGGTAGTGGTTCGGTTTAGATGGTTCTCCCATAGGAAGATTAGTATGGGTGCCACTCATAGCCTTTTGTGTCGTGATAAAGTTGGTATCAGAGCCCTAGGTTTGTCGATCTCGTCGTACAAGAATATGTCTAGTAGAGTCTTGCAAAATGGTATGGAGAAGTATGCACTTTACTTCAAGAGGCTATAGGACACTAGGAAAATTCAAATTCTTCAAATAGTAAGAACACAAACAAATAGAGAAAATGGTGAGAACACAAATAAATGGAGCAAGAATAAAGGCGCCTAAAATGGCTGTTGAGGCTATAATTTAGGGTAGAGATAGGAAAGGGGAGGATGAAAAAAGAGGACGGAGAGCTGCACCTACTAGGGGCAAAGCTCAGGATACGAGACTAGCTAGAGGGAGGCTAATATCTTCTCCCCCATATGAGGATTTTCCTTAGGTTACTGAGGATGGAGTTATGCCAGTACAAAATGAAAAATTATCAGTTCATGATGAGGTTGCACCAGTTCAAGGAGGTGCCACTATGATTTAGATGTCTTTTGTTGTGATTCAACAGGTTCTAAGTTTTCTGAGTGGTTTGCCATGAACAGGGACTATGCTGATAGCATCTATAATCCTGTATCCAGGGTTGCAGTATGTTGTTGTTGTAGCTCCCTATATGGAAGAAGTGTCAGGATCAGATATTTTACCAAGACAGTTAGTGGGTCTGGTAATGACTGGATATGTGCATGAGTTGTTCTGTAAGTTTATCAAGATGAAGCCTCCTATTTTTAACGAAATTGAGTTTGAGGATGCCTATGAGTTTATTGTTGATTGACATGAGAGGCTTCATAAAATGGGTATGGTTGAGAGGTATGGTGTAGAACTACTTACTTTTTATTTTCAAGGGATGCTAAGATGTGGTGGAGAGCTTATGTAGAGTATAGAGATGCAGGTTTGCCTCCCTTAACTTGGACTCAGTTTTACTTAGTTTTTATAGAAAAGTACATTTCTTGTACTTTGAGAGATAGAAAAAGGGATGAGTTTACTAATCTAAATTAGGGGAATATACCAGTTGCGGCCTATGAGGCTAAATTCCACTCATTATCTTAGTATGCATCTCATTTGTTGAAAACTAAGGAGAAGATCCATCTTTTTGTGAAGGGTTTTAAAACAAGTCTCCAGATTTCTACTCTTTAGATGCCATCTTTAGATAGGTCTTTCTAGTAAATAGTTGATTTTGTCAAGAAGATATAGGTTGTAAGGTAAGAGGGTTATGCTAAGGAATTTGAAAAGAAGGCCCGCAGAGGACGAAGTTTCAGTGGTTCTTATTTTGGGGGTTAGAGTTTACAGGGATACCTTACCTGCCCCATTCAGTCAGTGATGCCGGTGTCTTTTTGTGGCCCTTCAGGAGCTAGCCATCCATTTTATGACTTTGGTGATTACCTTACTTTATCTTCGTCAGCTTAGCAGCCTACCTTGGATCGTATATGTTATAAGTGTGGCGGAGTAGGTCACATTAGGAGGTTTTGTCCTAATATAAGTTAGTATGGTCAGTCTAGCTAACAGTAGGATCCTAGAGCTCTAGTTTCAGTAGGTAAGAGAGGTGGTGGTAATAGTAGAGCTTATCCACAGGGTGGTCATGGTGGTCATCAGGCAGGTAGGGGTGGCAATAAACCCCCTCGAGGTGGTTCTCAACTTGGCAGGGGTAACGTTTAGACTGGTGGTAAGGCTCATATCTATGCCTTTCCAGGTAGGCCTAAGCCAGAGACATCATACACTATTATTACAGGTATTATTCTTTTCTATGACTAGATGTCCATTGTATTATTTGTTCCTGGATCTACTTTTTCATACATATCTGCTAATTTTGCTATGGGATTGGACATGGTGTGTAATTTGCTTGACTTTTTGATTCACGTGTCTACTCCTGTTGGTGATTCTATTGTTATTGATAGGGTTTATCGTTCTTGTTCTGTTATGTTTATGGGGTATCAAACTTGAGAAGATTTAGGGATTCTAGACATGGTAGATTTTGATATAATTTTGGGTATGAGTTGGTTATCTCTGTATCATGCTATATTGGACTGTCATCTTAAGATAGTGATTGTGGCTATGTCGGAAATGGATAGACTTGAGTTCGAGGGTGATTATAGTCCTTCCCCAATGAAACTTATTTCCTTTCTTTGTGCAAAGAGGTTGATTGAGCGGGGTTGTTTGGCCTTCCGAGCACATCTCTGGGACATTTTCGATGAGGTCTCATCTATTGTGTCAGTTCCTGTGGAGTATGAGTTCTAAGAGGTTTTTCCTGTAGATTTTCCTGGTATTCCATCAGACCGTAACATTGATTTCTATATTGATCTAGAGTCAGGTACTCATCCTATTTCTATTTCTCCCTATAGGATGGCTCCAGCTGAGTTGAGGAAGCTAAAGGATCAGTTGTAGGATTTGTTAAGTAATGGTTTTATCTGTCTGAGTGCCTCTACATAGGGTGCTCCTGTCTTGTTTGTGAAGAAGAAGGATGGTAGTCTTCGTATGTGTATAGACTACAGGCAGTTGAACAAAGTTATGATTCATATTAAGTATCCTTTGCTTGGTATCGATGATTTATTTGACCAGTTGTAGGGTGCATCTGTATTTTCTAAGATTGATTTGAGGTATGGGTATCGTCAGGCCAAATTTTAAGTTGATTCGAGATAAGCCTTAAATTGTGCCATATTGATACTCGAATGATAAATATTAGTATATGTAAACTTGGCCAAAGGTATAAACTGATCCCAATGAC
This sequence comes from Capsicum annuum, assembly GCF_002878395.1. NCBI lineage: Eukaryota > Viridiplantae > Streptophyta > Magnoliopsida > Solanales > Solanaceae > Capsicum > Capsicum annuum. The sequence continues at coordinate 51,486,215 of NC_061112.1, forward strand.
CTCCAAAATCCATAACACACAGACGAAGCATATTCTCCAATACATGAATCGTTCGCTCGGACTGCCCATCGGTCTGAGGGTGAAAATTTGTACTAAGGTCCAACCTAGTACCCAACTCCTCATGCAACTTATTCCAAAATATAGAGGTAAATTGAGTACCCCCTATCCAAGATAATAAAAATTGGGACCCCATGTAACCGTACAATCTTCTTAAGATAAATCTTGGCCAACTTTTCTGCATTATAAGTCACATGAGCTAGAATGAAATGTGCAGACTTAGTCAACCTATTGACAATAATCCATATAGAATCATACTTTCCCAAAGCTTTGGGAACACCAGCAACAAAATCCGTAACTATACTCTCCCATCTCCATTCAGGAATGGGCATCTTCTGAGGAATACCACCAAGTTTCTAATGCTCGTACTTTATCTGTTGGAAACTCTGGCATTTAGAAATAAAATAAAATATGTCACACTTTATCCGATCCCACCAATAATATTGCCTCAAATAATGATACATCTTAGTCTCTCCAGAATGTATAGAATACTTCGAACAATAAGCCTCAGCTAGAATAGTAGGAATCAAATCATCAATGGGAGGTACACAAAATCTCTCCTTAATCAGCAACACACTGTCACCATCAAAAGTGGCCTCTTTGGCCTCATCCTGCAAAACCTTATATCGAATCTTGATCAACTTAACATCCTCAAATAGTTTAGACTTGATTTGATCAAGAAATGTGCACCTTGTGTCAATGCTGGCTAGAATTCCTGCTCCCTCAGTCACCTCAAGTCGAATAAACTAACGAAATCTACTAGAATTCAAATAAGCCAAACTACCCATACTTTTTGACTTCTTTTACAATGCATCAGTAGCCATATTAGCTTCCTCAGATGGTAGAGAATGGTGATATCCTTATTTTTAAGCAACTCAATCCATCAACGTTGTCTTAAATTCATATCCCTCTGCATTAATACGTACTGTAAACTACAGTGATCAGTTAAAAATTCACAACAAACCCTATACAACTAATACCTCCATATCTTAAAAGCAAAAAGCACAATAGCTAACTCCAAATTATGAGTGGGATAATTCTTCTCATTGGGATTCAAATGCCTTGAAGCATAAGAAATAACATTCCATTCTTGCATCAACACAGCACCTAAACCAGAATGTGAGGCATCACAATAAATAATAAAATCCTTACCCTCTACCAACAAGACAAGAATAGGAGTGGTAGTCAACAAGGTATTTAGCTTTTAAAAGCTCTCCTCACGCCCATCAGACCAAATAAAAGGTACATCCTTCTGAGTCAACTGTTCATATGAGTAGCAATAGAAGCAAACCCCTTCACGAACCTGTGGTAATAACTTGCTAAGCCAATAAAGCTACGAACCTCCATCACTAAAGTAGGCTTAGCCCAGTTCTTGATCGATTCAATATTCTTTGGGTATACCATCACCCCTTCCTTCGAAACAACATGCCCCAAAAACAATATAGAAGCCAACTAGAACTCACACTTAGAAAACTTTTCATAAAGCTTTTTCTCTTTTAATAAACCCAAAACAATCCTTAAATAATTCTCATGCTCCTCTTTACTTTTAGAATAAACTAGAATATCATCAATAAAGACAATCACAAAATAATCCAAGTAGGGTTTAAATATCCTATTCATCAAACTCATAAAAGTAGTTGGGGCATTAGTCAACCCAAAAGATGTCACAAAAAACTCATAGTACCCATACCTGGATCGAAAAGCAGTCTTAGGAATATTGTCATGCTGAATCTTAAGTTGATGATACCCCCTGGATGTCACTCGGTGCTTAGGACCCGAGACTACCTCCTAGACGTCACACGGTACTTAGGATCACAAGTGGCTCCAAGCTAACCCTTGTACTGGCATAACTTGTGAGCAACTAAATATTATATATAAATCTTGAAGAAATAAGTGGAAGAAAAGTCTTTAGCTGAAAATCTTCAAAACAAAACTATTAAAACGATTACAACTTTGGTTATACAAAACAAAACTGAAATCAATTACATCAACTTTACTAATTGTCTATGAAGACTCTACTGGTATTGACTATAGGTAGATGGTATATGACACTTAGTTATCCCTAATCAATATGAATGAATAAAGAAAACAAAATGTGACTTGAACTATGATTAACTCAAGCCCTCGAATTAAAATGACTCAACACCTGCTGACTCGAAGTTGCAAACTCTCTGATTATGATGTACGCGCTACAACTTGTACCTACATTATAAGACAATGTATCACATAGACATATATATGAAAAAAATACTTTTGGAATGTATTGAGCATGTGGGGGTGAATGCATAATTAAGAAAATAACTTAATATATTCATAGACTTTCAAATAATGCATGCTAAGTGTAAGTGACTCACCTTGACCTTGAATAAAACTGAAAGTTGAAAAAAAACATAAAAACATGAATAATAAATTATACTGAATAAACTTTATGAGCCACACACTTAGTTTATAAAAGTTTTACTTTACTCTTTCTTTTGGGAGGTTCTTCTAACCGACATAAACCATGTGAGCTATCATTGAGTCAAACTTCTCACACCCGCGTTGGTAGTGTTGTTCTACCCTTGCCATCAGAATAGAACCTAACTAAAGTGATCACTATACTTAACTTATATTGAGACTTAAATATTTGGTGGCACATAGTTCTGGGGCAAGTGACCTTGGCCTTATACCCAACAAGGTGCTATATACTATTCCCATATTACTTATATGCTCGCTTTTTAGGATATCCACTTTAAAATAGCATAAGGATTTATAATGAAAACTAGTTGTGCTTATCTTTGCTTTAAACTATAATCAAACTGAATAAATGTGGATTTCATCTCTTAGCTGAGGATCAAAAGATCAATTCTTGCTTTAAATCTTTAAATAAGCTTATCAAGGAATACTTGAAAGCATAATCTTCTTGAAATCTCGATACTCAAACTTAGGGCTTAAAACCAATGCTTTAAACTCATGTCAATTCATAATAAAAATCCATGCCCAATAACAATCTTGAAATACTTCAACAATATCAAGTCAAGATAGTGCAATCTCATTTATAGTATGAATCATGTAAGTTAAAAACATAAACATAAGCATTTCTTGATATACTTAAAGCTTTAAATATCATAATAATCACATGCTTCAAGAATATATAAACATGGGTATGAACCCTACTTCAAAACAATTAAATAAAATCTTAAAATCATGCAATTTTGGCACAAGGGTGTAAGGATACCCTTGTTCATAACCTACATACCTTATTAGGCATAATTTGATGCAGAAGCTTGACTTTAAACTCTTTGAGATGTTCTTGAAGGATCTTTATTAAAGTTCTTGGAATAAGAGCCTTAAATTCTTGATTATCTTAAAGAAGATGTGAAGGAGTTTTGGAGATCTTGGAATTAGGTTAGGGTTTCTTAGAGAGAAAATTGATGGAGAATGGGTGTATAATGCTTAAACCGATGTTCAATCTTATATTTTTACGACTTGGGGTGATGGTAAATGACCTAATTTCCCCTCTGGAGATTAAAGTCTCAACTGGAATGCCGTTTGGGGTCTTGGCGCGACCCGATGACATGCTCACTGCTATACCCGATGCGATGCGGTGGAATCGCGTTGAGCTGCTGGAATCAACATCTAAACATGATCCAAACCTCGTTCGAAAATTGTAGAACTTTCTTGATACATGATCCTTACACCCCTAACATGAATCAACTCAAAAACCATCGTCTCGAAGCATGGAAGGTCAACTTAAAAATCCTTAAAGTTAAGAAGTCAAAATAAGGCTAAGTCTTCAACACTTAGCTAAATTTTCAGGTTTTAAGTCTCTTATGCAAGAATTATGAGCTGAACTGCACTAAGAACATATAGGGTATTACAATATCTCCCTCTTGGGAATATTCATCCTCGAATGAGACTATTAAATTGAGAGTATTGTACTAAGGTAACTATAATCATATACTGAATATGCATGACTTGGAACATGATTGCCTAACTGAGTCTGAAATATGATATATGAACTGAATATCATTACCAAGCTAATTTCTTGAATACATGCAAGGACATTAGAATGGTTAGAAGTTTGATATAGAAATGAGAGAGTCAACTTATGAGTAACCATTGCCTCAGGCTAGATCTAGTTTCATGAAGAAAAGTTAAGAGGTTCAGGACACTAAAACTCGGGGTATTACAACATCTACCCCTTTGGATAGTTTGTCCCCCAAATGATACTGACTTGACTGAAATACTAAGGAACGACTAAGATGATGCACGGGACACTCACGAGCTGAATCATGACTTTATATCTGAATCTAAAACTAATGCATGATGCATGAACTGAGCTGAGTTCGTAATTTGCATAAATGCAAACATTTCACCTCATGGAATGGACTTACTCATGAAACTTTGGGCAGTAAGAATAAATGGAAAGTTGGAAATCTATAGGAGCTTATTTGCTTGATTCTAAACTGGATCGCAGGCTCTATGAACTAGACCATACAAACTACCCATACTCAAATGTAGTATTTCTCCAACACTCTTCTAGAAATTCTAATATTATTATGGACAAAAGAATTTTAGGGATGATCTGAACAAGATATCTGACTAAGGAATCACAACATTGACACAACTCTATAGAATGGACCATAGACATATAAATCATAAGCTAGGATAGAGTGAATAGGCTTTACACAAAGCAAATTCTTACTTTCAAGCTTAGCAACACTTCTCAAATACTCCCTCAACTATACTATTCCCCTTAAATACCATAACTCATTTGAGTCAACTTAAAATTTTCACATCGAAATTGATAAATCCATCTACTAAAGTTTAAACTGAACTAAATTCTATCACCATGATCAAGCCTAGCTCAAAATCACCAGATACTACACGCTACATTATAATACTAGTCTAAACATATGATTTAATCTTCTATGTGTGTTCTAGATCTCATACCCTAAGCATAACATGCCTTACCTCTTTAATGACTAACTCAGAACTCTTACTTAAGATTCACTAGTACATATTTCATTCCTCCACTTACATCCCAACATGACATTCAAGCCTATCATTATAACCACATAAGAACTTCAAGGCAAACACCCATAAAGGTATATTTCTCATATTCTCTAAACCTCTATCATCAACAATTTTCTTGCACTATGCTTGAGATGACATACCCAAAATTCTCAACTAACTATGACATATACCAAAGATTTACCTCAATATTCCTTCATCCTTTAGACTTAGATAGAAAAACATAAATAATATTTCTTAATGAGGGTCATCAACTCCCTCTCATCTAAATCATGGCTTATCCATTATCATCAACACTATCTTAACATAGGAAGAGTTCACCGAAGGGCTAACGCATAAGGACCTGAAGTATGAAAGAATACTATACATAACTTTGACACTTAACTAAGTCCTAAGGAATATAATGTCAAAGGCATGGATTCATTAAAGAGATCTAAACTGAGGACGTACATGATATAATGTGAATTTCACTAGTAGCATGAGTTCTGAGAACTAATCATACTCTGAAACATGAGTTCATACTTATCATAATCTATTCAATATAATACTGGAGTTTTATAGATTTATGAGGGATGACTCGAATCATAGAGTAAAGTTGTTACTTACATACTAGAATCTGAGAATGGACTTGAATACACATAAAGTGTATACACTTAAAGTGTATAAGCATTGGCCTTTGGCATAGATCTATCATGCAAGACATGAATTCTGTGTGATAGTAACTGAAATCCAAGGAACACTCTAGAGTAAGAAGGGATCACTATCTCATCATAACTATTATTGTCAGGTATCATAATCTAATTCTCAAAACTTGATTTAGTTCTTCACTCTACCATCTCCCCTTTAAATTAAAGCTGACATTCTAAGCTTATGGGTCTACTCCATATCCTTGAGACTGAACCATAATTTCTTTGATGTAACGGTCTACACATGAATGTTCACTCGCCTAAATAAACTATATCTAAACAATACAAACTTCATTCTTGGTCACTTTCTTAGTACATACCACCCTTAACTTCCCTTAGCTTCAATAGTCATCATCATAGACTCACACTCTATTAACTCGACAAACATACCTACCATACTAAACACATAATCTATCTCACTAACTAAAATTACACAAAAAGTCTCAACATTCTCTACCCCTATCTCCTTAACATATCCATCAAGAATACCATATACTATATGACTAGCCTTATTCACACTTAGAAACTCATGGGCATTACTAAGCATACATGACACTTAATAATTTTAGAAAAAAATTCAACCCCTATCACCTTGAGCATACCTCCATTTCACACCTATAACATCATACTTAATTATGAATAAATGAACTTAAACTCTTGCATACACTGTTCAAGCCTACTAAATCACTTCCATATAACTAACATCACTAACCAGCACACGGATTAATAACCTCCATTAACAATCCTTGATAACCTGATACCTGAATTAATGACCTATACTTTTCTAACAACATAACATACGTTAAGATCCCTTTCATACTTCAAGCAGACCACAATTCACCTTAACTAATAACTTGTTCTCTACCTTTCACCCGAAAAATAGTACTACATTCATTACCCCTACACTAACACACAAGGATGTATTACCTTAACACAAACTCAATAGCATACATAAATTCATCTATATACTTTTGATCAATCGCCATTCCCAGCTTTCTTGTCACTACACTTCTAAACCCACACTTCCAACTATAAAAAGGTTCTACTACTTATAAATCATAACACTCTAGGTTGCAATATCCCTAGAATGCAAACTCTTTTTAACAATTCAGGTTCATACTATCTCCTCTCATGAGCACTATCTATATTAAAGGGTTAACGAGGAATTTGAATACATATCTTACTCTATCTTAATTGAAAAACTCAAGGATGAGTAAATAACTTTCAACTTAAGGAACTTATAACACACAGGCGAGCTCCTCTTAAGCCCCTTGTGTGACTTATGAAGTTACTGATAGTAAATCTGAGAGCATCATCTTGGAAGGAATTGGAATCTAGTATTTATGTTATCTTAGAAAGTCATACATGGAGTATTATAGAGTAACACATGAATTGATAAAAATTTCTAAAAGAACAACTTTATTGCACGATAGAGAGTATGAAAGAAAAGATACTCTTCTTAAATACATGATAGCCTATAGAAGAAAAGCACAGACGTCTCTATATCATTCCGCAAGACTCTACTAGACATGGCTTCATAGACATCCTAGGACACTTGAACCTTATGCTCTGATACCAAGTTTGTAACATCTCATACTACCCCCTAAACGTCACACGAAGCTTAGGACCACAATTCATCCCAATATAACCCTTATACTAGCATAACTCGTGAGTAACTAAATAAGATACATAAATCTTAAAGAAATGAGCTGAAGAAAAGTCTTTAGCTAAACATCTTCAAAACAAAACTCTTAAAATGTTTACAACTATGGTTATACAAAATAAATCTGAAATCAAATACATCAACTCTATTAACTATCAATGAAGCCTCTGTAGTTATTGACTATAGGTGGCCTGGACATGACCCCCAGCTATCCCGAATCAATACAACTAAATAAAGAAAACAAGATGCTACTCAAACTAGGATTCACTCGAGCCCTCAAATCAAAAGGACTCATCACCTATTGACTGAAAGATGCAAACTTGTACCTACATTATGAGACAATGTAGCACATAGACATATATGTGGATCAGTACTTCTGAAATATACTGAGTATGTCGGGGTGAATGCATAAGTAAACAAATAACTTAATATATTCATAGACTTTCAAATAATGCATGCCAAGTGTAAGTGACTCACCTTCATCTTGAATAAAACTGATAGATGAAAAATCATACAAACATGAATAATAAAGCATACTGAATAAACTTTCTGAGCCACACACTTAGTTTCTAAAAGATTTACTTTTACTCTTTCTTTTGGGACGTTCTTCTAACCAACAAAAACCATGTGAGCTATCATGTAGTCCAACATCTCACACCTATGTCGGTAGAGGTTTTTTACCCTTGCCATCATAATAGAAGCTAACTAGAGTAATCACTATACTTAACCCATATTGGGACTTAAACCTACGGTGGCACATAGTTCTGGGGTATATGACCTTGGCCTCATACCTAACTGTGATAAATGCTACTCTCATATTACTTATATACTCGCTCTTTAGGAAATCTACTTTAAAATAGTATAAGGGTTTATAATGAAAACTAGTTATGCTTCTCTTTGCTTTAAACTATAATAAAACTGAATAAATGTGGATTCCATCTCTTAGCTAAGGATCAAAAGATCAATTCTTCCTTTAAAGCTTGAAATAAGCTTACCAAAGAATACTTGAAAGCATAATCTTCTTGAAATTTCAATACTCAAACTTAGGACTTTAAAACCAATGCTTTAAACTCATGTAAATTCATAATAAAAATCCATGCTTAATAACAATCTTGAAATACTTCAACAATTTCAAGTCAAGATAGTGCAATCTTATTCATAATATAAATCATGTAAGTTAACAACTTAAACATAAGCACTTCTTGATAGACTTAAAGTTTAAAATCTCATAATAATCACATGCTTCAAGAATATATAAAATTAGGTATGAACTCTAGTTCAAAGAAATTAAATAAAATCTTAAAGTCATGCAATTTGGGCACAAGGGTGAAAGGATACGCTTGTTCATAACCTCACATACCTTATTAGGCTTGATTTGATGTAGATACTTGACTTTGAACTCTTTGAAATGTTCATTAAGGCTCTTTCTTGAATTTCTTAGATTAAGAGCCTTAAATTCTTTAAGATCTTAAATTCTTCATTATCTGAAAGAGGATATAAAGGAGTTTTGGAGTTCTTGGAATTAGGTTAGGGTTTCTTGAAGAGAAAATTGATGGAGAATAGATGTATAATGCTTAAACCGACCTTCAATCTTATGTTTTAATGACTTGGGGTGATGGTAAATGACCTAATTGCCCCTCTAGGGATTAAAGTCGCAACTGTAATATCATTTGGGGTCTTATCACGATGCGATGACATGCTCACTATTGTACCGATTCGACACGGTGGAATCACATTGAGCTTCTAGAATCAAAATCCAAACATGACCCAAACCTCATCCAAAAATCCTGAATCTTCCCCGAGACATGCTCCTTACACCCCTAAACATGAATCAACTCAAAAACCATCATCTCGGAGCCTAAAAGGTCAACTTAAAAATCCTCAAAATTAAGAAATCAAAATAAGGCTAAGTCTTCAACACTTAGCTAAATTTTCAGGTTCTAAGTATCTTATGCAAGCATTATGAGTTGACCTAAACTATGAACGTATAGGGTATTACATCTATACTTTCAGGTTCTCAAATGACCGAGTGAAAGGACTTACAAGGTTTTTTTACCTCTAATTATACCAACTGTAGTTCTTATCCCTCCACCAGGTGCCTTGGATACAGATCTTAAGGGAGTGATATAGTTGTTTGCACAATTGGTCGCCACTCAGGCCCAAAGAATGTGAACGTATATATTTCTAATCAGGGAGGGATAGCCAAATCTAAGATCAAATATTTTCTCCAAATTAATCCACTAGAATTCACAGGATCTAAGCTTGCAGAGGACCCTCAATAGTTCATTGATGGGACTCATAGAATTTGTATGGTGATGCAGGTATCAAACATAGATGCAGTTGAATTGGCCGCCTATCAACTGAAAGATATTTTTGTCTATTGGTATGATACGTGGGTCACCTTGAGAAGTCAGGAATCTTTCCCAGTGACCTAGATAGAATTTGTAAAAGCCTTCATGGATCATTTCATGCCATTAGAGCTCAGAGAGGCAAAGGTGGATGAATTTTTATCTTTAAAGTAGGGTAACCTTAGTGTTAACGAGTACTGTTTCCAGTTTACATAGTTCTCTAGATATACTCCCAAAGTGGTTAGCACACATACATCATTGATTCATCACTTTGTTAATGGCCTTGAGGGACCCTTGAAGGATCTTTTTTCTGTTGCTGCTATGAATAAAGATTTGTATATATCAAGAATCATAGCACATGCTCAGCAGATAGAGGAAAGTCTATGTAATCATGAAGTAGATAGTGAAAGGGAACTGAGTAAGAAATCTAGGATGGCCAGCCACTATCAGGGAAACAGTGAAGCTTTCACTAGAAGAGAGCCACCTAGGCAGGCCTAGTCAGCTGTGCGCTCCACATCTAATGCTCCAGGTCATTTTTCAAGGTGGTGGTATAAGCAGAGTCAGACTTATTGAGCATTAGACTTATGGCCTCATAGGGGTACTAGTAAAGGGTTACTACCTCAACCTACATGCAACAGTGTGGCCGAGCCCATGGAGGAGAGTATCGACGTGGTTCAAATGTATGTTATTGGTGTGGTATAGAGGTCCATATGGTATGTGATTATCCACAGCTCAAATATAAAAGTAGAGGCAATCGATCACAGCTTATAGGGTTTGCATCAACTTTATCTTCCTCAGTGTCTTCTTCTTCTTGCAGTCCTCAGGCATTAGCAGTTAAAGGATCTAGTAAGCATAGAGAGATCATTTCGAGTGTAGTCCCAAACCATATGTATGCACTAGATGGTCAGAAAGATTCAAAGGCATCTCCAGATGTAGTCACAGGTACCTTACCTATCTTTTCACATAATGTATATGCCTTGATAGACCCAGGATCTACCTTGTCATATATTAATCCACTTGTTGCTAAGAATTTCATAATAGAGACAGAGTTGTTACGTGAACTATTTATGGTATTGACTCCAGTAGGAGATTCTATTATAGCTAAATGGGTCTATTATAATTATGTGGTAATAGTATGTGGTCGTGCTACATTATCTAGTCTGATTGAACTTGAAATGGTTAACTTTGATATTATTATAGGTATGGATTGGTTATCCTCCTATTATGCTATAGTTAATTGTCGTTTGTCAAGCTAAAATAGCCTATTTTCATTTCCCAGGAGAGCCATTCTTAGAGTGGAGGGGTGACTCTATGATTCCTAGAGAGAGGTTTATTTTACTTCTTAAGGCACAAAAGCTTATTTCAAAGGGGTGTTTGTATATCTTAGTCCAAGTGAAAGACATTGAGGCGAAAAAGTAAGTACTAACTCTAGAATCTGTACAAGTGGTGAACAAGTACTCAGATGTGTTTCCTGATGAGCTCCCTGGATTACCTCCTGTCGGAGAGATCGCTTTTTGTATTGATGTGGATCCCAGTACCCAACCAATAGTAATTCCTCCTTATAGAATGGTGCCTGTACAACTAAAAAGGATTAAAGAACTGTTAAAGGACTTACTGGATAAATGTTTTATTCGGCCCAGTATATCACCTTAGGATGTGCCAGTGCTTGTTGTACATAATAAAGATGGCACATTGTGAATGTGTATAGATTACAGGCAGCTAAACAAAGTGACAATAAAGAATAAGTACTCTCTCCCCCAAATGGATGATTTATTTGATCAATTACAAGGATCTAAATGCTTTTTAAAGATTGATTTGAGGCCTGGTTATCACTAGTTAAGAATTCTTAAAGCAGATATTCCCAAAATAGCCTTTCAGATAAGATATAGGCACTTTGAGTTTCTTGTTATGTCGTTTGGACTAACGAATGCTCCAAAAACCTTCATGGACAAGATAAATGGTATTTTCAAACCCTTCCTTGATATGTACGTGATTGTATTTATAGAGGACAGTTTGATATATTCATGTAATGACATTAAGCATGCAGATCATTTGAGGTTAGTATTATAGAGACTCAGAGAGCACTAGTTGTATGCTAAGTCTCTAAATGTGAGTTTTGGTTAACCTCAGTAGCTTTTCTTGGTCATGTTATATTTGGAGAAGGCGTTACAATAGATTTTAAGAAGATATAAGTTGTGAAGAATTGGCCTCGACCAACCACTCCTACTAAGGTGTGTAGTTTCTTGGGGATAGTCAATTATTATAAGAGATTTGTGGAGGGATTATCCTTTATTTCTGCCCTATTGACCAAATTGACGCAGAAAAAAGTTAAGTACCAGTGTTCAGATGCTTGTGAAAGAAGTTTCCAAGAGCTAAAACATAGACTAACTATTGTGCCAGTGTTAGCCTTACCAGAGGGAACAAAAGGATATATAGTGTATTGTGATGCTTCAGGTGTTGGTTTGGGTTACGTCCTAATGCGGTATAGAAGAGTTATAGCGTATGATTCATGACAATTAAAGAAGCATGGAGAGAATTATCCCACTCATGACTTAGACCTTGAAGCTATGGTATTCGCATTTAAAATATATCACCATTATCTATACGTAGTGCATGTCAATATCTTTACTGATCATAATAGTCTTCAATATCTATTCAAGCAAAAGGAGCTGAACTTGAGATAGAGTAGATGGCTAGAGTTATTAAAGGATTATGATGTTAATATTCTCTATCATTGTAGCTGGGCAAAGGTAACATTGTAGCTGATGCTCTTAGTTGACTATCCATGGGTAGTCTAGCACATCTATCACTTGTTCAACGGTAAATACAAGAGATGTTCACAAATTGGCCAATCTTGGCGTTCACCTTAAGGATTCCAATGATGGTGCCGTTGTGGTACTCAATACAGTCGAGTCATCACTTGTGGCATTGGTTAAACAGAGGTAGTATGATGACCCCTTATTTATCCTATACAAAGAGGGAATCCAACAACATCGAATCACGATATTTGAGATAGCAGGTGATGGTACCTTGAGATATTGAGGTAGATCATGTGTACCTGATGTAGATAGGTTGTGACAATAGATTATGGCTAATTAATATTGCTTTCGTTATTTAATCCATCCCAGCTTTACAAAAACGTATCATGATCTTAAAGAGATCTGCTGGTGGAACGACATGGAGAAAGATATAAAAGAATATATGGCATAGTACCCCAATTGTCAACAACTGAAAGCAAAACATCAGAGACCCGCTGGACTAGCTCAAACCTTTAGTTTTCCAATATGGAAATGGGATGCTATTAATATGGACTTCATTGTAGGCTTACCATTTTCTTATCAGAAACATGACTCTATTTGGGTAATAGTTGACCGGTTAACGAAATTAGCCCATTTCCTTCCTGTTAAGTCTACCAGCACAGCTAAAGATTATGCCAGGTTATATGTAAAAGAGATTGTTCTCCTACAGGGGACCCCAATATCTATTATTTTCTAATGGAGGTTCCCCATTTAAAGCTCAGTTTTGGAAATCATTCCATAGGAGCTTGGGTACACAGGTGAACCTTAGTATTGTATTTTATCCATAGACCAACGCCAAGCCGAGCGTACCATTCAGACACTTGAAGACATGTTGAGAGCGTGTACACTGGACTTTAAAGGTAATTGGGATGGTAATTTGCCTTAAATAGAATTCACTTATAATAATAGTTATCACTCCAACATTGGCATGACTTAATTTAAAGCTCTATATGGGAGACAATGTTGATCACCTATTGGTTGGTTTGAAGTAGGTGAGACGTAGATATTGGGTCCAGATCTAGTACATCAAGCCATTGAAAAGGTTAAGTTGATACGAGAGTGATTGAAGACAGCTCAGAGTAGGAAAAAGTCATATGCAAAAGTCATATGCATATGTACGACATAGAGATTTCGAGTTTCATGTTGATGATTTTGTATTCATAAAGGTGTTACCTATAAAGGGTGTTATGCGATTTGGGAAAAAAGGTAAGTTGAGTCCCAGGTACAATGGGCCCTATAGAGTTATTCGAAGAATTGGCCAGGTAGCCTATGAGCTAAAATTACCTCCAGAGTTAGATGTAGTGCATCCTGTGTCATGACCCAAAAATAAGGGTCTTCATGGCACTAATGGTACCACATTAAACAACACAATACAATTGTTCACATATATTCAAGGCTATCAATAAAACATAGGACCCCACACGATCAAACATATCACATAATATCTCAATTTCGATAATTACATCACATATACACCCCCACACGGGCCCAACACATAGATAGCCATTTTTCATGATTAGTTCCCACCCTTAACGTGCATTTTGTATCATCATTTACTTCCCATCCCAATCTGAAAGAGTTAAGTTATAACCTACATCGAAAGCCAATATAAGTCTGTTACACTTGAACCCACGACCTTAATTTTCATGAATAATACTGAACTCCACTAAAAACATCAAATATGAAATCAACGCGTCAATACAAAACCAACAACACCCATATTGACTATTTTTTGTTCAGGGTCAAAACGGACCCCCAAAATGGGTTTTCAAAAAAGAAGGGCAAAATCAGAACTTTATTTCAAAAACATGTTCCCCATATTTTTAGGAACCTACAACTGAAAACCCAAGTTAAATTGAGTTTAAAACGGAGTTCAAATCGAAGAAAAACCATTTTTGAGCTTTACTGGGTAAAATCTTTGAAATCCGGGTTAAAATCAAGAATCGGAGTTGTTTTGAAAGTTAAATTGATGAAAAACTAGTAACTACAAGATAAAAATATAATTCAAATTAAAAGGAGTGAAATTTGTGTTTTAAATCATGCCCTAAAATTTTGGAGGTTTTGAGTAATTTATCAAGAAATTACTAAGAAAAGGGTAAATCTTTACCTTTAATCCCTAATAAAACCAAGAAAAATGTGTTAATATAGCTTCCCAAGCTCTCACAAGCTTCACTTTTAAACTCCCAAACTATTTAGGGTTTAATTCTCAAGAGACAAGATGAAAAATGAGCAAAATAGACCCAAAACTATTTATAAGTGCAGAAAATCTGCACTGAAAACCAAAAAAGCTGCATTTTTTTTTGTTAAAGTCCACTCCGGACTTCGATGGGGTACCCGGAATTCGTTCGGAGCCCGATTTATGCAAATGAACTAAGCAACCATACTAAATTCGATGCTCCGAATGCGTTGGTGATAGCAGATTTTCCAAAAAACATTGTTTTCATAAAGTTGACCCACGAAACTCGAAATTATAATTTTTCAAATCGAGGGTCGAAATGAGATTTGAAACCCGTAAAATCATACCAAATATGCTAATACTCTAAAATCAAAATTCTGGATCTGCTAGCAAAATCGGATTTTCCATCTGAGGTCGTTTCGATCAAATGTAGGTCCCACTCCCTTATTTCCAATTTTTCCAACTTTCTGACCAATAGGTGGAAATGAGCTCGGGTGCACCAGAATCCGAACCAAAGGTCTACCTAGCCTAAAATCGATATTCCAGAGCTGCTGGTGCAATTCGTTCGGCCATCCATTGAACGGATCAAAAGATATCCACATAAGACCAAATTAAGGCTCTTTAAGCTATCAAAACCCACAATATTGCATAAATGGTACCAAAATGCATCACAAATTATGTCAATCACTCCCGCACCCCAAAAATATCATAATGCAATTACGGGGAGGGGTAAAATAGTCAAATCACACAAATTTCACATATTTCATCAAATATTTAGGTCGTTACATCATCCACCACTAAAATTCTAGTTTGTCCTCAAACTAAGGCAAGGAAATACCTTAATCAATGAAAAACTGGGGATAGGAACTACGCATATCAGACTCAACCACTGAAGTGCCTCATCTACAGGTTGATGTTACCACTGGACCTTAACCACAGGGATCACTCTAGAGAGAAACCGTCTAACATCCCTAGCCAAAAAGGAAATTAGTATCTCCACAAAGGAAAACCACTCATCTAACTGAACCGACTCCCAACGAAGGACATAAGACTCATCAGGAATATAACAACGAAGCATAGAAACATTAAAAACTAGACGAATAGCTGATAGATCAAGGGGCAAAACCAACTAATAATCCACATCACCAACAATTTGATGAATTTCAAATGGACCAATATACTTGAGGCTAATCTTGCCCCTCTTACCAAACCTCATCACACGTTTCATGAGTGAAACTCGAAGAAAAACATGATCACCTACACCAAATCTCAAGGTACGAAGTCTACGATCAGCATAACACTTCTACCTACTCTGAACTGCTCTAAGTCTACCCCAAATGACCCAAACTCTATCCAACGACTCACGAAGCAAGTTTGTACCTCGAGGTCTCAGCTCTGAAACATCAAACCAACCCACTGGGGAGAAATAATGCCTACCATACAATATCTCAAAAAGGGCCATATCAATACTAGATTGGTAGCTATTACTATACGCAAACTCTGCTAAAGCCAAATATTGCTCCCATTGGCCACCAAAATCCATCGCATACGCGTGAAGCATATCCTTCAAAACCTAGATAGTCCGCTCTGACTGGCCATCAGTCTGGGGGTGAAATGTTGTACTATGATCAACCTGAGTACCCAACTCATCCTAAAAAGTCTTCCAAAAGTGAGATATGAACACAAAACCTCGATCTAAAATAATAGACACCGACGCACCAAGCAGACGCATAATCTCATGAATGAATATATGGGCTAACCTCTCAGCACTGAATGAGACCTAAATCAGAATAAAATAAGCTGACTTGGTCAATCGATACATGATGACCCAAACACTATCAGAACCAAGAGAAGTACGAAGAAACCCAGTCATGAAGTCCATAGTGATCTGTTCCCACTTCCACTCTGGAATAGGTAACTCTAAAGCAAACTACCAGGTCTCATATACTTGGCCTTCACCCACTGACAACATAGGCAATGAGCCATAAAATCTACTATATCACGCCTCATACCACCCCACAGGTAGTGTTGTCTCAAATCACTATACATCTTAGTCATACCTAAATGGATGGAATATCTAGAACAATAGGCCTCCTCTAAGATCAACCTAATCTAATCACCACTCTCGGCATACAAACTCAGCCCCCTATCCTCAAAACTCTATTTAAACTAAGTGAGGCTTCCCTAACCTCCCCACTCAACACCTTATCTCAAATCAACCTTAATCTAACATCATCAAACTGATGAGCTCGAATCTATTTTATCAAAGATAATCTAGCCTCCATAAATGCCAAAACACGCTCCGGTGTCGAAATATCAAGCCTAACCATCGGGTTAGCCAAAGAATGAACCTTTAAGGCCAACGGCCTTTCCTAAGTCAAACAATGCACCAAGCTACCCATGTTAGTCGACTTTCGGCTCAAGCCATCCGCAACCATATTAGCCTTGCCCTAATGATAGAGAAAAGTCAAGTCATAATCCTTAAGCAACTCAAGCCAACGGCGGTGCCTCATATGAAGATCTCGCTAGTAAAGAAGTACTGAAGGCTACGATGATCTGAGAAGATCTTACAACGGACTCCATACAAGTAGTGCCTCCACAACTTCAAGGCAAATAGAACTGCGCACAACTCCAAAATATGAGTAGGATAATTCCTCTCATGGGGCTCTAATCTTGACAATATACATACACAATTACCTTGCCCTTCTGCAGCAACACAACACCTAACCCAACACCTGAAGTATCACAAAAGACAATAAAGCCCAAGCCCTCCTTAGGCAAATCCAATATAGGAGCCAAAGTCAACAAATCCTTGAGCTTTGGAAAGCTCTCCTCATAACATCATACCACTGAAAGAAATTCTTCTTCTGAGTCAACTTGGTCGACGGAGCTAGAATAGAAGAGAAACCCTCAATAAGACACTAATAATACTCGGCTAAGCCAATAAAACTCCTAATCTCGGTGGGCAAAGTAGGTCTAGCCCAATCACAAACCGCTACAACCTTAGCTGGATCAACCATAATACCTTTCTTAGTCATCACATGATCCAAGAAAGAAATTGGCTCCAACCAAAACTCGCACTTAGAGAAATTAGTATACAACTTCTTATCTCTCAATCTCCAAAGCGTAATCCATAAATGATCCTCATGCTCAACCTTATTCTTGGAATAAACTAAGGTATCATCTATAAATACCATAACAAAGGAGTTAAGATACGGTCGAAATACCCAGTTCATCAACTCCATGAATGTAGCAGGGGCATGGGTCAACCAAAAAGGCATGACTAAGAACCCATAATGACCATATCAAGCTCGAAAAGAAGTTTTCAGAATATCCAAAGCTCTAATCCTCAACTGGTGATAACAAGACCTCAAATTAATCTTCAAAAACACCGCAACACTGATTAAACAAATTATCGATGCGAGAAAGAGGATACTTATTCTTAACCATCACCTTATTCAACTACCAATAATCAATACATATCCGCATAGACCCATCCTTTCTCTTCACAAATAAGATAGGCGCACCCCAAGGTCAAATACTAAGTCGAATAAATCTCTTATCTAATGACTCCTATAACTGATCCTTTAGTTTCTTCAGCTCTGTTGGGGCCATCCTATAAGGAGGAATAAAAATGGGCTTGGTGCCCAACTCAACATCAATAATAAAATCACTATCTTAATCCAAAGGCATACTAGGCAAGTCCATAGAGAACATATCTATAAACTCACGGGCAACACAGACAGAATCCAAGAAAGGATCTGAAATAACACTGGTGTAACGAATATGGGCCAAGTAAGATAAACATTCCCTGTCAACTAATTTACGAGCCTGAACATAAGATATGATCCTCTTAGGACCCGAATAAAGTGCGCCCTTCCAAGCTATCCTTGGTGCATCCGACAAAGCAAAAGTCACAGTCTTGTCATAATAATCTAAGATAGAATGATAAGAAGACAACCAATCCATACCCAAAATAACATCAAAATCGATCATATCTAACATAAGTAAGTCTATCAAAGTATCACGCTCGGTAAAAGTCACAACACAAGATCGATATACCCGATCCACCACTAAAGAATTACCTATCAAGGTAGATACATGAATAGGAATGGAAAGAGGCTCAGTAACAGAATCAAAACCTGAAACAAAATACACAGATCCATAGGAGAAAGTTGATCTGGGATCAAATAATATAGATGTAATTTTGAAATAAATAAGAAAGGTACCTATAATCACAGCAGCAGAAGTCTCTGTCTCAGGTCTGGCTGGTATAGCATAACACTATCCATGACTACCAACTGGTTGAGTAGCCCCACAACCACCAACACAGGCTCTACTATCCTTACCTTTTGCATCTTTGGTAGAAAACCTACCTCTCATAGCTAAAATAGGAATAGCTTTAAACACATGACCAGAATAGTCCTTGGCCACATGGCCAATCTCATCACACACATAGCAACCTCTACAACCAATCTCAATAAGAGAAAGTACAACTAATCCGAACGGCCACCCTGAATTGTTGAACTAGAAGATTCACCAGCTAAACTATATAAAATCACCTGCATTGGCCTACAATGGTATCCACGAGATCCTTTAAAATCTCTGCCTCAAGAGTTCTGACTCCTGAATTCACCTAAATATTGCACCTTCTTGGCGCCTCCCCAAGATGCAATAATAATACCCTCAGTCATCTTACCATGATCCATAATACTCTAAAGAGGAGTTCCAAGCATAATCATCTGAGATGTAGCCAACTAAAGAAAAATATCCAAACCCTTCACAAACTTTCTAATCTTCCTAAACTCGATGGAAAAGCTATTATAAGAATATCTGGATAGGGCATGAAAGCATGCCTTATACTCAAAAACTATCGTAGAGTCCTGCTCCAAATGATCAAACTCGTCCCATATAAGATCTCACAACTGAAAAGCATAAATCTCTCTAGAAAGGCATTAACAAACTGATCCTATGACAACTCAAGAGCATCAACACGCCTACAATCGATAAATAATATCCACTAATTTCTCACAGCATCTCTTAACTGATATGTAGTATAAGCCACACCATCCACACAGAAAGAAAAAAAACATAACTAAGAACACAAGATATGGAAGAATTTGCACAATAAGGAATAAAATGAGAGAAGTTTACTAAAGATATCCAATAGCCTCTTGAATCTAGATACGAACGTCTACGTATAAATCCATGAGACTCTATTAGACATCCCATTCTTACACCAATTGAGACCAATGAAACCTAGCTGCTCTGATACCAATTTATAATGACCTAAAAATAAAGATCATGATGGCACTTGTCGTGGCGTACCTTGACAAGTAAGCCTATCACCCAAACTAATACAAAAAGAAGAAAAGACAAAAATATCCTATGATAAGGCTTCTAGAACAAAGCCGAACAATATAAGCAATCATAACAATGCAGAAAGAACTTATTCAAAATACCAATCATGCCCAAAACCAGGTGTCAATAGTGTAAGAACTACTAATACAATCCAAGAGTGAAATACATCGAAAAAATAACCATAAAGGAATAATAACTATCTCTAAATACTAATAAAGACATAACAACTATAGAAAGATAGAGGTGAACTTTGGATGCATGAATGTCCAACCATTACCTTGGAAGCTCCAACAATGACCCGATTCAATCAAGCTCAGGTGCACTCGAGCTAAGATCTCCACCGAAAGGATGCAGTAGGCATGAGTATGGTCTACTTGTACTCAGTAGGTATCCTAGGCCGACCAAGCAAAGTAGTAAATAAAGCATACAAAATATATACTAAGGGCATGTCACCTGCAATCAAAAAATATCCCACAACGGTAGCCCACACAACTTGCACTAACAGTTCTAATATATGTCACATATATTTCAACAACACACCAAGGTATAGAATAGAAGTATACATTATGTCACATATAAATAAAACAAGAGAGAATATGTAGATACAAAATCATCAAATATAAGTAAGGGAAGGTAAGACAAATACATAGATGACAAGTCAATAAGGAAATACAACAAAACATAAACACAATAAAGTAAGTTCAATGTATATGATGATGATGGTGATGATGCACGATGTCGTCGTACAACCTCCGGGATCATTACACAATCCCCATATACACCTACGGAGCTAAAGCTTCCCTGCGTAGGACCCATGGGGGTTCTTCAACCCGTATACAATCCACATATCTCATATCTTCTTTCCAGAATATCACTCAAAAAGAGTTTTATAAGGTGTTACAATATTTTTTTAAAAGGTGTTGTCAGTGTTTCTCAGATGCTGCCATGGTGGTACCAATATTTCATGAATGAGTATGATATGAAGATGTAATGCTCACAACCAATCACAATGAGTATTTTAACAACCAATCACATGATATATTTTCACATCTAACCATAATGATACATCCCCACAACCACATGAGCCAATATCACTTATTATTTTCGTTTCATCCATGAATTTCCACATGTCTAATAAGTCAATAAAATCTTAATATAATCATAATACACCAATGGTACCACATTAAACAACGCAATACAATTGTTCACATATATTCAAGGCTATCAATATCACATAGGACCCCACACGATCAAACATATCACATAATATCTCAATTTTGATAATTACATCATATATATGCCCCCCACACGGGAACAACACATAGATAGCCATTTTTCATGATTAGTTCCCACCCTTAATGCGCATTTTGTATCATCTTTTACTACCCAGCCAATTTGAAAGAGTTAAATCATAACCTATCTCGAAAGCCAAAATCGGTCTGCTACACTTGAAACCGTGACCTTACCTTTCACGAATAATCTCAAACTCCACTAAAAATATCAAATATAAAATCTACCTGTCAAGACAAAACCAACGACACCCATATTGACTACTTTTTGATCGGAGTCAAAATAGACCCCCAAAATAATTTTTCAAAAAAGAAGGGCAAAATAGAAATTTTATTTCAAAAACATGTTCCCCATATTTTAGGAACCAACATCTGAAAACCCAAGTTAAATCGAGTCAAAAATGGAGTTTAAATCAAAGTAAAACTATTTTTAAGCTTTATCGGGTAAAATCTTTGAAATCCGGGTTAACATCAAGAATCGGAGTTGTTTTGATAGTTAAACTGATGAAAAATCAGTAATTATAAGATAAAAATATTATTCAAGTGGAAAGGAGTGAAATTTGGGTTTAAAATCATACCCTAAGATTTTTGAAATTTTGAGAAATTTATCAAGAAATTACTAAGAAAAGGGTGAATTCTTACCTTTAATCTGTAATAAAACCAAGAAAAAGGTGTTAATCTAGCTTCTCAAGCTCTCACAAGCTTCACTTTCAAACTCCCAAACTATTTAGTGTTTAACTCTCAAGAGACATGATGAAAAATGAGCAAAATGAACCCAAAACTATTTATAAGTGCAGAAAATCTGCACTGAAATAACCAAAAAAAGCTTCAGCTTTTTTTTTTTTGTTAAAGTCCACTTCGGACTTCGACAGGGTGCCCGGAATTCGTTCGAAGTCTGATTTATGTAAATGAACTATGCAAACACACTAAATTCGACGCTCCAGATGCATTGGCGATATCAGATTTTTCAAAAATGTCATTTTCATGAAGTTGACCCCCAAAACTCGAAATTATAATTTTTCAAACCGAGGGTCAAAATGAGATTTAAAATCCTTAAAATCATACCAAATATGCTAACACTCTAAAATAGACATTCTGGATCCACTGAAAAAGTTGAATTTTTCATCTGAGGTCATTTCGATCAAATGTGGGTCCCACTCTTATATTTCCAATTTTCCAACTTTTCGATCAATAGATCGAAATGAGCTCGGGTGCACCGGGACCCAAACCAAAGGTCTGCCTAGCCTAAAATCGATATTCCAAAGCTGTTGACGCAGTCCGTTTGGTCATCCATTGGACGGATCAAAAGATATCTACATAAGTCCAAATTAAGGCTCTTTAAGCCATCAAAACCCACAATATTGCATAAATGATACCAAAGTGCATTGGAAATCATGCCAATCACTCTCACACCCCAAAAATATCATAACGCAACTACTAAGAGGGGTAAAACAGTCAAATCACACAAATTTCATATATTTAATCAAATTTTTAGTTCGCTACATCTTGTCTTTCTTGTTTCTATGCTACATAAATTCTTAGGAGACCCATCTCGCATCATCCCTATAGAGGGTATTGAACTTGGTGGAGACTTACCATTTGAGGAAATCCTCGTGGCTATATTGGATCGGCAGTTCAGAAAGTTGAGATCTAGAGACATAGCTTCAGTAAAGATGCTGTGGAGGAACCAAAACGTAGAAGAATCCACTTAGGAAGAAGAAACAGATATGATAACAAAATACCCTTATTTATTCCAAAAACTATCAGAAGGTTCTTGAACTACTTGTCCCTTTATATGACCATTAGTTTCTACTATATTTTGTTGTGTTGATATCTGATCCTTACCTGATATGTATAGGTACATGATTTGTGCCTATGAGTCTTTATATTTACATGGAAACAACATGCAGATGCAGAGTATTAGGTAAGTTACATGGTTGGTTATAACTTTTAATGGTATTTAAGGCCAAGAGGAGCCTCATGTACTATTGCTTTTGAGTTTAAGACCAAGCGAAGCCTCATATATTATCTGTTGAGTATTATATGTATTGTGACACTCTGTGGAGTGTATTGGGACGTATTCTGGTTAGCTGACAGGTACCCAATAGGCCTATTTACAAAGAAAATTCTGGCAAAACTTTTTGATATTTGAAGAGTTTGTCAAATTTTAAGGCCTTATGATGGGATAAAGTAAGACTGAAGTTAGTTAAATAATCTAGTAGATATCTTGGATCATGGTGGGGTGAAAAGTAAGCTTCAAGAATCATTCGAGGGAGAATGATCCTAAGTGGGGGAGGTTGTTACACCTCGGAAAAAATTGAATCTAAGTTAATACTGTTAGAGGAGTATAACATTAAGTTTATGAAGAATAGTGAAAGTATAATTGTTTATATTAATATTTGATGCCTATTGGAATAAAATTAGTAAATGATGTCTTTTTATATTTTCTTTTATGTATTTTTTAATATTAGGGGCATGTGGGGACCACCTTTAATCATTTTCATAAACTAGAAAAAAAGAAAATGAAAATGAATTGGGGAGGTCTTATTTTCTCATTCACTGGAAACATTTCGAGGAAATAAGAAAGACAGGCGGTGCTGCCTTGTTTCTTTTGCTACTCTGTTTCTTTTCCTTTTTTTTAATTCTTTCTTCTTCTCTTTTTTCTCTATCAATGAGAGAATTAATTTAAGGTACCAAGAAGTGATTATACGAGGAAGGAAAGGTATTTATGTTCTTTGAATCATAAGTTAATGAATTTTGTGGCAGCCTCAAAGAATTTCAAGAATTAGTTTATATAGTCTATAGTTGGAATTTGAATTCCAAGAGGTAAATTCTCTATCCCTTTCTTTTGAATTTAATTATAGATTATATTTAATTTGAATTTTTGGCACTAGTATTTGAAATGGGTTCATGAGAAGAAAAGGGGAAAATTTTTTATGAAAGAAGAGGTTTTAGGGATTCCTATCAATTGTGTTGATTTGACGTGAATTGTACAAATTGGAAATGAAAGAATTCATTCTGGATTATCGCTAAGAAATTTGATTGATTTCGGCTATAATCAATGAATATGGAACTAAATTGTTAAATGTTCCTACGAGTTACTAATGGACGCATATGTTATCCTTGCAGTTAGTGAACTAAATTATTAAATGTTCCTACGAGTTACTAATGGACGCATATGTTATCCTTGCAGTTAGTGAATTGCCTAATGTATAGCAAAACTTGGTGGTTAGAAATATAGAAGCTATACTCTTACGGGTAGTGTTATTTGGGGACCTGAAATACTATCATAGCTAGTTAAGCACCAAGGTATGTAAATCTAAACCTCCCCTTTCCGTTAACGCACCATCCCACATCATTTGCTCCTTCCTATTAATGTTAATATAATCGAGAGCAGAATTTTATATCGTCTTACATATCATTCCCTCGTTGTACCATCAAGCTTATAAGTACTTAGCTTTCCCTTTTTGTGTTATGTTTCCATGATACTTCCATATTATCATAAGTTTCTCTACTTGAAGCCCTTAGGCCATAATATATATATATATATATATATATATATATATATATATAACAAGTTAGGAGTAAAAGTAAATAGTAATAGTATAGTTGCACTTGTATATGTTATCTAGACGATTATATCATAATTCATATGTTATATGCCTTCAAGGAATTATTTGATAAACAATGCGATGCGAGGGTATATAGGTTTGGCTTGGCATATCGCTCGACGTGATTCTGTACATTGGATCGAGTCCAAACCACTATAGTAAGCCCAACTATTGGGCGTACCTGCCTTAGCAGCCTCATTTGTATTTGAAGTCAGCTGGAATGTCATGTATTGATTTCCCCTAACTCGAGCCAACATATAGCATATATGGCTTGCGGGAAGACCCTCATAATGAGTCCTTGGGCAAGGCATACCTGGATACAGACTGCAATTACAGTTATACATATGGGATCATAGAAATAAGTATATGAGCAATATATGCTTTATACTTGCCTCAAATTTCCTTCGGTAGGCCATCTTGTGATCATTTGTATAGGCCTTATATCATCATGAACACTTTTCTAAATATCATATAAATGAAAATAAGATCGATGCATAAGAGTCAGCTGGAATGTCATGTATTGGTTTCTCCTAACTCGAGCCATCATATGGCATATATGGCCTGCGAGAAGACCCTCATAGTAAGTCCCTGGGCAAAGCATACCTAGATACAGCCTGCGATTATAGTTATACATATCGGATCATAGAAATGAGTATATGAGCAACATAAGCTTTATACTTGCCTCAAATTACCTTCGGTAGGCTTTCTTGTGATCATTTGTATAGGCCCTATATCATCATGAACACTTTTATAAATATCATATAAATGAAAATAAGATTGATGCATAGGTTACCAGTTTATATCATATATGTGTTACTGTAACGCCCCGAATCTGGTACCCGGAACACCACACGGTGCTCATTACCTCGAAGGACCACAAGCTAACCCATGACTGCTATCTGTAACTGAGCACTGAATACTATACTGTAAATATGCGGAATATAAGTTGTAAGGCCATAAGGTTCAAAACTAAACTAATATTGAATATAAAACAATGTCTGTAAGGGGGTATAACAATACCCAAAACTGAAATAAACTGTCTGAAACATGATGTAGTTTAAAAGCCTCTAAACTGTCTGAAAAATGTGGAGTTGATAGGACATGTCCCCAACTAACTTCGACTACTGAAATAAACTGAAAACTAAATTAGAAATGAAATCATCATGTCCTCGAAGGATGAGGACTCACTGCTAACTCTGATCGTTGAACTAGGATGCTATTGGTTCTTTGGAGCTCGTGCTTCTAAACCTATTATATAAGACACCATAGCGCAAATGCGTCAGTACTTTGAATGTACTGGTATGCAAATGAGGTAGGCTGAATTCAATATGTTCATATGCATGAACAATACTAACTGACCGACTAACATGAATGTGAGAATACATGAATGCATACGTAACTTTAACTGAGCTAGGATTGAATACTGAGTTTTGACTACTGAGTTTTACTAATAACATGACATTACTGATATCTGAGGGACTGATACTATGTTACTGATACATGAATAACTGTGTCTGACAGCTCTGATTATAAAGAACTGATTTGGTTGACTATATCTGATAGTCCTGAAGATGAATACTGATGACATGAGTTTTGATAACTGATATAACTGATAAAATGAATGAATGTATCTAACAGTCCTGAATCTGATAGAACTATCTGAGTTCCATTCTATATCTGAGTTGACTGTATCTGACAGTCCTAAAATCTGAAGAACTATCTGAGTTCTTTTACTGAGGCTGAGACTGAGCCTGAAACTGTAACTATGGGAAGTAATCATCTAACCGACATGCCCCATACTAAGCTAACTGGGGTCCAACCTGTTACCCTAGTTAGAAGGGTATCAGTACCGCGCAACTGGTAAAGACAACTTATGTGGAGTCAGTCCTAATCTAGCAGGTCACCCTTGGGATCAGTCCTATATATTTAAATGTGCCAACGGGTGATCCCTGAGTATGTCAGTCCTATATAACGGGTGACATCTCATACCTACGTTGGCTACATAGTTCTAGAACTTAGGGATTTCTTCTAAGGACTCAGTCCTATCTAGCGGGTGAGTCCCCATCACTAGGCTCGCTCGATACTGAATCCTACTCCCATCTGAAAGACACTGAATTGATTAACTGAATTGAAATGATTATCTAAACTAAACTGATACTAATGTTATTATTTGACAGAGGAAATTCTTGAACTTGAATCTTCTATGAAAAACCCTAATGTGTTCTTGAGAGGATTTTGAGAGAATAGAGTATATTTTGGTGAAATAAAGGCTCAAATCTGTGTTTTATGAGCTTATATAGGGTAGGTAAATTGACCCTTTTAACCTTAGGACACGTATTTTAATTCTTGTGAAAATTTCCTAATTTTCATCCTTGGCGCGACGCGCCACTATCGCGCCAAGTCACTAGAACTGGATAATTGGGAATCTGCATGGTGGCGCGACATGGAGCTATCGCGTTGCCACCTTGTTTGAGACCTAGAAGTTTGGCGTGATGCACCACTATCACGGAGCAACACTGGAAATTGACAATTGCCATTTAAGCTGGCTCCGCGACGCACTGATGGCTCAAATGATACACTGTCTCACTAAAAAGGCTCCAACTCTTCGGCCGGGTGTCGGATTTTGGTGAATTTGGTATAGATGGAAAGCTTATTGAATTTCTCACATGAAAAATAGTGAAAATCTTAAAATACCACATGTATAAAAGTGGGTTCATCTTTAAAACAAGTTTTTGACATTCTCGAGACGGATTTAAGCTGGTAGAAGTATAGGGTATTACAATATCTCCCCCTTGGAAACATTCATCCTTGAATGAGACTGATAGAGATGGGAGAAATGATAAGCTAGAGTACATACTGAACATGAACAACTAAAACATGACTACCTGACTGATATTACTGAGATTCATACTGAGCATGCATATCTTATGCATGATTTTATGAATGAGCTAACATATAACTGTATGACTAAGAGTGTTGATAAGCTGATGACGCATATCTAATACGTGAATACATGACTGAAATGACTCATGAACATGTGACTGAATATGTAAGGGTAAAGCTACCAAGTTTAAAATAAAAATTAAGCATGGAACTGAATACCACATTTGTAACTGAAATCTGAACATGAAACTGGATAAGCTTAAGAAAAGATACTACCTTAACTGGTTCTGGAACGTGAAACATGACCTGAATATCGTGATTTGAACTGAATACCTTGAATATGTGGCTTACTATTGAGATCGAAGTCTGAGGGTCAACCTATGGGTATTGACTACTCCAAACTGGATTCGTTATGCGAAGCAAAACTGAATTTAAGACATAAGAGCGTTGAGGAATAATGAGGTATCTTACCCTTGTGACACTACGTCCCTCTAAGAATGCTCACCTTACTGAGATACTGGGGCGATGCATAGGGTATCAACGGACTGATTCATCGCTGAATACCTGGGGTTCAAAACTGAGACATGACACCGAAATTGAGATAAACTCACAATCACCAGGATGTATTACCTTGAACTGGTCTTATTCACGAAACTTAGGATAGTATGACTAAATGAAAAGTTGGAAAACAAACCATAGGAATTTGACTATCTGACTGCTAAACGAAATTGCTAGTTTTACTAACTAACTCATGCTGAAAAATCTTAAACCAAAATGAGAGCAAGAGGTCTAACAATGCATATCATGAGTATGAAGGGACTATAACGTACCCAAATCTATGCTGGGGGAATTTTCTTGATCATGGAAAGTCTGAAGAGCGTAAAACCTATTCTGACTCTGACCATTAGTGGTATAGGAAGTGACGCCCTACTAGCGCAATCTTTTCCCTTCTGAGCCCTCACTCTACATTCCGACAACCTTCGATCTGGCTTACCACATCTATAACAGACCTTACTACCTGTTATACATACACCTAGGTGATTCTTACCACACTCTTTGCAAAGCGGATAGGTAAGACTCCTGTTCTCACAACCCTGGGCCTCAGAGCCTAGCGACCTATCACGACTGTTATTCTTGAACTTGGGTACTGGTGCACTAGCTGAAGATGGGGCTGGGACTAAAAACTTATGACTATACTGAGAACGGCTACCACCCTCTAACTTAGGTTGAGCAAAGCTGAAACTACCTGTCCTTGCCCTCTTATTCTGCTTTTCTTTCACCTTAATCTTTTGCTCTTCTATCTGCTGAGCATGGATCATAAGTCTGGCTAAAGTCATGTCACTATTCAGTATGGTGGATCTACAATTATTTACCATACTATCATTCACCTATGACACAAACTTACTCATCTTGGCCCTACTGTCTGCAACCACATGAGGGGCATATCTGGCTAATTGAGTAAACTTAAGAGAATACTCCTTCACCGTCATATTGCCCTACCTGAGGTTGATGATTCTAACACTTTAGCTTCTCTAAGCTCTAGGGGAAAGAACCTCTCTAAGAATACAGTGACAAATTCAACCCATTCTATAGGCCCTACATCATCTCTCCTTTTTGACTTCCACTGCTTGAACCAAGTATGAGCCATATCCTGCAACTGATATGCAGCTAGCTCAGCACTCTCAACAGTAGTCACCCCCATGATATCAGTCACCTTCTGAACCTGATCTAGGAATTCCTGAGGGTCCTCATCTGACTTAGACCCAAGAAAGGACGGAGGGTTTATTCGGGTGAAGTCCCAAATCCTGGCTACAACTGAATTAGCCACTGGGTTGGTCGGAATGACAGCTAGTCGTTTATTCTAAGTAGTAACTGACTGAGCAAGAGTAGCGAATGCAGCACTGAACTCTGCATGAGAAACATGTTCACCCAAAGGTTCTTCAGGCTGAGGAGCTGACTGATTCCCGTTTCTTCTTTTAGGAGGCATGTTCTATAGAAGAAAGGGAGAAATAGATTAGACTGAGAGTTTAACTTTGAGTCTATGCCCACTAGCACGACATGAATACTGAAAGAAGGAAAACTGTTCCTAAAATATCTCATAGCCTCCTGCATATAAGTGTGGTGCACAACACACCCATGTACAAGACTCTACTAGATGCAATTTTTCAAACTTCCTAGGACACTGTTGAACCTTAGTCTCTAATACCAAGTTTGTAACACCCCGAATCTGGTACCCGAAACACCACAAGGTGCTCATGAACTTGAAGGACCACAAGCTAACCCATGACTGATATCTGTAATTGAGCACTGAATACTATACTATAAATATGCAGAATATAAGCTGTAAGGCCATAAGGTTCAAAACTAAACTAATATTGAATATAAAACAATGTCTGTAAGAGGGTATAACAATACCTAAAGCTGAAATAAACTATCTGAAATATGTTGTAGTCTAAAAGCCTCTAAACTGTCTGAAAACTGTGGAGTTAATAGGAATGTCCCCAACTAACTCCGACTACTGAAATAAATTAAAAACTGAATTAGTAATGAAACCATCATGTCCTCGAAGGATGAGGACTCACTGCTAACTCTGATCATTGAACTGGGATGCTACTAGTTTTCTAGAGCTCGTGCTTCTAAACCTATGGTGTAAGACACCATAGCGCAAATGCGTCAGTACTTTAAATATACTGGTATACAAGTGAAGTAGGCTGAATGCAATAGGTTCATATGTATGAATAATACTAACTGACTAACATGAGCGTGAGAATACATACATGCATACATAACTGTAACTAAGATCATGCTAGGACTGAATACTGAGTTTTACTAATAACATGAAATTACTGATATCTGAGGGAATGATACTATGTTACTAATACATAAATAATGTGTCTGACAGTTTTGATTATAAAGAACTGGTCTGGTTAACTGTATCTGATAGTCCTGAAGATAAATACTGATGATATGAGTTTTGATAACTAATATAATTGATAACATGAATAACTGTATTTGACAGTCCTGAATCTGATGGAACTATTTGAGTTTTGTTCTATATCTGAGTTGACTGTATCTAATAGTCCTGAAATCTGAAGAACTATCTAAGTTCTTTTACTAAGGCTGAGACTGAGACTGAAACTGTAACTATAGGAAGTAATCATCTAACCAACATGCCCTATACTAAGCTAACTGGGGTCCAACCTGTAACCCTAGTTGGAAGGGTGTTAGTACTGCACCACTGGTAAAGACAACTATTGTGGAGTCAGTCCTAATCTAGTGGGTGACCCCTGGGATCAGTCCTATACATTTAAATATGCTAACGAGTGATCCCTAAGTATGTCAGTCCTATCTAACGGGTGACATCTCGTACCTACGTTGGGTACGTAGTTTTGGAACTTAGAGATTTCTTCTAGGGATCTTAGTCCTATTTAGTGGGTGAGTCCCCATCCCTAGGTTCGCTTGGTGCTAAATCCTACTCCCATCTAAAAGACACTGAACTGATTAACTAAATTGAAGTGATTATCTAAACTGAGCTGATACTAATGGTATTGTTTAGCGGAGCTAAATTGAGTTTACTGAGTTTCGTTGACTGGCAAAATATACTGAGTTCTGAGGACTGACTAAGAGTACTGAAGTTACTGAGATTACTAGGAATACTGCAGTTACTGAGATTACTGAGATTACTGAGTAGGACTGATCTGATGGATACTGAATTTACTAAGATGTCCTGAGTCATGAGACTGACTAAATTCTACTGATCATGGCTTGACTAAGATTATCATGAAAACCTGACATGGCTCTAGGCACACAACTAAAATGTCGGGTACAAGTACCCCCAGGACTCGATGGAAAGAAACTGACATAGCATGGCTTACTTGAATACATAACCAATAACGTAATTCATAATTCATATATTGAAGCACTTCATCAAACATGTGATATGCATAAACTTATACAAACATGGAGATTTCATAATATCATGCTAGTTGGGTATTTTTCCTTCATATAGGCACTTAATCAAACATATGGTAGGCATAATATATGTAGACAACATTATACAACAATTAAACATCATGATTCAACATCTAATTTCATCATCCTAGGGTTAAATCATAGGTTTATATGAATATACATCTATACAAATCAATTCCACATAACATTGATCACCCAACATGGATTTGAATTCAATTGATCATTCTCAGCATAAACAAAACAAACCCAACATGAAATTCATAAAGAAATCCATAAAGGTAAAAGGCATCGGTTCCACCCCAAACTATACTCAAAAAGTCGATGCCACACCTAAACTATACTAGTGACCTATTACACACCTAAACTATAAAAAAGTGAAACTATTTACATGTTGATTCTGTGGATGTTTACAGTATGATTGATACTCT
Source organism: Capsicum annuum (assembly GCF_002878395.1). NCBI lineage: Eukaryota > Viridiplantae > Streptophyta > Magnoliopsida > Solanales > Solanaceae > Capsicum > Capsicum annuum. The sequence continues at coordinate 51,518,503 of NC_061112.1, forward strand.
TGATGGTTATGTGGCTTGTTTGTGAGCACTGTTTAACTTGTTGTATTGTTGATTCATTGAGCATTTGTTATGTGATGATGCCTGTCTACTTATTATTTGATTTATGTTGTGTACAGGTTATTAAATTGAGTTGACTTATTATACCTACCAGTACATAGTGGTTTGTACTAATACTACCCTATACTCTTCTTTTGTTGAGTGTAAGAAGTGTTCCAGAGGCTTAGACACGACCTCACCTCTAAAGTTTGATAGCAAATCTTGATCCAAGAGTGAGCACTCTGTCTCCATACTGCCACAGATCATCTTATTTGTTCTTGTCCATCCTTCGGGCAATGAAATAGTCGTTATTTACTTTATTTTGGATATCTCTTTAGACATGATCTTTGTTAGAAGTTTTTGTACGATGACTTTTGAGCCTTGAAAATTTCAGTAACTTATTAATTTTTTCATTAATAATGATTAGCTCTAGATGATTGTTATTAAGTTGGTTTTATTATAAAATCATTTTAATTTTAACTAAGTGATTGAGTAATGGTTCGGTTTAGATATTTCTCCCACAGAAAGATTAGTGTGGGTCCCACTCATGGCCTTTTGAATCGTGACATATCTGATGATGAATAGTACCTTAGACAATTGTTGAATGTAATTAAAGGTCCAACATCTTATGAGGATCTCAAAAATATCAAAGGTTATGTCCATAAGACTTTTAGAGATGCGTTTTATTCTCTAGGTTTATTAGATGATTACAAAGAATATGTAGATGCTATAATAAAAGCAAGTAATTGGAGAATGTCATCATATTTAAGACAGTTATTTGCTATGCTACTTTTAGCAAATTCAATGTCACATCCAGAAATTGTTTGACATGCAACTTGGCATTTACTCCCAGAAGATATCTTTCCTGAAGAATAAAGAGTTTTAGATAACCGAGGTACGTTAATAATGCTTTCAATTTTTTCAAATTCTCATATACAAATAATACATTTTATTTCATTAACTTAGATTTAATAACATATAATAGTATACACTTATGCATTATCTAATTAAAGGTTTCATTTATCATATATTCGCCTATATTATTTTTAAACACAATTTTTATATTTATTGTGCATAATTTTAATATTTTTTTATGTATTCTCAAAATATAGCCTGACTGATGATGATCTGAGAAATTGTTGCTTGCAAAAAATAAAAAAATAAAAAAGTTCTGGAAGAAGTTTTCTTGATTTTAACCAACAATACCGATGCCTATTTATAATGATAAAGAGGTTGACAGGAGCAATAGATTAATTTGTGATGAAATGTGTTACAATAAACATGCTTTAGCATTGAAACATCAACAACTAATTGAGAATGTGACAGATGAGTAAAAGTCAGTGTATAAAAAGATAATAACATCTGGGAATCAAAATAAGGGTGAATATTTCTTTTTATACGATTATGGTAGAAGAGGAAAAACTTTTATTTGGAAGGTTTTGTCTACTTTCATAAAATGTAAAGAAGATATTGTTTTAACAGTTGCATCTAGCGGAATTGCATCATTTTTTATTATCAGGTGGTAAAATAACTCATTCAAGATTTGTAATTCCACTCAATGTAACTGAAAATTCAACATGTAATATCAAACAAGTTACTTCTTTAGCAAATTTAATTTTTCAGATAAAATTATTTATTTGGAATGAAGCACCAATGATACATAAATAATGTTTTGATGATCTTGATAAAACTCTAAGAGATATTCTTAGCTTAAAAAATTCATCAAATTCACAAAGACCATTTGGAGGTTAAACAGTTGTTCTTGGAGATGACTTTAGATAAATATTATTTCTCATTTCAAAAGGTATTAGGCAAGATATTGGTAATGCAACTCTCAATTCTTCATATTTATGACCTCATTGTCAACTATTAAGACTAATAAAGAATATGAGATTGTAAAATAATGAGAAAGGTACACTTCTGGATGAGTTGAGAGATTTTTCTAATTGAATTTTGACTGTTGGAGATGGTATGATTAGAAGTTCATTTAACGAAACTGAAAAATTTTCCATGCCAAAAGATCTTCTTATAAATGAGTCAATTGATCCAATATCAGTTATTGGCGAAAGTATGTATTCAAATTTCACCAATCGCTACAATGATCTAGGATACCTACAACAAAGAGTCATTCTTGCTCCAACCCTTAATATGGTGGAATCAATCAATCAATATATAATTTCCCTCAATCATAATCCTAAGAAATCAATTCCCAGCTCTGGTCATACTTATTCATCTTTTGAGCATGTACACATACTAAATTTTTTGAATACTATAAATGTTTTGGAGTTTTAAATCATTCTATCACTTTAAGGGTTGGGTTTCCGATGATGTTATTAAGAAATATTGATCAGCCAGCAGGATTATATAATGGAACAAGGTTGATTGTTACTAAACTTAAAATCAGGTAATTCAAGCCAAAGTCTTATCTGGACAGATGGTTGGACAGAAAGTGTTTATTCAAGAATGACTTTAACACCATTTGATGTTAGAATTCCATTTAAGTTTCAAAGAAGACAATTTTCAATTGTTGTATTCTTTGCCATGACAATCAATAAGAGTCAAGGACAATCTCTGTCTCACTTGGAATTATTTTTGAAGAAATCAGTATTTACACATGGATAACTGTACGTAGCACTTTCTAGGGTAACAAGTAGAGAGATTAAAAATATTGATGAAGATGTGAAGATAACAAACAAAGCTATAAATATAGTATATAGAGAAGTTTTTCAAAACTTGGTCTGATACTGATACTCTGTCTTTTTGAAAATTTATATACAATTATTGATTTGAATATGGAAGAATTAGAATTTGAAAAGATCTCTGCATAATAATGCAATGCAGCACCCCAACAAACAGAGGATGGATGATAATGTATGAAATTTTTTATCATCTTTATATTCACACTTAATAGATGTTTATTTAATGTTTTCATCACAGTTGTAATCTTTTTTTCCAATCAAACATTACAGGAGAATAAGATTGAATTCAATGTGTTATCAATACCAAGGGAATGACAAAGGAAAAATTGTTAGATCAATCATGTGTAAAACAATGTAATACTGTGTTCCTTGAATAAGCAGATGGTAGATATTAATTAAAATAACTATATTATTGTTTGTATTCGTTTGTATTTATTTACATCTCTATGAACACATAGTGCACATCATATTCAGTAGATCTAAACACAAATTTAAAGGCTAATAGTAACAAAGAAGTAGCTCAAATAATAGAGAAAATATCAAATCACTGTAACAAACAAACAACGATCAAGAACACAGAAACTTATCACTTTCTCTGTTACATAGATCTTAATTTGACAATTGAAAATACCTGATATTACTGACCTTAGGTGTCATTCGATTAAGCTAAAATTAGATGAAGAAATTTGCAGCAAAGGAAAATGAGTCCACAAATGACATAGAAAATATTCATTACCCGAAAACAAATGATCTGACAACAATCAACAACATGAAAAAATAAATCAACATAGAAATTACAAAAAATATGATCGACGCACCTTATAAGTAAACAACAACATGCAGACACAACATTTCATTATTAATCAAAAATATTCCACTCTCCAACATGGATTCATAAAGACAACAACATAGAGGATTGGCGCTTACTACACATCACAAATACAATAATATTAAAGATAAAATATAGAAGCCGCATTAGATCGGAGAAACATTTGCCATGAAACATTCGGCAAGAATCAATCAAATTCAAAGATAGAACAGAAGTGATAATCTGAACAGAACTCTCAAGATATGAATTCACTTTAGTTTTGTCTGTTAGATAATTTTTCATTTATATTTTGTATTTACTTAATTATTTAGGCTTGTCTTGATTTAATAAGAAGTCACTTGTCAAAACGTTACATTACACACCATTCTTATTGATATACTACAAGGTAAGTGGAAGATCACAAGAACTGGTCAAAAGAATAGAGGTAATGTAGTATTTGAATAAATTCTCCATTCTCTGTATTTCAACTTAATAAAGTAAGAATCTTGCTTATGCATATATACACATATACTATGAAAGCCACTCAACATAATTAAAGCACTATGGTACCTTTAGGAAGGAATGTCCAGGCAGTTATCCAAGCCTCTATATTAGCCACTACTTCATCCTTATTAAGATAAAAACAAATGTGGGGTGTGCGGATTTAATAGGTATAATAGATTTAATAGGTTTCTAGTGAATCTATTTTTATTTGTGCGTGGATATTTTTTAAATTTTGTTTCAATACCTTTTAATAATTTACTTTTTTCGTAAGATATATTCATTAATTATTTTATCCTGTAGTAATTGCAGAGTTACAAATTTCTGTATAATAATTTATCCTATCTGTGCTATAATGTATATCTAGAATTAGATATACATTATAGCACAGATAGGATAAATTAT
>NC_061112.1:51525951-51749974 GCF_002878395.1 Capsicum annuum
ATAGGAATACTCTTGTAAAGTTTCAGTCTATAAATAAGATGAACCGAAGGCATTGCAAGGCAAGCCTTCATGAGTTGAAGCACAAATACTCTCTCTTGTCTACAACAAATATTTTGCTTAGTTATTAAAAAATAGGTATATTTCAATGGAAAAATCTATGGAGGAACAAAACTTAGGATTATCAAACTTACCAAAATAGGTATATTTATTCACTATTATGAATAGCTAAATTCATAATTCCTAACAATCATGATATAATAAGATAAGTTCATGTTAGTTGCTTTATAGTAGAATTATTCGAAAAATAGAATGTTAAGAAGTTTATTACCAAAGTGGAAAACGAGAAAAATCTCTAAGAACTATACCATCCTAAAGGTGAAACCGATGAGACAAGAAAGCCGTGATAGGGGAGTAACCAGAGTTGAGGTGCTGTTTAAGGGAAAAGTATCTGGATTACCATGCTAATAGTGACCGACGAACATGTTATTTAAGAATGATCTAGTATATAGAATCTAATATGATCATATTTTGTTATGTGTATGATTGAAGGGAATATTTTGAAAATAGCAATTTTATGAAAAATGGATAATTATTTATCTGACGAAATGGTAGATAAATTTAAAATACTCGTTTTATATGAACTTAAGGATATAGAACTAGTGGATATAAGAAAAATCATATTGGAAAAAATATTTGATAAATATTTTATGACTAGAATTAATTATATACCACACCTACCGAACTACTCTTATAAATACTTACATGCCAAACCCACACACTAACTATGATAACTTATGTATATTTAGAATTTTGGAAAAAAGATATGAGAAACATACAATTAGTAGAAAAATAAATAAAAGCAAATTTAGACAAATACATGGAAACTAAAGATGTAAAATATATAGAATTCCTTAATGAAAATATGCAAGAACTACTTAGACTAAAACAAACAACTGAAAAATATTAAGAAAAAGAATTTAATCAAGCCTAAATGACAGAAGATATTAAAATACTTGTTTTATATATACTTAGAGATATATAAATTATGGACATAAAGAAAATAATATGGGAAAAATTACAAGATTATGAAGAGGAAGAATTATTAAACAGTATAGAAAACTTACACATATATTATGAACAACAATATTGTTTAGATTCAGATGAATATTATACAGACTAAAAATGTCAAGATATATTAGAGAAAACCAAGAAGACCTACATAAAGAAATTAATTATAAAAAAACAAATTAGAGAAATAATGAAAAATCTAATAGAAAAATTAAAATGGATAGACGAAACCTTAAAAAATCTAGAAAAAAGCAAAGATAAAAGTTTAGATAGTTTAAAAAACTCATTAAAAAGAGAACAAGAAGAAATAGTTAGTAGCATAAATAACCTCAAACAAGATATTAAATATAGTACAAATAGAATAGATTATTATATATTTACTTTAGAATAAAATGATAAACTACGAATATCTAAAATATTGGAAACAAGAAATAGAAGAAATAAGATTAACAAAAAACCTTATAAAAACAAATTTAATTGAATGCTTTAAAACAAAAGATATAGAATATTTAGAATATCTTAAAAATAATATAGAAGATTTACAAAAACTAAGAGAAAAAACTAAAGAATATTATAGCAAAACATTTAATCAACTATCATTTAATCACCCCTAAAATATGAATATCAGTAAAATTGAATATATTAATAAAATATATGAAAATAAAAAATACAAGAATGAAGAAAAAAACAGTTAATGAATATTACTACAAAGAATTTAACAATTATATAAATTAATGGATACATCTTACGAAAAGAATAAATCATTAAAAGAAATAGAAACTCAACTATATAGTTTATACTTAGAATACAAAAGGTTACATAATACTAACGAGGATTCTAAAACGCTAGATAATTTAATTACGATAATATCTAATCTAGAATATGAACTAATAAAACATCTTAAGTCAAGAAGATAAAAATGAAAATTATTCCAATCAATAATATTCACAAAATACATAATATAAAAATAAATACATACGTAGTACATATTTATTATCTAGTAAATTTACCACGCCTTAGCCTAATCCGCACCCCTACAAATGGTATTAGAAATCTAGAACCAAATACTCGAATTGTCTCAGCAACTTTTTAAATTTATTCATTTTACTTATATTTTATCTGAAGGAAGATACTATGCCGACTGGTATTCCAAGACAAAAAATAAGTCATCTTGATTAAGCAAGCTATTAGAAATCTTCACTTCAAAACTTGATGTAAGTTTTTTGATATGTTTTGCATGTAGGAGTTTAAAAAAAAATTAAAGAAAATTAAGTCCCTAATTTATTTCGCTGTTATTGACGCATCAATATGAGTAATTTTTTCATTTTATTTTCTGTGTTCCAAAGATGCAATGTATAAATTTATTTGAATCTGTATTCAGTGTTAATTTGGTGGATCATTTTATTATGAGATATTTTTTTTGTTTTTGCATGTATAAATTAATTTATTTTCTATTATTTTTCATGGTTGTATTATTCATAACCAATATATTGTTTATATGCTTTTAGTTTTTATTTGGTTTCGTGAGCATAGTTGTGCTTGTGTATCCATTAATGAAAGGATTTTTAGTCACAAGATACACGTAATAATTCCTCAAGCAACGGATCATTACAGGCAGATTGAATGTCAACGGAGAAAACAAGACGAAAATGTTGACAACAAGCCGAGAAATGAGAAAAGAATAAGAAAGTTCTAGAGTCAATCATAGTACTATACTTTACTTTTCTCTTCCATTTCTTTATTTTGTACTTTAAACAATTACTAGCATGCGTACTCACGCGAAGCGCGGATAATATTAAAAAATGTAATTATATTATACATTATATGAAACTTATATTATATACTTGTGTATTTGAAAAAACAAAATCAAATGAGTATATTAATAAGTGATATTACTGGGTATGATATTGTTGTTGTTAGAGATATTTGTAGTTGAATTGAACTTTCTTGAGTAAGAGATAGAATCATTGTTTTTAAAAAATAAGCTAATAACCAAATATAGTACTATAAATTTAATATGCATTGTATCAACTCTTAACGAAAATAAACTTAGCAAAATACACTTAATGATTAAAAAAAAACTCTATACAATTAAAGGAAATAAATCATACACTCGATAATTTTCCGTGAGATACATCAAAAATATAAAATAAGGTTATAAAATAAGTTTTGATTTAGAATTAGATTATTCACTAATTTCATGTATAGTTTTTCCTCTATCCTTTGTCACATGAAACATAAAAAACTAATACATCAAAAATATAAGCAAATCACATAGATATTAACACGAACTACACCATTAACACGGAAGCACATAGTAAATAAAACAAATCATATAAATATACTTTTGAATTGTTCCCTATCCGACTATTCCTTTATGAATCATTTTCTTTGCAAATCCAACAATAACAATAACATATTCAGTACTGATTGGTCTGTACATAGACACCACAATAGTTGATTAACTAAGTCACTTGTAAAGAAGCATGAAATATTGTTATAAGTGTAAAGAACCTTGCATTTAAACCTATTGAAATATATCATCTCCTAGTGCATTACTTGCGCGATACACGAACATCAATAAAATAATATCATTAAAAATAACATATCTTTCAACGGATCATTTCTCCTCTTTAAATATAAATATTTGATCAAATAATGTCTATAATGTGCTGAAATTTAAAAGTATTTATCTTGCTAAAATAATTAATTCATTCAAATGACCATGAATTTGTAATAACATTCTTATACGATACACAAAAAATGTGCAGCGGGTAAGTTAACTAATCTAAATGAATAAAATAATTTATTTTCCAGCTAAAAGTAAAAATATAATAAAAAGAATTTGACAAAAATAAACCTTATACCACATCACATTAGAAGGAAGTGATCATTTAACTTCTGCTATAAGCCTATAACTATATTGTATCATGGATATCTTTTGAAATATTATGTTCTTTTGCTTACAATGTGTTTTGCAGAACCCATTGTCAGCGAGTGAAGTAATGAACTTCGGAATTTACTATGGTACTTCACCCATGATATACAAAGATGTATTGAGAATGATTTATCTAGATTTTATGTGAATAAACCTAACAATTTAGGCATAAGATCATTCTGAAGATATCCACATGCTACTTTCACTATTTTCTTTGTTTTTCCAAACTAATCAGTATTTAGTATGTATCTTAACTTTTCTCCTAAATCTTTCTTCAATTTATAATTCAAGCAAGTAATTTAAAACATAGAGTAGGGCCCTTCCACGTACGATTTATCTATATTGATCTTAATATAATAAATGAACATACTTCTATGAGGGTTCAATGATCATACAATAAATCGCAATAATATATCTAATGTAATTTTACAAGAGAGAAGGTAGACCATACAAAACTTACCCCTACCCGTTAGAGATAGAGAGGTTGTATTTAATAAACTCTCAGCTTGTATAAGGCAAAAGTCTTCATACATGAGAAAAATTATCACATTCGAAACCAATGGAACCCAACATATAAGAAGGCTCCAATAGATAGCATCATTCAATTATCAATTCATAGTTGGCAATCATCATGCTTTAGATCAAAAAATGTATACTGTATATTCATAAAGTAGAATGCCCAAGAGATCTCTTAGAGAAATTAGCATACGATTAGAACTTGAAAAGTAAAGATGCAACATTCTCAAAGTTAAGGATCACGCTAATACTGAAAGTTTTATTGTTCTTAGTCTTAGACTGTGTAATAGATGTAGATAAAACGATACAATTATGGATAGGATATACAACAAAACAATTATTAGACAATGGTATAAATGTAATAAATACACCAAAATATATAGAAAGAACACTAATAGGAACAACAAAATTATGGTTTTTAAATTTAATAAATACAACTAAATTAACTTTTGTAATTAACACATATCTACTTGTACATTTTTTAAATAACATAACTCTGATACCAATTGTAGGGGGGTGCGTGGTAGGGGGTGTGGATAACTTCGGTAACTTGCGTGGATAACTAATAGATAACTAGTACTTACTAGTTCTATTATGTTAATTGAAATACTATGTCATAGTATTCCTTAATTTTTTGATTTAACCTTATTAATTCTTCTATATTATTTTTAAGGTATTCTATATGTTCCATATTTCTAGTTTTTAGGTAGTCAAGTAGATTCTCTTTTATAAGTATTTTTGTTAATCTTATTTCCTCCATATCTTTTCTCCAATATTCTAAGTATTCTACTTTATCATCTTATCCTAAAGTAGTTGTAATACTGCAAATTTCTTTGTAATAATTTATTCTAATTGTACTATATCTGACATTAAATTCTAGGTTATCTATTTCGTTAATTATCCTATCTCTTTCTTCTATGAATAATTCTATGTCTAAATCATATTCTAAACTGTCTTTTAATTCTAGTTGTTTGATGGTTTTATCTATCCAAATTAATCTTTCTTTTAATTATTTTATTCCTCTTCTAAGCTGGTTTCTATAATTAATTTCTTCGTATAGCCAACTTTATTTTTCTCCAACTCTTTTAATATATTCTAACATTTAATCTGTATAATATCCATATGAGTAATAACTGTTATTATCTGAGTAATAACTATCTAATTAATATAAGAGAAGATCATGTATATCTTCTAACCATTCTAGACTTAACGATTCTTCATGAAATATTTTTTCCTATATTATTTTCTTTATGTTTTCTATTTCTAAGTCTTTAATGATATATAAAACAAGTATTTTAATTTCATCAGATATATAGCTTGTCATATTATTCATATGATGCTTAGGTTTCTACGAATAACTTGGATAACTTGGAATTAGATTTATAGGTTATTAAATATTTTATCATAATTTTTACTTGTTGTTTGTTTTAATCTTAATAATTCTTATATATTTTTCATTAAGGAATTCTATATATTTTATATCTTTAGTTCTTATATATTTGTTTCTAGATTTGTTTTCATTAGTTTTTCTATTAATTGTATATTTTCCATATCCATTTTTTAATATTTTAAATATACGTAATTTATCATGGTTGATGTGTCGGTTTGGTATGTAGGTATTTGTAAGAGTAGATAGGTAGGTATGGTATGTAATTTATTCTAGCCATAAAATATTTATCAAATATTTTTTACCATATGATTTTTCTTATATCTACAATTTCTGTATCCTTAAGTGCATACAAAACAAGCATTTTAAATTTATCTACCATTTTATCAGATAAATAAGTATTCATTTTTCATATGATGCTATTTCAAAATATTCCCTTCAATCATATACATAAGAAAATATGGTCATCTTAAATCAGCATATACTAGATTATTCTTAAATAATTATGTTACTCTGTCACTATTAGCATGGTAGTCTGGATACTTTTCCCTTAAACAGTGCCTCTACACTGGTTACTTCCCTATCACGGCCTTCTTGTCTTACTGGTTTCACCTTTAGGATGGCATAGTCCTAGGGATTTTTCTCCTTTTCCCCTTTGCTAATAAACTTTATAACATATTATTCTTCGAATAACTCTACTATATAGTAACTAACATGAACTTATTTTATCATATCATGATTATCAGGAATTTATGAATTTAGCTATTCATAATCATAAATAAATAAACCTGTTCTGGTAGGTTTGATAATTCTGGGCTTTGTTCATCCATAGCTTTTCCTTTGAAATATCTTTGTTTTTATTAAATATTCAAAAGTTGTTTGTGTACAAGAGGAGGCTTGCTTCAACTCATGAAGTCTTTCCTTTTACTTGCCGAAGGCTTACATATTTATATACTAAAAAGAAAATGCGTAAACTACTTTATACTATTCCTACTTTACACGTATTCTATATACCGTTTCTAGTTTTACATTTATCCTAAATTCTTACAACTTTTCAAAAAGTAAGAAAGACTTTAAATCCTAAAAAGACAAAGACTTATTAAAAGCCTTGCCAAAAAGTTAAAAAAGCTAAAAGCTAATAATTTCTATACAATTATTTACGTAAAGAAAGTTATCTAATTTGTTCACATGTCACTTTCATAATTTAATATCTTGTCTTTTATCTCTTCCATTATTGCTCCGTTGTTTATCTTCTTTGTCGTGTCTCTCCTGCTGTTCTAATTTTTTCATTTGCTTTTATTGTAGTGTTACTTTTGGAATAATATTATGTGGTCCACTACAACAGCTGCATTAATGATCATCATATCTTTGTCCAATTAATTTACAAAATTATTCCATAAGTCCGTTAGAAATAACTCCTTTCTTAATAGATCTTGTGAGAGGGTTATCTTCTGGTTTTAATAATGTTATTGTCCATCTATGAATTTCTTCCATATCATTTTCTCTTATGTCTTTACATGTTGAATAAACCAATAAATGATCTCTAGAATAATAATTCCAAACTAGATTACAGTTTAAATAGTTATGTACTAACTCTTGTATAGTTGTGCTCAAGCCAATAACTCGTTTGTTCTTGAAAAAGTCTGGTATCTCGATTTTTTGTATTTTGTCATGTTCAGATATTTCTTCTGGTATAATGTAGTCTCTTGTCATACCAATTTTTACTACTGTAACCACTGGTTTAATTTCATCAAATAGTATCTCAGCGGGGGCCGAATAAAATCTTACGTAAAATAGTTGTCCTTTTATAATTTTTATATATGTCATAATTCCTTTATGTACTATAGGAATCTTGGCTAATTCTTTCCTATATGTTGTATATACTGTTGATAATAATCTGTAAGAATAACAGGTAGCGATTAAATTTGGGTTGGTTCTTGGGAGCGCAATAAGTTTAATATAATTTTGTAACTTTTAGGTTATATAGCCTTGGTATTTTTTAGCTAGCTCAATATCTTGGACGGGTTTGGTATTTAGTAAAGTTTGAATTGTATATAAATTTTCAATATAAACACGGGTTAAATGGTTGTAAGCTTATTTTTTTTGTTAATTGCTTCTGAATAGGGGTATAACTGCGGGGGTACAAATAATTCATTCTTTTGGATACTTGGTGGTGCATAAGGTTTTTCAAATATCTTATTTAGGCTATAATTCTTTTTCTTTGGTAATTCAGATTTTAGTAAATTTTTTGTAGTGGGTAATTCTTTAGCTGTACCTGATGTTCCTACATATATAACAACCGTTTCAGTTTTAAGGTGTGTCCGAATGTCACCTTCTAGGTCTAGTTTTTTAAAGTGCTCTTCCTGTACTATATCTGTGCCATTGGCTTTTTCCAATTTTTTAGAGTGCTCAGATTGCACTTTTAATTCTGCGACTTCAGTAGTCAGTAGAGTAACTTGTTCTTTTAATAATTTCACTTGTTCAAATAATTGAACTAGTAAATCATTCTAAGTAACTTCAATAGTAACTTCTTCTGTTGTTAAATCAGTCTGAGTAGCCTTGTCGTGATAAGTAATCTGATATGACATTTTTGTTAGTACTAGTTACTTCAATTGCAAATGTAAAATTTAATATGTTCAAGACTAGTTTCCGTATTTCCTTTGTTGTAACTAAATTTTGTATTTTCTTTGTTAACCACCAACGTACCTGCGTATTATCTGTTCGTACAATAAACTTGTTATATACAATATATGGCTCAAATGCTAATAAACATTTATATAATAGAGCATAATTCTTTTCTATTTATTTCTCATTTTATCTCTGTTTTATTAAACGTGCCTAAGTAGTATCTACAATGATGTTCTAATTTTTCTTCTTCATATCTATATTTAAGTACTCCTCCATAACTATATTCGCTTGCGTCTGCTTCTACTATATATATAAATTTTTTATTTTCGTCTGGAAATTGTAATTTTGGTAATTCCTTACAAAGTATTTTTATTTTCTAGACTTATTTTTTATCTTCTTCGTTGTAGTTATATTCTACATCCTTTTTTAATTTTTTTTTGTAATGGCTTTAGGTTTTTTGCTAATTTTGGTATATATTCTTTTACTTGGTTTACTAATCCTAAAAGTGATTGTAATTTCTTTTTTGTATCTAATTCTTCTTTTTAATTTATTTTCTACTATATGTTGTTGTATTTTTACTACACTCTTATCTATTTGTATTCCTAAAAATTCTATCTGATTTTTCATAATTTCAGCTTTCTTTTCACTTAAGCTTATTCCTGATTTTTCTATTGTATCTGTAAATTATTCTAGTAATTTTAAATGTTCTTCTTTGATTTTTGTGTATAGTAGTATATCATCTACGTATACTACACAATTAGGTAATTGTTTAAAATAACTATCCATAAAATGTTGATATCTACCTGGTGCATTTTTATATCCAAATGGTAATACGTTCAATTCATAAAATCCTTATGGTACCGTAAAACAGTTAATTCCTTAAATCTTCATCTAGCTTTAAATGGTAAAGTTCTGATTTACAATCAAATTTATTAAAGTAATTATATCCTTGTATTTGTCTTATTTTTAATATCTTATTTGGCATTGGATAATTATATGTCATAGTTTTTGCATTTAGGTTTCTATAATCAATAACCATTCTAATTTTTCCTCTTTTTTGTTCACTATATTTATTTACTATAAATGCTAGACTATTGTGTTTACTATTACTTTTTTGTATGTATTGTTTTTCTAATAATTCATCTATATGCATTTTAAATTCTTTTAAATCATCAAAGTTATATGTTAATGGTTTTTGGTTTATTATGTTATTTTTATGTATTAGCTCAATTTTTATAGTATTTTTATGTTTTTCCCATCCTTTTAATGGATCTTCACTGAATAGTTGTCTTAATTTTTTCTTTATTATTTCTACTTTATCTATTAAAAATATAGTTATTTCTTCTTTATTTATTGAAAATATAACTAATTCTATTGTGTCTTCAGTATTTTTTATATTTTCTAATTTTTATGTGATTTTTTCACTTCCTTTTATCCAATAAGTTTTCTTTCTTATTATATTAATAACTCTTTTTTCTCTTACTTTTGTAGACACCTAATTTTGTCCCTCTCCGATATCACTTTTACTCATTTTACCTTATCCTATCATTTAACCTTAACCGTGTGATAATCCCTTCCCAAAAATACAAAAATAACAAACTCCTAACAAACTCACCTTACCCCCTACCCTATACCCCACCCCTTCCCTTCACATTTAATTATCACTAACAGAAAAGGGAACAAAAAAGGAATACAACAAAAAAGAGGGGCCCCACAGATGACATATACATTCACATTCTCACAATTCATGAAAGGCACATCATTTCTTCTTCTTTTTTGATTCTTATAGACAATTCCAAAGGGTCCCACAGGGAAGAAAAGGGCATCAACATATAAAGCAACAAAACAGGAGGTGGGACCCACGGGAAAGGGGACAACTCATCCCTCAGTACAATAATCTCAACTAACAGAATATATATACACGCACTCCATCATTGAGAAGGGGGACCTGACCATCTTTTTCCATTCCATTCATAGAAGATAATTAATCACATACTCATACAATATCCTTCATCGAGAATCCATAAAAACGCACTCAATACATGTCTCATAGGGATGATTTCACAGGGGAGGGGAGGCTATTGTTGAGGACTTCATTTTTCTTCTTCTTTTTCTGCTGCTGCGTACACACCTAGAGTAGACAGAGACGGAAAAACACTAATATACTCACCAGTGCAAACCTACAGAAATATTACACCCAAAAATAAACCAATATACTCATACGCACATCTGGATCGGAGAATCAAAAGTGGGGTAAAGTTAAGTAAAAATAGAGAAGAGGTCGATCGATAGAGAGAACTAGTCGGGGAGAGAAAGAAATAGAGAGGATAATGAGATATTTGAGTAAGAAAGGAGAGAAAAGGGATTGGGGTTGACTGTTTCGGCATTCTTGGCCAGAAATAGCATTATTTCGCCGGACAACATTTAATTCTGGTCACCAATGGTTTGAATTGATTACTTTTTTAGGCTGACTCTGGTTAATTCTTATTCAGAAATAGTCATACAGGCTTCTGGTTTTTTTCGTTCAGATCCTCAATTTCAATTTTTGTTTTGCTCGCAATCGGGTCTGAGTAAATTGGAGTTTGGGATCAAAGTTGTTGATTTGGGTTCATGTTTAAGGTTCGATGTTGACGTTCTATTTGGACGCGGATCTATTCAAAATGATCAATTGATTGAAATAAAGCATCAAATTGAGGTCCATCTCTTTACTCCCGTTCTTTCTTCTTTATTTTATTTTGTTGAAATGACTATGATTATGTGTTGGGTGATTGTAATTGTTTGATGTTGTTGATGTTATAATCATGTGCTTGGTGATGTGACTCCGGTGGTATAAGGAACAAATTTGATTAGTTTTAATGGTGCGATTGATAAAAAAGAATTTGGGACGGAATTTAGAAATTGATGAAAAGGGTGAATTTAGATAAATTTTGGTTTATTGTTGTTTTGTTTAATTCAGAATAAATATCAAGTTTGTGAACTCGATAGGAGTATATTTTAGGCCGAAAACTTAATAGGCAAAGTTTAGTTTCGGGTAGGCAAATTCAGGATTTGTGGAATATTGAATGCTTGAAATGTGTGTTGAATGGTTTGGCTTTATTGCTTTTGGATCGAATGTATTATTTGGATGGGGAATGCCCCGAGGTATTTGTATTTATTCATAGAGGAATGCCTCGAAGTATTTTGTACGCAGAGGACGTTCGTGACAAAGGCCCGAGGCGTCAGGTAGAGCTTAGTCTAGGATTAGTTTAGAATAGGATTTAAATTTTTTCGCATTTTTCTATTTTAGACTGTATAATTGGACTGGACATTATGATTTTGGATTTGTTTTGTTTTGATTGATTGTTTTTGTGTTTTATACATTCGTAGTGTCAAATTAGCCGATATTCTCCACCAAGCAACCGTGGTTGAACCACGGGATCGAGGGGTGCCTAGCACCTTCCTCTCAGTCAACAGAATTCCTTAGCCAGAATCTCTATTCGCAAACTAGTTTTAAAGAGTCAAATCACTTTGAAAAGGATTTTTCAAAGGTTATTTGACACACCGAATTATGCCAAGTGGCGACTCTGAGTTTTGAATATAAATAATCCTTTTTCGGAACAAATTTTCAATCTTTTGTCACTTTAATAATAAAAACCCTTTCAAACCTTAAAATCAATTCTTTTTGGGAGTTAAAAAGGGGTGTGACGGCTCTGGCAACTCCGCTGAGGATTTTTCAGAATTCAAGTTTATTTTGGAGTTGTATCGGTTTAGTTTGGCACTATAGGTGTATAGACATTTTATTTGTGTTGTTTTTTTTGTTATTGTTTATCATTGTTGAGTGCTTACGTGCTCTTTGTTTATAGTTTTTACTTTATGTGTTGCCGCTTTATATCTGGCATCATGTGCATAACCCGAGTCTTTCTTTCTGCAATAAGTCCATAGTACACCTGTGTACACGACCTATAGTTGAGTCACCCTTATTTTAACAGGGGGAGCTATTAGGTTGTATGGAGTAGGTGGACAACTAAAGCAATCCACTATCAACCATACGCCCCCCCGAACAGCCTTGTTAGTGGACCCCAGCGTAGGTCAGCCTTTAGTTCATGCTTATCTGCATCATATTGAGAACTAGCGGGACCCACGTGGCCCTTTGTAGGAGACTCACCTCTAAAGCATCCTTACATGCTAAATGTTGCATCTTTGAGGGTAACGTGGTCATTTGACGGACTGATTTGGGGAAAGCATGTGTTAGAGGTAAAGTGCGTAGGCAACAAATGTTGAAAAAAATAGAAAAAAGTGAGTCAAAAAGAAAAAAAGAGTGTTTCATAAGTTTTTAGAGTTCTTTATGACTTCTGATTTTTTTTTGGCAATCCAATATATTCAAACATATTTTGTTTTTGCCTTTCGCACTCATTTTCTTAAAAACATTAAAAAGATTTTCCTTTTATTCCTTTACCATACATTCATAATTCGAAAATTTCAAAAAGATTTTTCTTTCATAGTTGTTGGTGTCATTTTTGTATGAAGTGTCAAAGTAAAAACTCAAAAAAAAATTATTTTCATCGTGTAGGCGTGTCTCTCAAGTCAAGGTTTTTTTTATTCTATAGTCCTTAATTTTTCAATCTGGACGAACTACGCACCCCTGATTCTCCTCTCCCGGGACCCCTGATTCTCCTCTTTCGGGAGTGAGATACGTAGGAAGCCTATTGTTGGTTCGGGGATCTTATTTCAAAAATCCGAATAGATTTTCTTCACTCTTCATTTAGAGTAGGCATCATATACTTCTTTAATAGAAAACTGTAAAAAGATCTTTCTTTAATAGTTCCAATTTTCATTTTCATATGAAATTCAAAATTGAAAACCCCAAAAGATTTTCTTTGGTAATCATAGGTTTCATTTCGTATAGGAATCTGAAAAAATCCAAAAAGATTTTCTTCACTTTTCATTTAGAGTGGGTGTTTCATATACATCTTTAAGAGAAAACTACAAAAAAGATCTTTCTTTAATAGGTTCAAGTTTCATTTTTGTATGAACCAAAAAAAAAAGAGTTTCTTTAGTAATCATAGGTTTCATTTTGTATAGGCTATTAAAGCTGAAAAAAAAATTCAAAAAGATTTTCATCTATTCTTTTGAAATTTTTTCATTTTTCTTTTCTTCTTAAAATTTCAAGAAAAAAAAGAAAAAGAGTTTAATTGGCCATTTTGGCAAGACTTCACGAACTATGCACACCCGATTCTCCTCTTTTAGGAGTGAGATACGTAGGCGCCCTTCTTGGGTTCGGTGATCTTTTAAAAAAAAAAAGAGGTTTTGAAAAATTTTTAAACTCTAACGCATTTACTATCTCTTGTCTAGTTAGTTTAAGGTGGTTGGTTTGTGGCATTTTAGCTGGTCCTCTATATTGCTCTAAGTCACAGAGAAAGTTATGGCCAACAAGGATACCGAGTTAGTTGTCACTAATCAGATAGGGTGTTCGGGGAATGAGAATTTAGAATCTAATGAAGAGATTCGGAAATTAAGACCGAAAATTATGGAAATATATCGAGCTTGGGCCAATGGGATTCCTCCACCCCCGTTCCCCACTTTTGACCCTACAAATACCTTGAGTCTTCCACCAAAATCGCAATGTCAGTTTCCTACTGTTGTTGATGCACCACAGCATGCCTCAGAATTCATTCCACATCAAATGCACCTCAATACTTCCACCACTCTTTGTTTAGCTCCTCAGTATAAGTCTACCACATTCACAGCACCACATACCGTCTGTGCTTTTGTTGCTCAACCCTCTACTAAGGCTTCTACTTTGTCTATCAATCCAACGATTGTGCTTCCCCAATCCATTAGTGAATCCACATTCAATACTCTTGATGATCATTGTTATACTCTTGAGCCTACAGTTAAGTTAAGTGGGTCGCCAAAATTTTTTACTAAGAAGGTTAGCATGCTAGAAGAGCCAAAGAAAATGGTTGGGAAAGTTAAGAGTGTAAAAATGATATGAAAAGTTCCTTGGGACTTGTGGACTATGAAGATGTTTCATATAAAAACTGCGGCATGTTTTCAAGTGTTGGCCTTCCTCCAAGCTTTGAGACATCAAAATTTGAGGAGCTTGATGGATAGAATGATTCTGTGAAACATTTAGGACGATATTGTAATCGATCGAGGGAAACTGAAGGAAGAAAGAAGGAAAACGCCCCTGTTGTCATGCCAGGGCCAAAGCAGAGTTTAAGAGGTCCAACTCACCAATACTGTTAGCCTCAATCCCGAGCTTACATATCAAAGCTACTTACTCATCTGCAATAAGGTTCCTCTTTTCAAAATCCAAGGAGTTTTATTCCACTTCCTCAATGTCCTTTGAATAATGCACAATTGTTTACCCATCCGTCTTCTTATCCATAATGGCATGCACCTGTCCCTCAACATCATCCTCAACCCCCACAAATTTACTAAGGAACCTCTAAATCCACATTTCATCCAAATCCAGAGTTCGCAAAGATGAGGAAGGAAAATGATAATTTCACTCCTATTGGGGAATCTTATGCCTGTTTGTTCCAGAGATTGAGATAGAGAGGCATGATTACTCCTCTCCTTGGGCACACTCTTAATCGAAGTTCAAGAAATTTTGATCCTAATGCACGATGTGCGTATCTTTCTGGTGCTCAGGGTCATAGTATTGAAGATTGTCGAGATTTGAAAAGAGAAATTGAAAAGATAATTCAAGATGGATTAATTATGGTACAGAGCATTAACAGTGAGGAAATCTCTATTTATGATGATATGCAAATCAGTGGCTAAGTTGTCAGGCTGAGCAATTGAGAAGTCACCCCTCTCTCTACTAGGAAGAGGTCTGGTATTTTATTTTCTTTTCTTTTCTGTTTTTCGAATTATTTTAGGGTTATAGTTCGGCATCTATCTTTTTTTATCGTTTTGTCATTTATGTTCAAACCCTTCTATCCTTTATTTCAACTAAATGAATTGTCCCTTTTCCTTTGTGTTCTAAAATATGTGTTGTTTGTTTGTTTTCTTTATACAGTACATTTTATGTTAACTCCAGTGATATGACATGCCTGCGGAAATTTTAGCCAGATCTTAAAATCCAGTTTAAGTATGAACATTGAATCAGAGGGTTAAATTTAGATAAATAGAGCATCTGAGAAAATAGATAGAGGGCTGGGGAATTCGGTAATCAAGTTGAAGCCTCTTTGTAAATTAAGGTAATTATTTGAGAATCGTGAGAATAACTTGGTCATCAATTGAAAGACATATCTCAATCAGGTCAAGTAGTGAATGTGTGATCCTATGTCAAAAGGAACAGAAAGAAAATCAGCTCTACGAAGTCATGAGTCCTTCAACATGGGGAATGTACAACAAAAGTGGAGTTGTATGTTTGACAAGGATAGAAGAAGAATTGGCACACATGCTTAGTTGAAGTTAGTGATTGTTAAAGTGTCCCAAATGATTTTTATCTTTCATTTCATATTGTATGATATGTACTTGCATTTTCAAAGATTGATATGAGGAAGGCATTTCATTTGGCTATCCAAACATTGTGTCATCCTTCGTTTACTCCCATTTGAGCCTATTCCTATTTTCTTTCATATTCCTCTTTTGGAAACAAGATAGAGTCAGCAAGCTTAAAAAAAAGTGTCGAGCAAAAGAGAAGAAAGAAAAAGTATGTTAAAAAGAAAAAAAAAGGGGAGGGGGGAGAAGAGAGTGTTAAGAAAAATAAAGTCAGAAAAAATCTCCAAAAGAAAAGAGTCAATAAAAGAGAAAAACAAAAAAATCAGAATCAATTAAAAGAACAAGCTACCAGAACTACGCGTGACCTGATTCTCCTCTTTCGGGGGTGAGATATGTAGGCTGCCCTATCCTGGGCTCGGTCCAACCAAATAAATCATTTAGAGTCACCCAGTCAAAAGAAACTGGGGCATGAGTTAATCCTCATTGTTTGAGTCGATTCCAAAAGTTGTAAGTTCCACCCCATTTCAAGTGTCATTTGGGCCTTATGCCATCCTTTCTTTCTAACCCTATCCAAAAGCTAAGTTACAACCAAAGAAAGGCCTTCAGATCAATCTTTAAGGATGTTAAGGCTAAACTTGCAAGGGATATGATGATGCATTTGGGATCTATTTATCTTCCTCAACATAAGAAATCAGGAGAGAAATAAAAAATAAGAGAGTTTTATTGGTGAAAACCCTCACGGGCACCATAAAATGATGGTAAGTTGTGAGAGATAAAATGAGAGAGTCTTATCAGTTAAAATCCTCATGGACACTGTAAGACGATGATAAGTTGAGAGAAATAAAAATGAGAGAGTCTTATTGGTGAAAACCCTCACAGACACCATAATGCGATGGTGAACTGAGAAAAAGAAAATGAGAGAGGCTTGTTGGCAAAAACCCTTCAAGGTGTCACTAGCCGAATGAGGTCTTAAATGTAATTGACCTAATGAAGCAACTCATTTTTCAAGGCCATTAACTAAACAACAATTGGTGAAAGTGTGTATGGAAAGATCAGGCAGATTAATTCAAAATGCATGGCATAATCATTAGACTTGACTGTCACTTTTAGATAATTTTTCATTTTCTTATTTCAAATGGGGACATTCATGGTCTTTTCTTTCCTTCTTAATTTTATTTTTATTTTATTTTCTTGAGTCAGTTATCCAAAAAATCATTGTCATTTTTTTCTTGTCTTAAGTTAAGTCTATGCCAAAACAAGTGAGAAAAGATTTCAAAAGTGGCTACCAGTTTCTTCAATTGCACAAAGTAAGACAAAAGGGCCAGACAAAAGGGCAAAATACATGATTGTGAGCCAAAATAAGACATACAAAAATTGTGTCAACAGACAAGTTTGGGAACTTACAAAAATACCAAGGTTCAAAGGGTTTATCTGACGAGCATGGCGAAGCAGAGATACCATGTTTGTTTCAGAGTCACTCTTAATAATCTAAGTTTGGGTCAGTGATGCAACAAGTCAATGGAATATGCTAATGGTTGTAAGTAAGGTTAAACGTGATTGGGGCAAGTACGATTGACTCGAAAGCCAAAGCCACAAACCAGCGACCATGTTTTTAAACTCACAAGTTTTCTTTGTATAAAACTGGAACACATGTTGCATTCAGATCAAGGATTTCAAAGCCTAAACATCAAAGGCCGTAATTTCTCACTTCTACAAATGCAAAAGGCAATGTTGCTGCACAAGTTTAGTAATCAAAACCATAGTAAAACTCATAATTCAAGATTTCTAGGAGACACACTTCCTTGTAAGGAAACGAACTTCTTTGTTTGGATAATTCAAACAATATTTGTGAGGAGATGCATTTCTTATTTGGGCAATTCAAGAGACATAGGTTAAGAGATGCACTTCCTTATTTTGGTAAAGAGACGCACTTTATTATTTTGGTAATTCAAGAAATATTGGTAGGGAGAAGAACTTCCTTATTTGGTTAATTCACAAAATATTTGTAAGGAGATGCACTTTCTTGTTTGGTTAATTCAAGAAACGTTTGTAAGGAGACACTTCCTTGTTTGAGTAATTCAAGAGACATTTGTTAGGAGATGCACTTTTTTGTTTTGGTAATTCAAGAAACTTTGTAAGGAGACGCACTTCCTTGTTTTGATAATTCAAGCAACATTGGTAAGGAGATGCACTTCTGTAATATCCCGGAAAATTTTTCATTGAAATTTTGTGCGTAAACGTGTTGGGTTCTATCTTCTAGAATGAATTATAAATTTTTTGGGTGGAATCTATAGAAGTATATTTTAGGCCGAAAACTTAATAGGCAAAGTTTAGGTTGGGGTAGGCAATTAAGCATTTGTGAAATATTGAATGCTTGAAATGTGTGTTGAATGGTTTGGCTTTGTTGCTTTTGGATCAAATGTATTATTTGGACGGGGAATGCCCCGAGCTTTTTGTATTTATTCGCTGGGGAATGCCCCGAAGAATTTTGTACGCGGAGGACATTCGTGACAAAGGCCCGAGGCGTCGGGTGGAGCTTAGTCTAGGATTAGTTTATAATAGGATTTATATTTTTTTGCATTTTTCTATTTTAGACTATATAATTGGACTGGACATTATGATTTTGAATTTATTTTGTTTTGATTGATTGATTTTGTGTGTTTTATACATTTGTAGTGTCAAATTAGCCGATATTCTCCACCAAGCATCCGTAGTTTATGCTTTGCGGAGAAATTTTGACTTATTGAGAGTCGCCACTTAAATTTGAAAAGGAATTAAGAAACCTTTAGAGAGTTACTTTAAACGATTCAAAACAGAAAAATTGTTTAAATTAGAGATTCTGAATAAGCAGTTCCTATTAATATTTTAGGAAGGTGTTAGGGACCTAAAACGTCCGCTAACTTGCAGTTATTCGGAATGTTTGAAAATCGTCTTTGATTAACCTTAAAAAAAGTTGATTTTTTAAAAGAAAGCGATTTTAGGAATATTTTGTGTTTATGCAAAACCAGTTTTTAGAGACTTGACTGAGGATTTGACTAGGTTCGCAAAACACATAAGGCAAACAAGCGTAAGAAAAAGGGGAAAGGGAGGAAGTAAGGGATTTGGGCCGTTGGGCCCAAGTCAATGAGACCTGTCCTAGAGACCTGTCCTAGTCTAATTGGGATTTCGACCCATTTCACCTGTCCTAATCTAATTTTCAAGCCTTTGGCTCGAATCTAGCTCCACCTGTATTAAATACAACTTTGGCTTCGAGGCCTAAATAAATGAAACAATAATAAAACAACAACAATAAATAAACGACCACAAATAAATAAACAGAAATGAGGCTCGGGTTTCGTTGCCGCTTCAAGAATGGAACTTTAACCCATTTCCCTTCTTCTTCTATCTTCTTGTATCCACATGCGATACAGTTTTAGATTTTCCTTCGAGCTTAGTCTTTCGAAATCGACTCAGAGTTATTGGGCCTCAATGGCCCACAATAGACATGCATAGGAAAAGGAGTCCATGTGAGACTCGGCCGTATTCAAATGCAAAAGAAAAGCGAAGTAATTAGCACTTGTGCCAATGTTAATACCTAATGCATGAACAATGACATGACTTAAGAATATCTTTTATGAAAAATGAAAATAATATTAACATGATTTACATGAAAGAGATCATATCGGCTTACTAATTCCTTTTCACTCTTTTTTTTTTGAGAAGGCATCATTTAAGTTCACCTGACTAATACGTATATTTCAAATACATTTATCAAAGAAATTAGTGGAAAACATGGCTTAATATCAGTAAAGAAAAAACTTTTAAGACTTTTAGACCTAGAACCAAAATTAGGCTAAGGTAAAGAAATATTAATGAACAACCATCCTAAGCAACACAAAAATAAACTTAGAAACTTTACTTCTTGCAATGTAAAAGACGAGAAATTATTATTGAACTTAAATGACATTTGAACATAAGTCCAACATTACTAATCAAGAGAAACATACAAACAGTGACAGACAAATATAAGCAAGATCAAATTGACATCTAAAAGAGAAAGGAAAATTTGACATTATTGACAACTCCAAAACAAACCAGAAAAGGGAACAAGTAGCAAATCAAATAAAGAGAAGGAAGTTATGTTTGCAAGTATACAGGGGCAGTGTATAGTAATCCAAAACAGAAAGAAAAAGAAGCAGGAAGAACCGGACCTTTTCTATGGCAACATATAATTCGTTGGATTTAAAATGCCTAAGTAATCTTAATTATGATGAAGGGATACACCAAATTTTTTCATAACTAGCATACAAAGACGCACACGCTTTGCAATCTTCTAGGTGGATATACTGCAAACTCAGGATCATTACCTCGTTGACAAACTCAAAATGACCTTTCGATGGTCGAAGAAAAGATCCTTGAAGGTTTGTAGGATCACCAATATTACCATGGACATTCACCCACTATTCCATAGACTTTACGGGTCAAAAGAATTAGAGGGCAGACCATTATCTAGTTAATACAGTAGATTTTAGGCCATCAATAACATTGAACTAGAAACAAAATTATCCAAACGAAACCAAAAAACTTATTCTAAGACGACATACTGAGACTAAAACATGGATATTCAGTCAAAGAGATAGCACATTAGCCTACAGTATTCGAGTATAAAAGTGTCATGTTGGCGATTAACAAAATCTAGCATTACAGTGATTTCAGAGATGAATATGACATCCTTTCGTCATTATAACTTAACACATGGGAAAGAACAAGCAATGACACACTCGAAAAGAATGAAACAGTCGGAACAGCTACTGAGAAAGGACTTTAAATCAAACATATCAAGTTTTAGCAAGATTCAGCCCAGCAAAAAAAATGTGATAGAAGGCTTTTAGGCCTAAATCATGAGTTACAGATGACTAGACAAGCGAGTGTCATATACAGGTAAAATAAAATAGCACATAAACATGGTTCAAGCTGCATAATAGACATGGTTCAAGCTGCATAACAGACATGGTTCAAGCTGCATAACCGACTATAAAAAGAAAATTCACAACAACTATGCGGGTAAAGCGGATGGCATTCAAGAAGAATACCCAAGGCAGAGTAATGAGTTGACATGAAAATCTTGAAACCAAAAGAATCAATAATGATACTAAAATCCGCATAACAAATCTCTTGTAAGCAAACTCAAGATAAAGTCATGAATTTTTTGAGTAAACGGTCAAGATCACAATATTTCTAAAGCCTTCCCAGCTCACAGCAGACAATTCCCAAGCATTATCTATAGCTACTAGAGATACTAACAAATCAATGACAAGAATAGAACATCGAAACTAAAGCTAACAGATTAATGACAAGAATAAAAGGTCTAAACTAAAAGGATGATGTATTTACCTCTTTCGAGGCAGCAAAACAAAACTTCAAACTTTCGAAATCAACCACCACCGAAACACGTCGACTTCCTCATCTCCTCAGCTCCTTGAATCCGAAAACCCCCCAAAATTTTTGAACCTCCGAGCCTAAAAAAAATCCCCAAAAATTTCTATCGAATTTTTTTCCTCCATTTGAGAATATTTCTCTAGTGTTTGTTTTACCTTCTAAGAAAACTTTTTCCAACCCCAGAATTTTCCAAATCTAATTTTCAACTTCCGAATTTCCAAACCCTCCAGAATTTTTCCGCCTTTCAAATCAGAACTTCTCTCAGAAAGTTTCTCCCAAATTTTTCCTAAATTTCAACTCAAGGATTACCAACCCCGTAAAGTTTTGAACCCCAAAATTTTCTTTGAAATATTTGAACCAAAATCGACCCCCTATAACAATGACCCCAAGGGTCATTATATAGATGACAAAATTGGGGATAAATCAGGGATTTTTGAATGAGATTCAAAATTCGAGTTCAAGAGGATTTTCTCCCAACAAACTCCACAGAATTTCAGAGTTTTGAGAACCATCGAGACAGGTGGACCAATAGAATTTTAGCCAAACTAATTCCCTAAAAAACTAATGGTAATCAACCAAATATGTACAAAATCGTATGAATCAACCCGAGATTTATGGGAATGGGGCATTGCGGAAGCCATTTCATGCTTTTATAGAAGATTCAAGGGTTTCCTTGCACAAATTTGCATGGTAGGGAAATGTGATTGACGGGTTGAGTTCAGGTCGGTCGTGGGTTAACAGATTTGGGTTGAGAAAAATAGGAATCGGGTCGATTTGGAATTGTTTCAGGTCGAGAGGTGTTGTCGTCTGCTGATATTCTAATTTGGGAGATGATGTTGTTTGATGTTTTGATTTGGGAGTTGATGTTGTTATTTTGGTGGAAGAGAGGAAATAAATGGTCATGGGTCGGGTATTGGTATGATTGGGCCGAGAAAGGAGTATGTTGGGCTAGTAACATTGAGAAGGAAACAATAGGCTGATAATTGTTTTGTTATTTGGAAAATAGGAAGTGGGCCGGTATTGGGTTAACATTGGTTGTTGGGGATTTGGCCAACTCCATTTAAATTTTGGCCAATTGAAATCAATTGGCCAATTGCATCGCAATAGTGGCTAGTTTGATTTTAATTACGACCAACCTAATAGATTGGCTAAACTAAATCAAAATTCGAAGCGAATTGATACCTCATTTAACTCTGAGCTTTCTTGATTTAATAAAATCAAACACATATTTATCCAAATAAATTATATTTGAAGAATACAAATATATTTAAATCAAGACTTTAATCATTTAAAATTATTTCAAGATAAACCTTGATTAAAATTTGATATTTTATAAAAATAAATATTTAAGCAACAAAATTATATAATTTCATATAACTAAATACGATAATATATAATCACTACTTAAAATCACAAAATTACCTGGATAAATACTTTTTGAAAAGTTTCTTTATTCTATAAATAAATGTTTAGATTTTATTGAAAATTGAAAAAGCTCAAAATTAAATTTAGTCGTGGAGAGCAAAAATTAGGTGTCAATAACTGCACCCTCCCTTTGGGTAGGGTGGATGCAAATAACCCTGGGTAAAGGGAGGTTGACGTTCCTAATTTTGTCCGACCATAAATTCATATTTAAAAGAGGTGGGTTTTTCGCACGAGTTTCATAAAGTTATGGCCGAACCTCGGTATCAGTTTTCCTACATATCTCAGGTCTCATGAGAATTCAGGCCACCTGTAGTTCATAAAGCTTGATTTTGAGAATAATTTTTAAGAAAATTTACCAACTATCACGGTTTTAGAGTTTTTGTTTAAACCGAGAAGCTAAGGAATAAAGGGATTTGGGGGAAGGTTGGAATGCAGTTAATTTTTCTACATAGAGTCCAGCCTACATATCCCTAAGACTTCAGGGAATCAGACTGCTTGTAGTTTGACTCGATCGGTAGAAAAGATAGTCTTCTATTTCATACGATCTTTGTCTTGGGACGAGTGGCAAGTTAATTAAGTTTTGGAAAAGAGGCTTGTAACCTTTTAACCATGAATGTGGGATACTTTACATCCATATGGAAGAACTTACCAGGACATAATTTCCAAAACTAAGTGTGTTGTCACCCAAATTTGAAAGAAAGAAAAGGTTACCCTCGGTATGAGTTTAGAAATATCCCGAAGGTGAGGCGGAAATCAAAATATCCCAAAAATACCCACATGCCTTCTAATAGGGGTGTGGTTAGATGGTGGTGGTGATCATTCTTTAGCTCACGTCCAGAGAGTTTGACGTCCCTCTCTAGACTATGTCCCATTTTGCTGCTAAGAAAGAGTTCCACATTGTGCTGCATCCTATTTGAAGTCGTTCGCACCTGTGGTTTTGATTTGAGATTTTCATTCTCTTGGATTCTCTCGACAATGCTTCAATCAAAAATTGTTAGTGCTAAACATAATTCACGAAAGAGGTATGTAGTCTTTTACCGTATCTTCACGTGAGTTGTGGCCTGAAAAGTGGATTCATCTCTTCATGTACCTGTTTGGGATGAAATAACTAGAAATAACAAATACAACAACCCTCTTGGTTGTTGTATAATTATGACATTTGTCGGTTGAATATGTCTTCAAAGTGGGATGGTCATTTTAGACACCGACGATACTTTATACAGAGCGGTCCCTACAACCGTGTAATCTTATACTGGAGTGGCAACCCTTTTGGTTACCTATATCACTTGTTGTATGTGATAACCTCTCTGGTTATAGACGATGATCGATTTATAAATTTCTCTTAAATTTTCAATCGTTGGATAATCTTGCACATTATTTGATGTTGGATACGAGGTGACTTATAGATATCCTTTGAATTACTAGCTTTTAGGTGTTCCTGCACATCATCCGACCTTGGATACAATATGACTTATAGATAATCCCTCAAATTTCTAGTCTTTGGGTAATCCTGCACATAATCGATCTTGGATATGATGCGGCTTATAGAGAACCCTTGGACGTATTAATTTGATAATCTTGCATATTCTCCGTTAAGTATTTAGTTGCAACTTATGGACAACCTTTGAACTATCAATTTTTGGGCGATCTTTCACACTATCCAGTTAGAATATTGTTGTGGCTTATGGATGACCTACAGTCTATCAACTCACAGGTGATCTTGCACACTATTTTATTTCAAATAATATGACTTATAGATGACCCTCAAATTGTCAACTTTTAGGAAATCCTATATATCATTCATCCTTAGATAGCGACTTAAAGGCGTCCTTTCAAATCATGTGTTCTCGATGCATTTAGATTTTGATTTATAAAATGATGAGATATCCTTGACGCCAGCGTTTATGTCTTGCATGTCAACAGATATTGAATGATGATGATATCCCCAATGTCAGCGTTATGTCTAGCGCATCAATACATATTGAATAATGATGATATCCTCGATGCTAGTGTTGTGTATTGCGTGTCAACAGATATATTAAATGCTGATGATATCCTCAATGCCAGCGTTGTGTCTAGCACGTCAACAGATATTGAATGATGATGATATCCTCGATGCCAGCGTTGTGTCTTGCGTGTCAATAGATGTGTGAATAGCCTTCTTGGGCGATGGTATGAGATGGCCCTCTTGGCAATGATATGTAATGGCCCTTGCGGCAATGATATATGATGGCCCTTGCGGCAATGATATGCAATGGCCTTTACGGCAATGATATGCAATGGCTCTTTCGGCAATGATATGTAATGGCCCTTGCGGCAATGATATGCAATGGCCCTTGCGGCAATGATATGCAATGGACCTTGCGGCAATGATATGCAGTGGACCTTGCGGCAATGATATGTAATGGCCCTTGGGGCAATGATATACAATGGCCCTTACGGCAATGATATGTAATGGCCCTTGCTGCAATGATATGGAATGGTCCTTATGGTAATGATATGGAATTGCCCTTGTGGCAATGATATGCAATGGCCCTTTCGGCAATGATATGTAATGGTCTTTGTGGCAATGATATGCAATGGCCCTTTCGGCAATAATATGTAATGGCCCTTTCGACAATGATATGCAATGGCCCTCTTGGCAAATTTTAAAATAATTAAACCTGACTTTATTTGTCAGCGTCTTGCTTTCTACATATACCTGTACTCAAGATAGATGATTAGTAGACACAAAGTCGCTTTTACTAGTGACTATTTTTAGGAAACTTCTAAATACAATGTATGTGAAGAAGACAAGGCGCTTTTGTTTGTCGCCCATTATCTCAAGAAATGAGATGGACAAATCAAAAGGTCCTCAATAAATGGGTATTAAACCTATTTTTAGGGATACCCTAAAATACCATTCTTGGGCATTAATGCTCTGTTGTGGCTCCCAATTTGCTCGAGGATTTTTGAAAGAGACCCTTACTTTTGTGTATTGATCCCTGTATCCACAGAAAAATGATTAGTTTGAATGAAATTACTCTGTATTGACCTTCTTCGATCCTTGATTTGCTGCTTGCCATCTCTTGGGCATTCTGCCATATCGGGAGTTCCATCCTGACACTCCATCCCAAGTGATGTCTAGGCAAGTACTAAATAAGTGAGTTGTAAGATTTTTTGAAAATAGTCTTAACTTTCAGAAAATAATTTCGAAAGCTTCTGTAAAACTTTACAAAATCTCTGCCAGTCATGTCATGTATTAGCTCAACAAACGTCTTCCTCGTGGTTTTGACTATATCTGACAGATGATTTCCAAAGCTCATGATCATCATTGGAGGTTTTCTTCAAGTAGTTCTATCATTGCAAGAGATAGAGCTTGCCTAGACTTTGTCGCAGCTGACTACTTTAAAAGCTTGGCCTTAACCTCTGGTGCTGGGGAATTTGAAATATGTTCCAGCATCTGGTAGAAATTTTGAGGTCTTCCCTCAAAATTTCTGCCCCAGTTTAGAGTTGTTTGAGATGATACCAACTCGAGTGGATCTGAAGTCTTTGCTGATCTTCATTCTTTTTGTTGGACGTCGATCTTCTCTTGTGAATTTTTGAGATTCTTTCTCAAAAAATTTTCCCCAATTTCTATTTCCTGGGGTTATATGATCGAGCTGTTAGGGCGTCTATGTATCCCGTTGAAGCAAGAATTAGGTCAAACATAGTTCAGAACTACTCTAGGGATATACAAATGAAATAATAAGGTTGACCAAAGCCGACATAGGCTGCCTACGTATTTCTTTTATTGGGAATTCAGGTCATCACGTAGTTCATACATAAAGGGAAAGGATAAATTATCCTAAGGGGTTGACCGAAGCCGACATAGGCCGCCTACGTATCCCTTTCTTGGGAATTCAGGTCAAACATAGTTCGTACATAAAAGGAAAGGATAAATTATCCTAAGGGATTGACTGAAGCCGACATAGGCCGCCTACGTATCCCTTTCTTGAGAATTCAGATCAAACGTAGTCCGTACATAAAGGGAAGGGGTTCTAGCCAATTACACATCATAAAATTAATACTATTATAAAGGCGATTACAAATAGGTCAAGAAACAAAAACTATAGCATCTTTCAAGAATAATATCTCTACCGTATCAAAATTGATTGGTTTGGTCCACTCTTGACCATCCATCTTAGGTAGGATTAGGGCTCCTCCCGATTGGGATTCTTTTGATTTTCACATTCCTCTGTATCTACTACTAACTGCTCTTCATCATCTTTTTCCATTCATCATTATTTCCATCGCGCTGTTCGTCTAACCCTTGACATGACATGATATTGGCAGGTTTTTGAATTATCGCTACCAAAATAAACCATGCTAGATAATCATATTTAAAAAAATAACTTCTTAAATAAAATGAGGCCTTTTTGGAAAATAAATATAAACTATGGCTCATGACCCATACAAATGTGGGCCCATGCCTTTTTGAAAGTTGTAAAACACGAAACAAAAATTTAAGCTATATAAAGGTGGATCACGGGGCCTCCTACGGATCATCGCTGATTTTAAAAACTATTAGTCATTGCCCTTGCATCTACCATGACGGGCGATGAATTAAGAGCGGAGTGGAAGTCCAATTTTGTAAAGCCTCTCCTGGTGCAACCTTCTTCATCCCATCAGACTTTAGGAAATCATCTGGTAGAGCATTGGATCATTTGAACAGATCCCTTATCCCATCTCCAAGACCATCATCATTTGACATCTCATGTACGGGAAATGACTGGTACAAGAGCAGCAAGGGCCTAAACAGACTCTCCTTTGAATTATCTTTGATCTCATTTTCTTTTCTTGGTTGGTACTCTATTCCATGCTTAAAATCTTTTTCTGGGACCATAACAGGCTCAATAATTTTTTCCAAATCCTTACTTAAGGCGGCTACAACTTTCTCTATCTTCTCCACCTCTTTTGTTCCTTTGAGTCCTTCTGAATTTACCTTCGTGATGGCCTTGCTAAACGTCCATTCACCCTCTATTTCAATCATGCTAACTGTAGGTCCCCTATGGTTAGGCAATGGATTACTGTTAATATTTGGTGTCCGCGACTGAAGCGTGATGACCTTCTGATCGATCAAATCTTGGATCTTATGCTTCAAGTTAATATAATCCTCGGTACTGTGCCCTGCTGCTCCTGAATGATAGGTATAATTTTGATCGGGATGATAAAATTGGGAGTTGGGATTGATAGGCTTTGGCTAGATCGGTTGCAAATAACCAGCTTTCATCAATCTTCCAAAGAGCTGGGTACGACTTTTAGCTAGCTGTGTGAAGTTTCGGGGAGGTTTCTTTTCGAAGTTTGGACGTGGAGGGTTATAATGGTTCTGATTTACAGAAGGAGGTACTTTATGATAATTTGGAGACGTTTGGACATTTATTTAGTTATTTGGAAAAGTAGCTTGAGTATGAGGCTGATAATTTGGCTGTGGAACTTGGTACTGGAGTAAAATATTTGGAATTGGAGCTTGATATCGGGGATGGGCATAGAATACAGGTTGAAAATTAGGTGACGGTGGTGAGGAAAGAATATTCCTAGGCTTGAATTTCCTCTTCAATTTATCAACAAAATCAGTAGAGACCGCAGTCACATCCTCTCTTTTCTTCTTTGAGAATGCAGAAGATTCAGATAATGTTGGGGTTTTGGCAATTTTTCCTGTTCGGATGCCTTCCTCTAATGATTCCCCAATCTTTACTAAGTCTACGAAAGTTGCTCGGACCACGGACACAAACCTGGTATAATATTCTCCTTCCTGTGCATGAGAGAAAACTGATACCATTTCTTCCTCAGACATGGGAGGTTGTACTTTAGCAGCCTTTTTTCTCCAACGAAAGGTGTAGTCTCAAAAATACTCATTATTCTTCTGTTTGATCCGATCTAGTGAGTATCGATCAGGGACCATCTCAATGTTAAATGCGAACCTGCCAAGGAAACCCTTGGCCAATGCTTTCCAACCAGTCCATCTTTTCAGTTCCTGAGACATGAACCACTCTAAGGCTTCGCCACTTAAACTTCGGCTGAACAGACGTATCAATAACTCCTTATTTTTCCCTACCCCTACCATTTGATCACAATACCTTCTCAGATGGGCCATTGGATTTTCGGTACCATCGAATACCTCAAATTTAGGGACTTTATACCCTTCTGGTAGATCTATTCCAGGGTGAACACATAAATTATCATACCCTAAACCGTCGTGGTCCCTTACTCCATGGGATTCTTTGATCCTCATGATCTCTTCATTCATAGCTAGCAATTTCATTTCATGCTCGGTCATCCATTCTTTCTCCTTCTCCTCGTAATGTTCCATCTCGGAATTAGGAAGAGGATTATAGATATCAGGGGATATAATGGCATGGAGAGGATTTGGAAGGGAGGCTTGATTTTGTGAATGAAACGAAGTGGGTTGGTAAGTAGGGCGGACGTTAGGAAAATTAGAAAGGTTTTGTGGAATTTGAGAGTGGTTTGGAGATGGGTTTTGTGGGGATAGAGATGGATTTTATGGATGGTAGGCATTTGGGTTATTTTCGTGATTAGTGTTTTGGACAAATGGAGGAGCGGAGATGGATGATATATTATTTGGCTGATTCCCGAGAATCGGTGTACTGAAGGGAAGAATTTAGAGTGGAGTCCCATGTCCTCCTAGAGCGGGGGCATTGATGGTGATGGCCAGGTTAGCCAAATCTCGAGTGCGATTTATTTCCTCCTGAAGTATTTCTAATTTTCTTGCGAGTTCCGCAATCATCTCACTCTGTTCCACTATTACATTGCCCCTGATGGTCAATGTGTTTTCTTCATTATTTTCAGTCATTATTGAATGATGGTCAGAGGATGAGATTTTATGCGCTTTTGATCGGGTGAAGGAGGGATGCACGGAGTAGTTTCTATTATCTGTTAAGTAAAACAACTCAAAGGTAGATGTGTTAGTTTCCATATGTGATAAGTAATGCAAAATATTTTGACAAGAAATAACCACGTAGAGCTGTTTGAGTCATAGCCAAATTCATCCATAGGATCACAGCGGATAAACTTGCCTTTGATCCAAACAAACACACATAAGCACATAAGACAATTATATTACACAAAACATTATGATAATGCGTATCCTAACTGAGGTGACCCTTTTTTGAGCCAAGGGTTCAGGCCTAACAATTTTTGAAGAAAATATATGCTTCCCTAATGTCAATCCATTATCCCCCAACTTATATAGACATGAAAAGGGCATAAATGCTTACAAACGATAACAAAAGAGGGATACAATCTTTAGGGAAAAAGGAAAATAACATGAAAGAAGATAAGCTCCCACGCAGGGGATAGAAAATACTAATTCCTGAGTGCTTCTTCTATCAACCTTCGCCTTATCAGCTTTGTCCATTTCTTATATTGGTGATGTCTGTAAACTGTGCCTGAGATGCAACCTCCCAAATTGATCAATTTCTTGCTTAACTTGCTTCAGTTCTTCTTACAAAAGTAAGAAAATCAAGCTTTTACCGACCCTCAAAGGATAATGGATTGAATTTAGACAAGCATGTATTTTTTTTCAACACATAAATATGATTCGTCTATAATTGACTCAGGGTCAATAGACGCAGGGCAGGTTTTCTAATGGGCCCAATACCCCGCTCGGGTATTGGGTCGTCCTAGGCTCATGCCTAAAACAAGGTTTTGGTTTCGTTCTATCCTCGGTGTCTAGAGTGGGTTTGAACACTGGCTCTCAAGCGGACAACTTGAGTTTGAAAATACAAACAGCGTCAGGCGACTCACGTGCTAATAAGCTATTCGTATTTCCAACACATTTTGGAATTGAACAATAGGGGTCGGGACATCTACGAAACCCCAAAACACTTTAAATAATGTAGGAATATGCCATGAGATGCGATAATTAAACTTTACAGAATAGAAACATATAAACACATAAACAGTTAATCAAAAGGCAAAATCAAACATTTGGCTAGAACCTAGTTAATCATTCCCCAGCAGTGTCACTATTTTTGTTTTGCAGAGAAATTTTGACTTATTGAGAGTCGCCACTTAATTTTGAAAAGGAATTAAGAAAACTTTAGAGAGTTACTTTAAACGATTCAAAATAGAAAAATTGTTTCAATTAGAGATTCTGAATAAGCGGTTCCTATTAACATTTTAGGAAGGTGTTAGGCACCTAAAACGTCCGCTAACTTGCGGTTATTCAGACTGTTTGAAAATCATCTTTGATTAACCTTAAAAAAATTAATTTTTGAAAAGAAAGCGATTTTAGGAATATTTTGTGTTTATGCAAAACCAGTTTTTAGCGACTTGACTGAGGATTTGACTAGGTTCGCAAAAAACATAAGGCAAACAAGATTAAGAAAAAGAGGAAGGGGAGGAAGTAAGGGATTTGGGCCATTGGGCCCAAGTCAATGAGACCTGTCCTAGTCTAATTGGGCTTTCGACCCATTTCACCTGTCCTAATCTAATTTTCGAGCCTTCGGCTCGAATCTTGCTCCACCTGTATTAAATACAACTTTGGCTTCGAGGCCTAAATAAATGAAACAATAATAAAACAACAACAATAAATAAATGACCACAATAAATAAACAGAAATAAGGCTCGGGTTTTGTCGCCGCTTCAAGAATGGAACTTTAACCCATTTCCCTTCTTCTTCTGTGTTCTTGTATCCACATGCAATACAGTTTTAGATTTTCCTTCGAGCTTAGTCTTTCAAAATCGACTCGGAGTTATTGGGCCTCAATGGCCCACAATAGATATGCATAGGAAAAGGAGTCCATGTGAGACTCGACCTTATTCACACGCAAAAGAAAAACGAAGTAATTAGCACATGTGCCAATGTTAATACCTAATGCATGAACAATGACATGACTTAAGAATATTTTTTATGAAAAATGAAAATAATATTAACATGATTTACGTGAAAGAGATCATATCGGCTTACTAATTCCTTTTCACTCTTTTTTTTCGAGAAGGCAGCATTTAAGTTCACCTGACTAAAACATATATTTCAAATACACTTATCAAAGAAATCAATGGAAAACATGGCTTAATATCAGTAAAGAAAAAACTTTTAAGACTGTTAGACCTAGAACCAAAATTAGGCTAAGGTAAAGAAATATTAATGAACAACCATCCTAAGCGACACAAAAATGAACTTAGAAACTTTACTTCTTGCAAATGTATAAGACGAGAGACTATTATTGAACTTAAATGACATTTGAACATAAGTCCAACATTACTAATCAAGAGAAACATACAAACAGTGACAGACAAATATAAGCAAGATCAAATTTGACATCTAAAAGAGAAAGGAAAATTTGACATTATTGACAACTCCAAAACAAACCAGAAAAGGGAACAAGTAACAAATCAAATAAAGAGAAGAAAGTTATGTTTGCAAACATACTGGGGCACTGTATAGTAATCCAAAATAAAAAGAAAAATAAGCAAGAAGAACCGGACCTTTTCTATGGCAACATATAATTCGGCGGATTTAAAATGCCTAAGTAATCTTAATTATGATGAAGGGATAGACCATATTTTAAACAATTAGCATACAAAGACGCACACGCTTTGCAATCTTCAAGGTGGATATACTGTAAACTTAGGATCATTCCCTCTTTGACCAAATCAAAATAAAATTTCGATGGTCGAAGAAAAGATCCTTGAAGGTTTATAGGATCATCAATATTACCATGGAAATTCACCCACTATTCTATGGACTTTACGGGTCAAAAGAATTAGAGGGCAGACCATTATCTAGTTAATACAGCAGATTTTAGGCCATCAGTAACATTGAACTAGAAACAAAATTATCTAAACGAAACCAAAAAGTTAATCTAAGACGACATACTGAGACTAAAACATGGATATTCAGTCAAAGAGATAGCAAATCAGCCTACAGTATTTGAGTATAAAAGTGTCATGTTGGCGATTAACAAAATCTATCATTACAGTGATTTCAGAGATGAATATGACATGCTTTCATCATTTTAACTTAACACATGGGAAAGAACAAGAAATGACACACTCGAAAAGAATGAAACAGTCGGAACAGCTACTGAGAAAGGACTTTAAATCAAACACAACAAGTTTTAGCAAGATTCGGCCCCAAAAAATGCAATAGAAGGCTTTTAGGCCCAAATCATGAGTTACAGATGACTAGACAAGCGAGTGTCATATACAGGTAAAAGAAAACAGCACAAAAACATGGTTCAAGTTGCATAACAGACCGTAAAAAGAAATTTCACAACAACTACGCGGGTAAAGTAGATGACATTCAAGAAGAAAACCCAAGGCAGTGTAATGAGTTGACATGAAAATCTTGAAACCAAAATAATCAATAATGATACTAAAATCAGCATAACAAATCTCTTGTAAGGAAAATCAAGATAAAGTCATGAACTTTTGAGTAAACAGTCAAGATCACAAGATTTCTAAAGCCTTCCCGGCTCACAGCAGATAGTTCCCAAGCATTCTCTATAGCTACTGGAGCTACTAACAAATCAATGACAATAAGAGAACATCAAAACTAAAGCTAACAGATTAATGACAAGAAGAAAACGTCTAAACTAAAATAATGATATATTTACCTTTTTCGAGGCAGCAAAACGAAACTTCAAACTTTCGAAATCAACCATGATCGAAACACGTCGACTTCCTTGTCTCCTCAGCTCCCTGAATCCGAAAAACCCCCAAAATTTCCGAATCTCCGAGCCTAAAAAAAATCCCCAAAAATTTCTATCAAATTTTTTCCTCTGTTTGAGACTGTTTCTCTAGTGTTTGTTTTACCTTCTAAGAGAAATTTTTCCAACCCCAGAATTTTCCAAATCTAATTTTCAACTTCCAAATTTCCAAACCCTCCAGAATTTTTCCTCTTTTCAAATCAGAATTTCTCTCAGAAAGTTTCTCCTAAATTTTCCCTAAATTCCAACACAAGGATTACCAACCCCCTAAAGTTTCAAACCCTAAAATTTTTTTTGAAAATATTTGAACCAAAATCGACCCCCTTATAACAATGACCCCAAGGGTCATTATATAGAAGATAAAATTGGGGGTAAATTTGGGATTTTTGAAGGAGATTCAAAATTCGAGTTCAAGAGGATTTTCCCCCAACAAACTCTACAGAATTTTGGATTTTTGAGAACCATCGAGACAGGTGGACCAATAGAATTTTAGCCAAACCAATTCCCTCAAAAAACCAATGGAAATCCACCAAATATGTACGAAATCGTACGAATCAACCCGAGATTTGCGGGAATGGGACATTGCAGAAGCCAACTCATGCTTTTTCTAAAAGATTTAAGGGTTTTCTTGCACGAATTCTCATGGTAGGGGAACATGATTGACGGGTTGAGTTCAGGTCGGTCGCGGGTCAATAGATTTGGGTTGAGAAAAATGGGAATCGAGTCGATTTGGAATTATTTCGAGTCGAGAGGTGTTGTCGTCTGCTGATGTTGTGATTTGGGAGCTGATATTGTTTGATGTTGTGATTTGGGAGTTGATATTGTTGTTTTGGTGGAAGAGAGGAAATAAATGGTCATGGGCCGGGTATTGGTATGATTGGGCTGAGCAAGGAGTATGTTGGGCTAGTAACACTGAGAAGGAAGTAATAGGCTGATAATTATTTTGTTATTTGGAAAATGGGGAGTGGGCCGGTATTGGGTTAACATTAAGTGTTGGGGATTTGGCCAACTCCATTTAAATTTTGGCCAATTGAAATCAATTGGCTAATTGCATCGCAATAGTGGCCAGTTTGATTTCAATTAGGGCCAAACCTAATAGATTGGCTAAACTAAATCAAAATTCGAAGCAAATTGATACCTCATTTAACTCTGAGCTTTCTTGATTTAATAAAATCAAACACATATTTATCCAAATAAATTATATTTTAAGAATACAAATATATTTAAATCAAGACTTTAATCATTTAAAATTATTTCAAGACAAACCTTGATTGAAATTCGATATTTTATAAAACTAAATATTTAAGCAACAAAATTATATAATTTCATATAACTGAATACGATAATATATAATCACTACTTAAAATCACGAAATTACCCGGATAATACTTTTTGAAAAGTTTCTTTATTCGATAAAATAAATTTTTAAATTTTATTGAAAATCGAAAAAGTTCAGAATTAAATTTAGTCGTGGAGGGCAAAAATTAGGTGTCAACAGTTGAACCACGGGATCGAGGGGTGCCTAACACCTTTCTCTCATTCAACAGAATTCCTTAGCCGGAATCTCTATTCGCAAACCAGTTTTAAAGAGTCAAATCATTTTGAAAAGGATTTTCAAAAGGTGACTTGGCACACCGGATTATGCCAAGTGGCGAATCTGAGTTTTGAATATATAATCCTTTTTCGGAACAAATTTTCAATCTTTTGTCACTTTAATAATAAAAAAACCATTCAAACTTTAAAATCAATTCTTTTTGGGAGTTAAAAAGGGGTGTGACAACTTTTTGCTTACATGGTGTTGTAAACCACCAGTGTGTTCTAGTTATTATATGTGGGTATAATTTATCTAAAAATGGCATTCCTAACAGTATATCTTTTGATGTTAGTTCATAATTATAGATTTCTTCTATTGTTAATATTTTATCTCATACTTGTATTTTTACATTTCTAGCCTTATAAGTAATTAAGCTTCCTTCGTTATTAAATCCTCTAACTACTATTGGTGTTTATAATTTATCCCATTTACTTTCTGGTATACAATTATAACTACATAAATTGGCTTCTGCTCCTGTATCTATCATTGGTGTATAATATCTATTGTAATATCCTTCTACTATTATTTTCATAAGTACATATATTTTCATATCATGTCAAAGCTCTTTTTATTAATAATTTTTCTCTATTATAGGTTATGGTTATTTGTGTATGTTCTATATTGTAGGGTTTTATTTGTTCTAACCATTTTATTCTTAATATTATGTCTGCTTTTTGCATATCTTCTTTTATTTCAAATTCTAATTTTATTTTTCTAACTCCTATTATTATTTCTTTTTCTTTTGTATCTTTAACGTTTATTAGACTCCGTGGTAGATCTGGACACATTACTATTGGATTTTATTTCTTCATTTTTTACTAGGTAATTTTCTTCCTATCCTGTATTTAAAAAAAAGGGCAGCCCGGTGCACTAAAGCTACTGCTATGTGTGGTGTTCGGGGAAGGGCCCCACCATAAGGGTGTATCGTACGCAGTCTTACCTTGCATTTCTGCTAGAGGCTATTTCCAAGGCTTGAACCCGTGAACTCCTGGTCACATGGCAACAACTTTACCAATTACTCCAAGGCTCCCCTTCTAAAAGGGCAGCCCGGTGCACTAAAGCTACCGCTATGCGCTGTGTCTGGGGAAGGGCCCCACCACAAGGGTGTATCGTACATAGCCTTACCTTACATTTCTGCTAGAGGCTATTTCCAAGGCTTGAACCCGTGACCTCCTGGTCACATGGCAGCAACTTTACCAGTTACTCCAAGGCTCCTCTTTCTGTCCAATTTTTATGAGTATTAAATATTCATTTTTATTTATTGTTCCTGTTATGTAATATTGAGTTAAATTAACGGTTGAAGTTGTTTCATAATTTGTTCTTTTTGATGAGCTTGATGATTCTAGTTTTCATAAGCTATTCTTTTTGTTGTACTTATCCTATCATTTAGTATTTCTAAATCTTCTTCTATGTCTATATCTTTGTAACTATAATCATTGTTATCAATTGTTTTTACGAATTGTTAAAAAAGATTTTCTATGTGCATTTTATTAATTTTATTCTTTCCAGTTATTTTATGTTTTGTTGTTAATACATATAGATTTTTACATCTTGCTGTAAATATTTTACTTCCTGGGGTTAGTTCTATTCCTGATATTTTCCAATATAATACTAATGATTTATCTATATTTTTATCTGTTATTGGTACTGAATAATTTGCACTTATTATAAATTTAAATTTTTGGTACATTAAATTTCCTTCTATGGCACTAATTATGCTCTTTTCTATAGGTTTTACTATCATATCATCTGCTAAATATAATTCTATTGGTGTATCTATTCCTTCTCTAAAATATATTTTTATTAATATCTCTGTTCCTCCAAGGTGTACATATTTTATTGGGTTTTTACGTTTTATATGGTTTATTTCTAGTTTTTGTAATTCTTGTATATTATTTTGGAGTTATTCTAAATATTCTATATCTTTTGTTCTAAAACATTCAATTAAATTCTCTTTCATAAGTATTTCTGTTAACCTTATTTCTTCCATATCCTATCTCCAATATTTTAAATACTCATAGTCTATCATTTTATCCTAAAGTAAAATGTAAAATTTAATATATTCAATACTAGTCTTCGAATTTCTTTTGTTGTAACTGAATTTTGTATTTTCTTTGTTAACCACCAACGTACCTGTGTATTATCTGTTCGTACAATAAATTTATTGTCTATAATATATGGCTCAAATGCTAATAAACATTTATATAATGAACATAACTCTTTTCTGTTTATTTCCCATTTTATTTCTGTTTCATTAAACGTACTTGAGTAGTATCTACAATGATGTTCTAATTTTTCTTCTTCATATCTAAATTTAAGTACTCCTCCATAACTATATTCATTAGCATTTGCTTCTACTATATATATAAAAATTTTATTTTCTTCTGAGAATTGTAATTTTGGAAACTCTTTACAAAGTATTTTTATTTTCTGAACTTGTTTTTTATCTTCTTTGGTGTAATTATATTCTATATCCTTTTTTAATTTTTTCTGTAAAGGCTTTAGCTTTTCTGCTAATTTTGGTATATATTCTCTTACTTGGTTTACTAATCCTAAAAATGATTGTAATTTCTTTTTTGTATCTAATTCTTCTTTTGAATTTATTATTTTTTGTACTATATGTTGTTGCATTTTTACTCCACTTTTATCTATTTGTATTCCTAAAAACTCTATCTGGTTTTTCATAATTTTGATTTTCTTTTCACTTAAACTTATTCCCGATTTTTCTATTATATCTGTAAATTGTTCTAATAATTTTAAATGTTCTTCTTTAGTTTTTGTATATAGTAGTATATCATCTATGTATACTATA
Organism: Capsicum annuum; assembly: GCF_002878395.1. Lineage (NCBI taxonomy): Eukaryota > Viridiplantae > Streptophyta > Magnoliopsida > Solanales > Solanaceae > Capsicum > Capsicum annuum. Next base: position 51,563,866 of record NC_061112.1, read on the forward strand.
CAATTAGGTAATTGTTTAAAATAACTATCCATAAAATATTGGTATCTACCTGGTGCATTTTTATATCCAAATGGTAATACGTTCCATTCATAAAATCCTTGTGATACCGTAAATACGATTAATTCCTTAAAATTTTTATCTAACTTTAAGTGGTAAAATCCTGATTTACAATCAAATTACTAAAATAATTATATCCTTGTATTTGTCTTATTTTTAGTATCTTATTTGGTATTGGATAATTATATGTCATAGTTTTTGCATTTAGGTTTCTATAATCAATAACCATTCTACTTTTTCCTCTTTTTTGTTCACTATGTTTATTTAATAGAAATGCTGGACTATTGTGTTTACTATGTGTATACTGTTTTTCTAATAATTCATCTATATGCATTTTAAATTCTTTTAAATCGTCAAAATTATATGTTAATGGTTTTTGAGTTATTATGCTATTTTTATCTATTAATTCAATTTTAATAGTAGTTTTATGTTTTTCTCACCCTTTTAATGGATCTTCACTATATAATTGTCTTAATTTTTTCTTTATTATTTCTACCTTATCTATTGAAAATATAGTTATTTCTTTGTTATTTACCGAAAATACAACTAGTTCTACTTTATCTTCTGTATTTTTTATATTTTCTAACTTTTGTGTAATTTTTTCACTTTCTTCTATCCAATCAGTTTTCTTTCTTATTTTATTAATAACTCTTTTTGCCCTTACTTTTTGTTTACATGGTGTTGTAAACCACCAATCTGTTTTAGTTATTATATGTGGATATAATTTATCTAAAAATGGCATTCATAAAAGCATATCTTTTGATGTCAGTTCATAATTATAGATTTCTTCTATTGTTATTATTTTATCCGATATCTGTATTTTTACAGTTTTAGCTTTATATGTAATTAAGTTTCCTTCATTATTAAATCGTTTGACTACTATTGGTGTTTTTAATTTATCTCATTTACTTTCTGGTAAACAGGTGTATCTACATAAGTTTGCTTCTGCTCCTGTATCTATCATAGGTGTATAATACCTATTATAATATCCTTCTACTATTATTTTTACAAGTACATATATTTTCATATCATGTTAAAGCTCTTTTTATGAATAATTTCTCTTTATTATATGTTATAGATAATTGTGTGTGTTCTATATTGTATGATTTTACTTGTTCTAACAATTTTATTCCTAATATTATGTCTGCTTTTTGCATATCTTCGTTTATTTCAAATTCTATTTTTATTTTTCTAACTCCTATTATTATTTCCTTTTCAGCTATATCTTTAATGTTTATTAGACTCATTGGTAGATCTAGGCATATATTACTATTAGATTTTATTTCTTCACTTCTTACTAGATATTTTGCTATATAATTTTTTTCTTGTCCTGTGTTTAAGAGTATTAAATATTCTTTTTCATTTATTATTCCTGTTATATAATTTTTATTTAACTAAACTGTTGAAGTTGTTTCATAACTTGTTCTTTTTTATGAGTTTGATGATTCTGTTTTTTTATGAGTTATTCTTTTTGTTGTGCTTATTCTATCATTTATTATTTCTAAATCTTCTTCTATATCTATGTCTTTGTAACTATAATCATTATTATCAATTGTTTTTACAAATTGTCCAAAAGGATTTTTTATTTGTATTTTATTAATTTTATTTTTTCTTGTTATTTTATGTTTTGTTGTTAATACATATAGATTTTCACATCTTGCTGTAAATATTTTACTTCCTGGGGTTAGTTCTATTCCTAATATTTTCCAATATAATACTAATGATTTATCTATATTTTTATCTGTTATGGCTACTGAATAATTCGCACTTATTATTAATTTAAATTTTTTTTATATTAAATTTCCTTTTATGACAGTTATTATACTTTTTTCTATAGGTTTTATAATTCTATCATCTGCTAAATATAATTCTATTGTTGTATCTATTCCTTCTCTAAAATATGCTTTTATTAATATCTCTGTTCCTCCAAGGTGTACATATTTTATTGGGTCTTTACTTTTTATATCGTTTATTTCTTTATTAATTATTCTTTTTGTTACTAGTGGTATACTAGCTCTACCTTTTGCATATCTACAGTCTATTACATGTTCCTTTTGACTTACTACGTAGTATTCTTCCTTTTTTCTACTAAATATATTTTTTATTATTGGTATTTTAAATATTTTTTCTACACTTAAGTCTAACTCTTTTCCTTTTATTTCGTCAAATATTATTTTTTGATCTGTTACTTCTTTATTTAAATATTCTTCCTTTGTTATTATTTTTATAACATGTACTAGGTATTATATTTTTATCTAGAGTATTTACTTATGTATTTATTAGTTCTAGATTTTCATTATTAATTACTTCTTGTTCTCCATGAATTTCTAGTTTTTCTATGTTTTCTAAAATTTCTGTATATGTTTCACTATCTTTCGAATCATAGTTATCTGTTTCTTCAGCATCTATTGCATTTATTTCTAATTTATTGGTTTCTGGTTCTTTATTTTTTATTTCTAATTTTTCTTTAAATTAATTTTTCTTGTTTAAAAATTTTTGTTCTTTATATTTTTCTTTTTTTTTTCTGTCTCTTTTCATATAAATCTTTTAGCATTTGTAGTTCTTTTTCTAATTCAACAATCCTACTATTTTTAGTTTCTTCTATTTTTTGTATTTCTTCTGTGGTTTGTTGTTTTATTTTATCTATTTTCCTTTTTTTGTCTATCTCTTCGTTTTCTCTTTCTACTCTTACCATGGCTGCCAACTTATCTTCTAATTTTAATTCTTCCTTTTCTAACATTAAATATGTTCACCTATTTTCTTAAACCTTCTTCCTAAATTAGAGAATTCTATTTTTATTTTTAATCTTGTGATTTTCATATGTTTTTTCATCTATTATAAATTCTTCTTTGTTCATTTTATTTAAATGTATATAGGTTATGTTGATATATATATATATATATATATATATATATATATATATATATATATATTCTAGACTATCTATTGTTGATTCTAAATTTGATATTTCTTCTTTTTGTGCATTTGTTGAATTTTTACTAACTCCGACAATTATGTTATACTGTAGTCTTTCTATCCTTATTTTTAATTCTTTACGTTTTTTAGATATTATTTATTTTAATTCTTTATATTTTTGTAATTTCTGTACGTTATTCATCTAAATAATATTTATAATATTTTGGTGGGTATCTAAATCTAATTTTATCATAATTAATAAATTAATCAAATAAATCTAAATATATACTACTTCCGATAATTTTAAACAACATAGGCTATATTTTCTATACTCCAAATATATACTCCAAATATATATCAATATATAACCATATTTTCTATATGGTTAAGGTTTAGAAAAGTTTGTACTTTGTAGATATTTTCTATATATCCTCAGGAATAAATACTCTTGGTAAAATCCTGATTTACAATCAAATTTACTAAAGTAATTATATCCTTGTATTTGTATTATTTTTAATATCTTATTTGGTATTGGATAATTATATGTCATAGTTTTTGTGTTTAGGTTTATATAATCAATAACCATTTTGGTTTTTCCTCTTTTTTGTTCACTATGTTTATTTACTATAAATGTTGGACTATTGTGCTTACTATTACTTTTTGTATGTATTATTTTTCTAATAATTCATCTATATGCATTTTAAATTCTTTTAAATCATCAAAGTTATATGTTAATGGTTTTTGGGTTAGTATGTTAGTTTTATCTATTAGTTCAATTTTTACATTAGTTTTATTTTTTTCTCATCATTTTAATGGATCTTCACTGTATAGTTGTATTAATTTTTTCTTTATTATTTTTACCTTATCTATTGAAAATATAGTTATTTCTTTTTTATTTATTGAAAATATAACTAGTTCTATTGTGTCTTCAGTATTTTTTATATTTTTTAATTTTTGTGTGATTTTTTTACTTCTTTTATCCAATCAGTTTTCTTTCTTATTTTATTAATAACTCTTTTTGCTCTTACTTTTTGTTTACATGGTGTTGAAAACCACCAGTGTGTTCTAGTTATTATATGTGGGTATAATTTATCTAAAAATAGCATTCCTACAAGTATATTTTTTTATGTTAGTCCATAATTATAGATTTATTCTATTGTTAATATCTTATCCCATACCTGTATTTTTACATTTCTAGCCTTATAAGTAATTAAGCTTCCTTCGTTATTAAATCCTCTAACTACTTTTGGTGTTTTTAATTTATCTCATTTACTTTCTGGTAAACAATTATATCTACATAAATTGACTTCTGCTCCTGTATCTATCATTGGTGTATAATATCTATTATAATAACCTTCTACTATTATTTTTATAAGTACATATATTTTCATATCATTTCAAGGATCTCTTTATTAATAATTTTTCTCTATTATAGGTTATGGTTATTTGTGTATGTTCTTTATTGTTGGGTTTTACTTGTTCAAACCATTTTATTCTTAATATTATGTCTGCTTTTTGCATATCTTCTTTTATTTCAAATTCTATTTTTATTTTTCTAACTCCTATTATTATTTTTTTTTCTGTTGTATCTTTAATGTTTATTAGACTCCTTGGTAGATCTGGACACATATTACTATTGGATTTTATTTCTTCACTTTTTATTAGATATTTTGCTAGGTAATTTTCTTCCTGTTCTGTATTTATGAGTATTAAATATTCTTTTTCATTTATTGTCCCTGTTATGTAATATTGAGTTAAATTAACTGTTGAAGTTGTTTCATAATTTGTTCTTTTTGATGAGCTTGATTATTCTGTTTTTTCATAAGCTATTCTTTTTGTTGTACTTATTCTATCATTTATTATTTTTAAATCTTCTTCTATGTCCATATCTTTGTAACTATAATCATTGTTATCAATTATTTTTACGAATTGTTCAAAAGGACTTCTATGTGTATTTTATTAATTTTATTCTTTCCAGTTATTTTATGTTTTGTTATTAATACATATAGATTTTTACATCTTGCTGTAAATATTTTACTTCCTGGGGTTAGTTCTATTCCTAATATTTTCCAATATAATACTAATGATTTATCTATATTTTTATCTGTTATTGGTACTGAAAAATTTGCACTTATTATAAATTTGAATTTTTGGTATATTAAATTTCCTTTTATGGCACTAATTATGCTCTTTTCTATAGGTTTTACTATCCTATCATCTGCTAAATATAGTTCTATTAGTGTATCTATTCCTTCTCTAAAACATGCTTTTATTAATATCTCTGTTCCTCCAAGGTGTACATATTTTATCGGGTCTTTACTTTTTATATCATTTATTTCCTTATTAATTATTCTTTTTGTTACTAGTGGTATACTAGTTTTACCTCTTGCATATTTACAATCTATTACATGCTTTTTTTGGCTTACTACATAGTATTCCTCTCTTCTTCTACTAAATACTTTATTGTTGGTATTCTAAATATTTTTTCTACACTTATATCTAACTCTTTTCCTTTTATTTCTTCAAATATATTACTGTCAAATATTACTTTTTGGTCAGTTCCTTCTTCCTTTGTTATTATTTTTATATCTTCTTCAGTCATTTGATTCATCTAATTCACTATCTATTTCATTATCTGTTTCATTTTCTGAAATTTTATACATACTATCTTCACTTTCTAATTCGTAATCTATATAATCTATTTGCATATATTTTGCATTTTCTATCTTTATTTCTGATATTTGTTTCTTTTTTGGATCTTTAGGCATTTTACAATCTCTAGCTAAATGTCCTAGTTTTCTACAATTATAACAAGTACATTCTTTTATAGATTTCTTTTTCCTATATGGCCTTTTATGTTTATAATTTTTTTCATAATATCTTTTTCTTGGTTCTTATACTTATATTTTGATTTTTTGTATTTCTTATATTTCTTATGTCTTTTTCTTTTCTTATAATATCTTTCTTCACATCTAAATTGAGGTGTTATTTTATCTTTGCAACATGCTAAATTTTTTATTAATGTTTTTTCCATTTTTATTTCTTCTCTGTATTTTTCACATAAATTTTTATACCATTATTGTAGAAATTTTATTCTTGCTCCTAGAGTATCTACTATGTTTGCTTATCCCAACTCTTTATTATTTTTAAACTTAATGGTTCAGGTAATTTACTAAAATATAATCTTCTCTTTTCTTTACTTTCTTCTGTATTATATGCTCCTTTTATAGTAGTATTCTTTAAAATACGCATGTATATTCATCTATATAGCACATATTACATATTGCTAGTTTTAACATTAAATTACTATTTGTATCTTTTCTTTGTTTTGTTCTCCTTTTCTTCTGTTGCCATACTGCTAAATTCATCTCTTATAGCCATTTCATATTTTTTTCAATATGTCTATAGGTGTTAGTTTAGTTACTGTTGTTCTTTCTGTTTCTTTATCAATCCTTAATACCTTTTTACTATTTTCAATTAAATTTAAAAATCATAATTTTGTTGTTCTTATTAGTGTTCTTTCGATATATTCTGGCGTATCTATTGCATTTATATCATTGTCTAATAATTATTTTTCTATATATCTTATCCATAATTGTATCATTTTATCTAAATCTATTACACAGTCTAAGTCTAAGAAGTTATAATTTTTATTAATTATTTGTTTTGGTATCCATTTGTTATATTCATTTTTTAGGTTATATTTTTTAAACTTATCTTTATAATAATATGTAGGTTCTCTTATTTCTAATGTACTAGGTATTATATTTTCATCGTCTTCTTTATCAAGCGTATTTATTTCCGTGTTTGTATTTTCTAAGTTTTCTTTATTAATTACTTCGTGTTTTTCATTAATTTCTAATTTTTCTATATTTGTTAAGATTTTTGTATATGTTTCACTATCTTCCGAATCATAATTATCTGTTTCTTCAGCATCTATTGTGTTTATTTCTATTTCATTAGTTTCTAATTTTTCTTTAAATTGATTTATCTCAATTAATAATTTTTGTTCTTTATCCTTTTCTTCTTTTTCTTTCTGTCTTTTTTCATACATATCTTTTAGCATTTGTAATTCTTTTTCTAATTCAGCAATCCTACTATTTTTAGTTTCCTCTATTATTCGTATTTCTTTTGTAGTCTGTTATTTTATTTTATCTATTTCTTTTTTCTATCTATTTCTTCATTTTCTTTTCCTATTCTTACCATACTGTTAATTTATCTTCTAATTTTAATTCTTCTTTTTCTTACATTAAATATAAATGTTCACCTATTTTCTTGTATTTTCTTCCTAAATTGGAAAATGCTATCCTTATTTTTAATCCTTCATGGTTTTCATATGTTTTTTCATCTATTATAAATTCTTCTTTGTTCATTTAATGTACTTGATAGTATATAGATCATATTGATATATGTATTCTAGACTATCTATTTGTGATTCTAAATATGACATTTCTTTTTTTTTTTTGTACTTTTATTGATTTTTAACATACTACTACAATCATGTTATATTGTAGTCTTTCTTTTCTTATTTTTAATTCTCTCCATTTTTTAGATATTATTTATTTTAGTTATTTATATTTTTAAAATTTTGTTATGTTATTCATCTGTACAATATTTATAATATTTTGGTGGATACCGAAATCTGATTTTATCATAATTAGGTGGTATGTATCTCATTCTTGTAGATTTTAAATGTATTATTAATTTTGTCTCATTCCTAGATATTAAGGTAATTAAGTAAGTTAATCTGTGGGGATTTTCTTTTGTTTTACTTAACTTCGTATATTCTGGGTAGTAACTAGTTAAAGTTTCTTTAATTTTTCTAAAATCTTCTATATTTTTAAATGGTCTTCTCATTTTTAACAAATAAATAATAATAGATCATAGTTAATAAATACGACTAAATTAACTTTTGTAATTAACACATAAATAATTAACACATATCTTAACAAAGAAAATACAAATTCAGTTACAACAAAGGAAATACAGAGACTAGTCATGAACATATTAAATACATACTTCAATTGTAAATGTAAAATTTAATATGTTCAAGACTAGTCTCCGTATTTACTTTGTTGTAACTGAATTTTGTATTTTCTTTGTTAAGATATGTGTTAATTAGTTATGTGTTAATTACAAAAGTTAATTTAGTCGTATTTATTAATTATGAGCTATTATTATTTACGTTGTTATTTATTTGTTAAAAATGAGAAGACCATTTAAAAATATAGAAGCTTTTAGAAAAATTAAAGAAACTTTAACTAGTTACTACCCCGAATATATGAAGTTAGGTAAAACAAAAGAAAATCCCCACAGATTAGCTTACTTAATTACCTTAATATCTAGCAATGAGGCAAAATTAATAATCCATTTAAAATCTAGAAGAATGAGATACATACCACCTAATTATGACAAAATCATATTTTGGTATCCACCAAAATATTATAAATATTGTACAGATGAATAACATAATAAAATTCAAAAGATATAAAGAACTAAAAGAAATAATATCAGAAAAACAGAGAGAATTAAAAATAAGAAAAGAAAGACTACAATATAACATGATTGTAAGAGTATGTCAAAAATCAATAAAAGCACTGTCAAAAATCAATAAAAGCACAAAAAGAAGAAATTCATATTTAGAATCACAAATAGATAGCCTAGAATACATATATCAACATGATCTATATACTATCAAGTAGATAAAATGAACAATAAAGAATTTATATAAAGAATTTATAATAGATGAAAAAACAAATGAAAACCATGAAGGATTAAAAATAAGGATAGTATTTTCCAATTTAAGAAGAAGATATAAAAAAATATGTGAACATTTATATTTAATGTTAGAAAAAGAAGAATTAAAATTAGAAGATAAATTAACAGATATGGTAAGAATAGCAAAAGAAAATGAAAAAATAGATAGGAAAAAAAATAGATAAAATAAAACAACAGACTACAGAAGAAATACAAAAAATAGAGGAAACTAAAAATAGTAGGATTGCTGAATTAGAAAAAGAATTACGAATGCTAAAAGATCTGTATTAAAAAAGACAGAAAGAAAAAGAAGAAAAGGATAAAGAAAAAAAATTATTAATTGAGATAAATCAATTTAAAGAAAAATTAGAAGAAGAAAATAAAAAATTAGAAACTAATGAAATTGAAATAAACACAATAGATGCTGAAGAAACAGATAATTATGATTCGGAAGATAGTGAAACATATACAGAAATCTTAACAAATATAGAAAAATTAGAAATTAATGAAAAACAAAAAGTAATTAATAAAGAAAACTTAGAAAATACAGACACGAAAATAAATACTCTTGACAAAGATGACGATGAAAATACAAATATAATCTTCTTATTTCTTTACTTTCTTCTATATTATCTGTTCCTTTATAATAATATTATTTAAATGAGCACGTATACTCATCTATATAACACATATTACATATTGCTAGTTTTAACATTAAATTTCTATTCGTAACTTTTTCTTTATTTTGTTCTGCTTCTTCTGTTGTCGTACTGCTAAATTTATCTCTTATAGCTATTTCATATTTTTTCAATATTTCTGTTGGTGATATTTTAGTAGTTGTTGATGTTCCTCTGTTTTATTATCAGATCTTAATATTTCTTTACTTTCTTCGACTAGGTTCAAAAACCATAATTTTATTGTTCCTATTAATGTCTTTTTTATATATTTTGGTGTGTTTGTTGTATCTATTTTATTATCTAATAATTGTTTTGAAATATATCCTACCCATAGTTGTATTATTTTATTGTGTCTATTACACAGTCTAAATATAAAAAGTTGTAATTAATTATTTGTTTTGGTGTCCATTTATTATATTCATCCTTTGAATTATATCTTTTAAACTTACTTTTGTAATTATATGTTGGTTTTCTTATTTCTGATGTACTAAGTATTATATTTTTATCTAGAGTATTTACTTCTGTATTTATTAGTTCTAGATTTTCTTTATTGATTACTTCTTGTTCTCCATGAATTTCTAGTTTTCCTATGTTTTCTAGAATTTCTGTATATGTTTAACTATCTTTCGAATCATAATTATCTGTTTCTTCAGCATCTATTGCATTTATTTCTATTCACTAGTTTTTGGTTCTTTATTTTTTATTTCTAATTTTTCTTTAAATTGATTTATCTCATTTAATAATTTTTTTTCTCATTTAATAATTTTTTTTCTTTATCTTTTTCTTTCTGTCTCTTTTCATATAAATCTTTTAGCATTTGTAGTTTTTTTCTAATTCAGCAATCCTACTATTTTTAGTTTCTTCTATTTTTCGTATTTCTTTTGTGGTTTGTTGTTTTATTTTATCTATTTCCTTTTTTCTGTCTATCTCTTCGTTTTCTCTTTCTATTCTTACCATGGCTGCCAACTTATCGTCTAATTTTAATTCTTCTTTTTTAACATTAAATATAAATTTTCACCTATTTTCTTATATCTTCTTCCTAAATTAGAGAATTCTATTTTTATTTTTAATCCTTCATGATTTTCATATGTTTTTTCATCTATTATAAATTCTTCTTTGTTCATTTTATTTAAATGTATATAGGTTATTTAAATTCTTCTTCTTCTTTGTTCATTTTAAGAAGATTATATTTTAGTAAATTACCTGGACCATTTAGTTCAAAAATAATAAAGAGTTGAGATGAAGCAAAAATAGTAGATACCCTAGGAGCAAGAATAAAATTTTTACAACAATGGTATAGAATTCTATGTGAAAAATATAGAGAAGAAATAAAAATAACAAAACATTAATAAGAAATTTAGCATGTTGCAAAGATAAAAAGCACTTCAATTTGGATGTGAAGAAAGATATTATAAGAAAAGAAAAAGAAATAAAAAATATAAGAAATACAAAAAATTAAAATATAAATATAAGAAACCAAGAAAAAGATACTATGTAAAGAATTATAAACATAAAAGACCATATAGAAAAAAAAATCTATAAAAGAATGTACTTGTTATAATTGTGGAAAACTAGGACATTTAGCTAGAGATTGTAAAATGCCTAAAGATCCAAAAAAGAAACAAATATCAGAAATAAAGATAGAAAATGCAGGATATATGCAAATAAATTATATAAATTACGAATTAGAAAGTGAAGATAGTATATATGAAATTTTAGAAAATGAAACAGATAATGAAATACGTAGTGAATTAGATGAATCAAATGACAGAAGAAGATACAAAAATAATAACAAAGGAAGAAGGAACTGACCAAAAAGTAATATTTGATTAAATGCTTTATTGTAATATTCTTTAGTTTTTTTCTCTTAGTCTTTGTAATTCTTGTATATTATTTTGGAGGTATTCTAAATATTTTATATTTTTTGTTCTAAAATATTCAATTAAATTCTCTTTCATAAGTATTTCTGTTAATCTTATTTCTTTTCATATCTTGTCTCCAATATTTTAAATATTCATAGTCTATCATTTTATCCTAAAGTAGTTGTGATACTGCAAATTTCTTTGTAATAATTTATTCTAATTATACTATATTTGATATTAAATTCTGGGTTATCTATTTTGTTAATTATCCTGTCTTTTTCGTCTATGAATAATTCCATGTCTAAATCATATTCTAAACTGTCTTTTAATTCTAGTTGTTTTATGGTTTTATTTATCCAAATTAATCTTTCTTTTAATTGTTCTCTTCCTTTTCTAAACTGGTTTCGATAATTAATTTCTTCATATAGCCAACTTTGTTTTTCTCCAACTCTATTAATATATTATAACATTTTTAATCTGTATAATAACCATCTAAATAATAACTGTCTGAATTATTTAAACCATAGAAATCTATATTTTCTAATTCATCTTCTATCCAATTAGTACTTAGTAAGTCATCTTCATAATCAAATATTTTTTCCCATATTTTCTTTATGTCTTCTAATTCTAAGTCTTTTATGATATATAAAACAAGTATCATAGTTTCATCATCTATATATCTTGTCATATTATCCATATTATGCTTAGGTTTCTACGAATAACTTGGATAACTTAGAATTGGATTCTAGTAATTAATTGTTTTATCACAGTATTTATTAGTTTTTTATTTTAATCTTAATAATTTCTCTATATTTTCATTAAGGAATTCTATATATTTTATATCTTTAGTTCTCATATTCTTCTAAATTCGTTTTCATTAGTTTTTCTATTAATTACATATTTTTTCATATCCATTTTCCAATATACATAATTTATCATTGTTGATGTGTAGGTTTGGTATGTAAGTATTTGTAAGAATAAGTAGGTAGGTGAGGTATGTAATTTATTCTATTCATAAAATATCTATCAAGTATTTTTTCCAGTATGATTTTTCTTATAGCTATAATTTCTATATCCTTAAGTACATACAAAACAAGTATTTTAAATTTATCTACCATTTCATCAGATAAATAAATATTGATTTTTCATATGATGCTTTTTTCAAAATATTCCCTTCAATCATATACATAACAAAATATGATCATTTTAGATTACTATATACTAGATTATTCTTAAATAACATGTTCTTCGGTCACTATTAGCATAGTAATCTGGATACTTTTCCCTTAAATAGCGCCTCTACTCTGGCTACTCCCCACCACGGCTTTCTTGTCTCACCGGTTTCACCTTTAGGATGACATAGTTCTTAAGGATTTTTCTCTTTTTCTACTTTGGTAATAAACTTCTTAACATGCTATTTTTTGAATAATTCTACTATAAAGTAACTAACATGAACTTATTTTATCATATCATGATTGTCAAAAATTTATAAATTTAGCTATTCATAATCGTAAATAAATATACCTGTTCTGGTACGTTTGATAATTCTGAGCTTTGTTTATCCATAGTTTTTCCTTGAAAATATATCTGTTTTTTATTAAATATTCAAAAGTCTGTTTACAAAGGAGAAGACTAGCTTTCAACACATGAAAGTCTTTCCTTTATCTTGCCGAATGGCTTACATATTTATAAGAGAAAAAGAAACTATTCCTATTAATATTCCTAATTTACACGTTTCACATGTAAACTATTTTCTACTTTACACTTGTCCTATTGGCAAAAGACTTTACAAAAAATCTTAAGACTATTCTACAAAAAGATAAAATTAATAAAGACTAAAGCTATACTATAATGACACTTTGCCATAGAAAAGTCAAAAAGTTATTAAAAACTAGTAAATGATATAATAACTTACGTATCTAAAGTCAAGGAAAATATTCACATGTCATTTTCTTTCATAACTTTTACTATTTTGTCTTCTTTCTTTTCCATTATTGCTCCGTTGAGTTTTATCTTCTAGCTGACGTCCTTATCTTCTTGGTTGATTTTTTTTTATTCTAGCCCGACTTCTGAGATAATATTATCTTCTCCATTACATCTCAAACATTGATGGTCTGGATATTTTTGTCCAATTATCTTACAATATCTTGTTAATAATCCGTCTGAAATAAATTTCTTCCTAATTGCTCTTGCAGTAGATTGTTTTTCTGGGTTAAGTAACGTCATTATCCATTGCCTAACATCTTCCATATCTGTTTGTTGTAGTTCTCTTGAATTTGAATAAATCATTTAATGATCTCTTGAATAATATCTCCATATTGGGTTTCCATTGATATAATTATTTGCTAATTCTTGAATAATTGTAGCTATTCCAATAAGTCGTTTATTTGCGTAAAAATCAGGTATCTCGATTTTGGGTATCTCTGACTGCTGCACAATATCTTCCGGTATAATCATATCTCTGGTTAATCCTATTTTGACAATTTATATAACTGGTTTGATCTCATCGTATAATATCTTTGCTGGTGCAGTATAAAACTTTATATAAAATAGATTTCCTTTGGTCACTCTTTTATAGGTGGTGAATACTTTATGTAATTCTTCTATAGCTTTTGGTTCTTCTCCATCTTGGGTATATACGGTATTTAATAACCCATTGTCAAAACAAGTTTTTATTAAGCTTAGGTTGGTTTTGGGTAGTGCGATTAGCTTGTTGTAACCTTGCAATTTTTGGGTTATATAGTTTGTGTTTGGTTCTTGGATATTTGTAGCTCTGGGGTTAGGTTTAGAAAAGTTTGTACTTTGTAGATATTTTCTATATATCCTCGGGCTATATGGTTATAAGCTTTTTTATCTTGACTTTTCTAAACCTTAACCATTTAAAGCTAGATGAAGATTCTAAGGAATTAACTGCATTTATGGTACCACAAAGATTTTATGAATGAAACGTATTACCATTGGGATATTAAAATGCACCAGGTAGATATCAACATTTTATGGATAGTTATTTTAAACAATTACCTAATTGTGTAGTATACATAGATGATATACTACTATACACAAAAACCAAAGAAGAACATTTAAAATTACTAGAACAATTTACAGATATAATAGAAAAATCAGGAATAAGCTTAAGTGAAAAGAAAGTTAAAATTATGAAAAATCAGATAGAATTTTTAGGAATACAAATAGATAAGAGTGGAGTAAAAATGCAACAACATATAGTACAAAAAATAATAAACTCAAAAGAAGAATTAGATACAAAAAAGAAATTACAATCATTTTTAGGACTAGTAAACCAAGTAAGAGAATATATACCAAAATTAGCAGAAAACCTAAAGCCATTACAGAAAAAATTAAAAAAGGATGTATAATATAATTACAATGAAGAAGATAAAAAACAAGTTCAGAAAATAAAAATACTTTGTAAAGAATTACCAAAATTACAATTTCCAGACAAAAATAAAAAATTTATATATATAGTAGAAGCAGACGCAAGCGAATATAGTATGGACGAGTACTTAAATGTAGCTATGAAGAAAAAAATTAGAACATCGTTGTAGATACTACTTAGGCACGTTTAATGAAATAGAGATAAAATGAAAAATAAATAGAAATGCTCATTATCTAAATGTTTATTTGCATTTGAGCCATAAATTGCATATAACAAGTTTATTATACGAACAAATAATACGCAGGTATGTTGGTGGTTAACAAAGAAAATAAAAAATTCAGTTACAACAAAGAAAATACGGAGACTAGTCTTGAACATATTAAATTTTATATTTGCAATTGAAGTAACTAGTACTAACTAATATGTCATTGCAGATTACTTGTCACGACAAGGCTACTCAGACTGATTTAACAATAGAAGAAGTTACTCAGAATGATTTACTAGTTCAATTATTTGAACAAGTGAAATTATTAAAAGAACAAGTTACTCTACTGACTACTGAAGTCGCAGAATTAAAAGTACAATCTGAGCACTCTAAACAATAGGAAAAAGCCAAAGGCACAGATATAGTACAGGAAGAGCACTTTAAAAAAACTAAACCTTGAAGGTGACGTTCAGACACATGTTAAAACCGAAACAATTGTTACATGAGCAGGAACATCAGGTACAGCTAACGAATGACCAACTACAAAAAATTTACCGAAATTGGAATTACCAAAGAAAAAGAATTACAACCTAAATAAGATATTTGAAAAACCTTATGCACCACCAAATATCCAAAAGAATGAATTATTTGTACCCTCGCAGTTATACCCTTATTCAGAAGCAATTAACTAGAAAAAACAAGATTACAACCATTTAACCCGTGTTTATATTGAAAATTTATATACAATCCAAACCTTACTAAATACCAAACCCGTCCAAGATATTGAGCTAGCCAAAAAATACAAAGGCTATATAACCCAAAAGTTACAAAATTATAATAAACTTATTGCGCTCCCAAGAAACAACCCTAATTTAATCTCTACATGTTATTTTTACGGATTATTATCAACATTATATACAAAAGATGGGAAATAATTAGCCATGATTTGTAATACCCCAAAAAATCCAAACCACTATTAGAGCAATGTACCAAGCTCATGCGTAGTACATCATGGTTCTTTTATAGTTTTATGATCAAGTTAGATGTATATTAAGGCTCCAAATAACTCCCAGCTATCAGACGAATCAAAACATTCCTTACCGATTGAATTCTTGAGAAAGATATTGGCATAGTCAACTTCAAATGAGAATATCTCTCGTTATAATTGGAATTTTTGAGCTCATGACCTATCAAAAGATATATAATTGAATTAGCTTTCATACGATACAAATTTAGCCTAAATTCGATATAGGAGCAAAGAGTTATTCCTATTTTACTCCAGCATGTCAGGCTGGAAACAGTGTGACGACATTTATGGTAGCTTACTACATTTGTGATGCCCTATCACGAAGGTCGTCCGCCTTAGGCAGAAACCAGATCCTAAGTGAAGACATTCGTGGTAGCTTACCACATTTGTGATGCCCTATCATGAAGGTCGTCATCCTTAGGCAGAAACCAGCTCCTAAGTGACGACATTCGTGGTAGCTTACCACATTTTTGATGCCATGTCACAAATGTCGTCAGCCTTAGGCAGAATCCAGCTTCTGTGTGATGACATTTTTGATGGATTGTCACATTTTTAATGCCATGTCATAAATATTGTCAGCCTTAGGCAGAATCCAGCTTCTATGTGATGACATTTTTGACGGCTTGTCACATTTTTGACGCCATGTCACAAATATGGTCAGACTTAGGTAGAAACCATCAATTCCAGTTCCTGTATGACGACATTTTTGACGGTTTGTCACATTTTTAACGCCTTGTCACAAATGTCATCAGCTATTATTTTTAGCAACTGAGAATTTATTTCATAGGGTATTTTGGTCTTTTTTCTTCACTTCCTATGACTTATAACCCTCAAGGAACGTATTATCTTCCATTCTCTTTAGTTAAATATCTCAGAAGCTCTCTCTTACGCTCTCAACCACAAGAATAGGGTTTCCATTAAACTCATCTCTCAAAAGCAAGATTCAAGCTTTTTTCCAAGATAATTGAGAATTAAGTTCCCCAAATCTAAGAACTCTCCAACAAATCATCAAGGTTTCCTTTCTAAGGTATGCATAGTGTTCATCTATGGATCCAATCCATTCATAGAGCTCAAGAACCATGTTTTAAATATTATTTTGTAAACTTTTTGTGGTGATATGAGTATATACATGTTGACGATTGTTGTTTAAGTTTCAATGTGATGTCTACAGGTGTTTTCATGGAATATATATATGTTTGTTAATTGAAAACCATAAACTTTAGGTGGTTTAATATGGTGTAAGTATGAAACTCACCTATGTCCTAAAGAATGCATGCAAGGTGTTTGATAAAATGCTTAGAATGCTAGAAATTCATGTTTACATGGTTCCATGATATCTAAATGACAAGTTCGTGTTAGCTATATACTTTAATATAAATTCCATGCTATTGATGTGTTGCTATTGTTGTGGTATGAAACATGTATGATAATGGAGATATACTATATGTACATGAAATATATCCATGCACTCCCTACCATGCTTAAGATGTTGAAGAACTACATGAAGTATAATATCCCCTACTTATGACAATATGAATTGTGGACTCCAATCTTATGATCAAGTCAGTCATGTTGTGTCTGTTTCCTTCTATTGAGTCCTAGGGGTATTCATACCCAAAAAATATAGTTGTGTGCCTAGAGCCATGTCATGTTATCACGATACTCTCAGTCGAGCCATGATCTATAGAATTTAGTCAGTCATGTGACTCAGGAAAACTCAGAAATCTCAGCAGTCTCACTAGTTTAGTAATATCAGTACTCAGTGATCTCAGAAATCTCAGTAACAGCAGTATTCCTAGCAATTTCAGTAATTCCAATACTCTCAGTCAGTCCTCAGAACACAGTATGCTCTGTCAGCCAACGGATGTCATTTATTCAGTCCAGGTGCAGCCAGTTAAATCATGTTTAGTCCCTTCAGATGGGAGTAGAAGTTAGCACCGAGTGAACCCAAGGATGGGAACTCACCTTCCAGTTCAAGGCGTGATTCTTAGCAGTCATTCTTGTGTTCCAGAACTACGTAGCCAGCGTAGGTTGAGACATCTTAACCTGTCAGATTAGGGTTGATGAGGTGGCTTAACCTATCAGTTTAGGGTTCCACCGTTGTCACTTTGAGTACTTGCCAGATAAGGGTCACTCACAACTGTCCTTACTAGTGGCGCGGTATTGACACCTCTCCAGTCGGGGCAGAGATTGGACCCTAGCTTAGCCGTAATAGTATAGCCATAATAGTATACATGGGGCATGTTAGTTAAACAACTACTTCCTATAGTTTCAGTTACAGATTTCAGGACTGTCAGCTACAGTCACCCAATCTCAGTAAAGAACTCATATAGTTCTTTAGATTTTAGTATATCAGGACTGTCAGATACAGTCAACTCACGGTACGGGACTCAAATTGTTCCATCAGATTTAGGATTGTCAGATACAGTCACCCATGTTATCATTATTACCAATTCTCAAAACTTATACTATTAGTACTCAGTTTCAGGACTGTTAGACACAGTTAATCAGACCAGTTCTTCATAATTCAAACTATCAAAAATAGTCGTTCATCTATTCAGTATCTCAGTATCAGTACACTCATGTTGTCAGTATTCAGACTGAGTAGTCAGTACCTTCACGAGTTCAGTTATAATTATGTATGAATTTATGTATTCTCACATTTATATTAGTCAACATTGTTCATGCATATAACCCTTTGCATTTAGCCTACCTCACTCGTATACTCAGTACATTCAGACGTACTGATGTATTTGCACTATGGTGCTTTTTCTTATGTTACACCATAGGTTCAGAGGCACGAGCTCTAGATCAGCAGTAGCATTTCAGTGTTCAGAGTTTGCAGTGAGTCCTTCTCATTTAAGGACGATATGATTATTGCTACATTTACTATTCAGTTGCTAGATGGAGTTAGTTGGAGACATGTTCCTTCAACTCCTTATTCAGTTCAGTTAGAGGCTTTTAGACTAAATGTCAGATTAGATATTCAGATCTCATTATTTTCAGTATTTATGACTTGTTTTGGTATTGTTATACCTTTTTCAGACATTTTGTTATCAGACGTTTATTCAGTTCGAACCTTATGGCCTTTCATGTTCATGTTTTGTATATAGGTACAGATATTAGTCATGGGTTAGCTTGTGGTCCTTCGGGGTCATGAGCACCGTGTAGCATTTCGGTTCAGAAAATCAGGGTGTTACATGATTCCTGAAGTACATAAAGGAATTGTGACATATATAAAAATTACAAAAGGACAACTATTTTACGTAAGATTTTATTCGGCCCCCGCTGAGATACTATTTGATAAAATTAAACCAGTGGTTACAGTAGTAAAAATTGGTATGACAAGAGACTACATTATACTAGAAGAAATATCTGAACAAGACAAAATATAAAAAATCGAGATACCAGACTTTTTCAAGAACAAACGAGTAATTGGCTTGAGTACAATTATAAAGAGTTAGCACATAACTATTTAAACCGTAATCCAGTTTGGAATTATTATTCTAGAGATCATTTATTGGTTTATTCAACATGTAAAGACATAAGAGAAAATGATATGGAAGAAATTCGTAGATGGACAATGACATTATTAAAACCAGAAGATAACCCTCTCACAAGATCTATCAAGAAAGGAGTTATTTCTGACGGACTTATGGAACAATTCTGCAAATTAATTGGACAGAGATATGATGATCATCAATGCAGCTGTTGTAGCAGACGACATAATATTATTCCAGAAGTAACACTATAATAGAAGCAAACGAAAAAATTAGAACAGCAGGAGAGACACGCAAAAAAGATAAACAATGAAGCAATAATGGAAGAGATAAAAGACAAGATATTAAATTATGAAAGTGACATGTGAAGAACTTAGATAACTTTCTTTACGTAAATAATTGTATAGGAATTATTAGCTTTTAGTTTTTTTGACTTTTTGGCAAGGCTTTTAATAAGACTTTGTCTTTTTAGGCTTTAAAGTCTTTCTTACTTTTTAAAAAGTTGTAAGAATTTAGGACAAATGTAAATACTAGAAACAATATATAGAATACATGTAAAGTAGGAATAGTATAAAGTAGTTTAAGAGTTTTCTTTTTATTATATAAATATGTAAGCCTTCGTCAAGTAAAAAGCAAGACTTCATGAGTTGAAGCAAGCCTCCTCTTGTACACAAACAACTTTTGAATATTTAATAAAAATAAAGATATTTCAAAGGAAAAGCTATGGATGAACAAAGCCCAGAATTATCAAACCTACCAGAACAGGTATATTTTTTTATGATTATGAATAGCTAAATTCATAAAAACCTGACAATCATGATATAATAAAATAAGCTCATGTTAGTTACTTTATAGTAGAATTATTCGAAGAATAGCATGTTAAGAGGTTTATTAGCAAAGTGGAAAAGGAAAAAAATTCCTAAGAACTATGCCATCCTAAAGGTGAAACTGGTGAGGCAAAGAAGCCGTGATAGGGGAGTAACCAGAGTAGAGGCACTATTTTGGGAAAAAGTATCCAGATTACCATGCTAATAGTGACCGAAGAACATGTTATTTAAGAATAATCTTGTATATAGTGATCTAAGATGACTATATTTTGTTATGTATATGATTGAAGGAAATATTTTGAAATAGCATCATATGAAAAATGAATACTTATTTATCTGATGAAATGGTAGATAAATTTAAAATGCTTGTTTTGTATGCACTTAAGGATATAGAAATTATAGATATAAGAAAAATCATATGAGAAAAAATATTTGATAAATATTTTATGGCTATAATAAATTACATACCACACCTACCTAGCTACTCTTACAAATACCTACATACCAAACCTACACATCAACCATGATAAATTACGTATATTTAGAATATTAAAAAATGGATATGAAAAATATACAATTAATAGAAAAACTAATGAAAACAAATCTAGAAACAAATATATGAGAACTAAAGATATAAAATATATAGAATTCCTTAATAAAAAATTACAAGAATTATTAAGATTAAAACATACAACCAGTAAATATTATGATAAAGCATTTAATAACCCATAAATCTAATTCCAAGTTATCTAAGTTATTCGTAGAAACCTAAGCATCATATGAATAATATGACAAGCTATATATCTGATGAAATTAAAATACTTGTTTTATATATCATTAAAGACTTAGAAATAGAAGACATAAAGAAAATAATATGAAAAAAATATTTCATAAAGAATCGTTAAGTCTAGAATGGTTAGAAGATATGCATGATCTTAGCTTATATTATTCAGATAGTTATTACTCAGATAATAACAGTTATTACTCAGATGGATATTATACAGATTAAATGTTAGAATATATTAAAAGAGTTAGAGAAAAATAAAGTTGGCTATACGAAGAAATTAATTATAGAATCCAGCTTAGAAGAGGAAGAAAACAATTAAAAGAAAGATTAATTTGGATAGATAAAACCATGAAATAACTAGAATTAAAAGACAATTTAGAATATGATTTATACATAGAATTATTCATAGAAGAAAGAGACAGGATAATTAACGAAATAGATAACCTAGAATTTAATGTCAGATATAGTACAATTAGAATAAATTATTACAAAGAAATTTGTAGTATTACAACTACTTTAGGATAAGATGATAAAGTATGAATACTTAGAATATTGGAGAAAAGATATGGAGAAAATAAGATTAATAGAAATACTTATGAAAGAGAATCTACTTGACTACTTAAAAACTAGAGATATGGAACATATAGAATACCTTAAAAATAATATAGAAGAATTAATAAGGTTAAAGTAAAAAACTAAGAAATACTATGACATAACATTTCAATTAACATGATAGAACTAGTAAGTACTAGTTATCTATTAGTTATCTACGCAAATTACCCAAGTTATCCGCAATGATTTTTAAACAAATTAACAAAAACTTTGACTCCGACTTGTTGGATTAGATACAGGTTTAAACGAAAGCAAATAAAAAAAGAAGAAATAAATCACTAAAATAGGAAAAAATATAATTCTAAAATGAAAAGATTTGTTGCTCATCAATATACAAATCCACAACGTTGCAAAATGCCATAAAAAAACCCAATCTTTCAATTCAATAACTTAATATTTTCATGAAATTGACTTTTATTGTTCAATAGAAGCGGCCTCTTACAGTCACAAGATATTTCACTTTTCCTTGAGCTTCTTTCACTTTTAATAGCCCTGTAATCAAAATTAAACATTGCATACAAACTAAATGGATAAGAAATTAGGAATACTCGATAATTAAAATTTTCATTACGTGTAAATAATGGAGTCATAGATAACACACAAATGATAACATAATGAATAAAAAAGAAAAAACAAAAAAATTAAAATATTTCATGACTAAATTCAAAATCAAACTTCAGACTTCAACAGTCACAAATGCCAATTTCCCCTTCAAAGAAATTCCAAAGAAAAAAAATCTTTGTTTGTTTCTTCCTGTTGATGTGTAATGGAGTATATGAAAATCATTGAGACATAATCTATCTACACGGATAGATAAGAGAAAAGAAGATAAAAAGATAGGGGTGGTTGCCGGTTTTTAAGTACAGTTTCATATTTTCAGTTTCTTTTTCATTTTTGTAGGGTTTGCCTTTTTTTTTTTTTTGAAAAATAATTAGTAATTGTTTTGAATTAATTTTTAAATTATTTTTAAAATTTTTAATTAGTTTAGATTTTTTAAAAAATACTAAATTGATAAGATTTTAAAAAATATTTTAAATGTGCATGTTAAGAAATTTTTATCTTTTTTTTTTTTAATTTTCTTAATGTGAATTTATATAGAGGTAGTTAATATGCAGATTAGTTTATTTTTTTCTTCTTTTTAAATATTTATATTTTATGTTTAATTATTCTTTTTTTAAATTGGATTTTTATTGTGTTGACACTTGTCATTTTGCCTCTTCTAATATATATAGATAGATTGGGCTGAAGCAAATTTGGGTCACCATCCAATCTTCATATATAAATTTTCAATTTTTAATAAAATAATCTTTATAATTTTACTCACTCACTTCAAAAAATATGTTGTATTTTAATGTGCCACAACATACAAAAATATGAAAACTTTTAAAATTTATAGTCTGCGTTAATTAATTTTTATTTTGTGACTATAAATCATTTCATTAGAGATCGATAAACATTTTAGAGTTATTGTTACTGAATTTATAAGAATATAATTCATTTTGGAAATTATTTTAAAAAAATCTTATATAAATTAGACAATGTAAATACAAAATTATATGCCAAATTTTAAAAATAATGAAGAGAGAGATATACTTGGCATATTGTTTCAAATTATACAATTTGCATTCAATTTTATTTTGAAAAATAATATTATTGCTTTTCAAAAATTAATTTTAAAAAAACTCTTACAATAATTGTTAAATGTGACCTATATCTTCTTATTTTAGTTACTCTAGCCTTATAAAAATGTTTGAATAATAATAATTATTGAAGTAATAAATACTTTATACCATAAAATATTTATTAATATAATTAGCACTTATTTAATTTAACATGATTATACAATCTTATATTAAAATCGACATATTAAATTATTATAGATAGATATTTTAATATCACCCGCGCATCGCGGGTACATATATTAGTTTGGACATAAAAATAGAGTATTGTGTTGGAGATGTCATTATTCAGTATATCCTGATATTACTCGATAAATATCTCAACAATAACTGTAGAGTTTGATTCTTAATTTCCAAGATTATCCTTCAGTTGTGTAGTAGCCTATTTTAATCTTTTACGTAGGCGTTTGGCCATGAAAATTAAAAACATTTCCACTTTAAATGAAATTTTTGAAGTTAAAAATAGAGTTGGAGTTGCGTTTGAGCATGATAATATTTTGAATTTAATATTTAGAATTTAAATGTATTTTCTAAAAATATATAAAAAATAAAAATAAACTTTTAAAAAAAATTATATTTTTATGAATGTGGGGTTATTTTATGGAAATAAAAAAATTTTGAATTTTATTTTTTTTAAAAATTAGAAAGCTTAAAAAGTGAAATAAAAACAGTGAAAAACATCTCTTGTATTATCAACTCCCAATGTAATATTGGCGGCCTTTCTCCTTTGTTACTTTTAATTATATCTTGAATTTGATTTATTTTTGGCGAATCAAGTATTTCAAAATAAAATAAAAACTTATTATGAAATATAGTGAATACTATCTATGACCAAATGAGTTCTAAGTGGAAATATTTTGTATTGTCAACTCCCAGTGTAATTTTGGTGGCTTTTCTCTTTTATTAATTTTAGTCATGTCTTGAATTTTTCTCTCGTATATTTTAGGAAACTCATAATCCCTATGGGTTTAGGAAACCTTTTGTCCTAACAGATTTGAGAAAGAAATATATTGTCCTTTTAGAATTGGGAGAACCTTTTTCTTATAGGTTCAAGACTACTTGGGATCTCTATATATAGGGAATACAATTGGGGATTCTAAAGCATTGTGCACTTCCCCTTTTACTTTCATAGTGAAAAAGTCTCTCTGCTTTTGCTTGGAGGATTAGGCCATCCCTGGTGTTACAGGCGTTATGGAAGGCAATTGAGGAAGCTTTTCCAGAAGAGTTGAAAGAATCGAAGAAAGCAGACCTAAAGAAGAGGGCTTTGAATGAATATTTATGAGCTCTAGGGACAACGTTCTTTGGGAAATTACTAAAAAAGAATTTAGCAACAACACGTAAGAAGTTGGAAGATTTTTATTCTAGAAAATCACTGATAAATCACCTCTACTTGAAACGGACGTTGTACAATCTTTGTATGAATGAAGGTACACGGGTCAAAATTTACCTTGATGAGTTTAATTCAATTATATTAGACTTGAAGAATATAGATATCAAAATTGATAGTGAGGATAAGGCCTTGATCATGTTATGTTCTTTACTACCATCTTACGATACTTTTGGTAATGTGTTGCTATACGGAAAAGACAGTATCTCACTAGATGAGGTTAGTAATGCACTAAAATCTAAGGAGTTGAATAAGAGCTTTTCGGATAATAGAGCTGAGGGTGAAGGCCCTGTGAGTAGGGAAAGAGCACAACTGAAAGACTTTAATAGGGAAAAGTCTAAACACCAGGTTGAAGTCTAAATCAAGATAACCCCCGATACGATAAACAAAATAGAACCACATCGCAACAGGGGAATTTTCCTTGATTTTAATTCTATCTAGTTTTTTTCTCTTTTTTTAAGGGTGAATTAATTTTCATTCCCTCGGTATGGCTAGGTGTGAAGTAGGTTCACGATCTAATGAATTCCCTAAGCAGAAGTTCTATGAGTGCGGGAATCAGGGTCATACAGAAGAGATTATCCTAAATTAAAGGAGAAAAAAAGAAAGCAGAAATTTGATTACTCAACAAATATTGTTGACACTAGTAATGGTTCTGATAGCACCGACTATGTAAGAAAAGTATGTGTTGTGACTTCTGATCATAGGCAGAATTCCTAGGTTATTGATTCTAGTGCAACTTTTCATATGTGTTTAGACAAAACCTAGTTTACAACTTAAAAGCAGAAGAATGAGACTGTCTACTTAGGTAATGATAATCCATTAGAGGTATGGGAGATTGGTAACATTAAATTGGGAATGTTCGATGAAATTATCAGAAATATTGAGTGTTGGCATGTTCCTTAAATGAAGAGGAATTTATTTTGTCCGTCAACTTTGGACGATCAAAGGTATAAGTTTCACTCTGAAAATAAAACACTTAAAGTATGTAAAGGCTACATGATACTTATGAAAGGCAAGCTTCATTCTAGACTATAATCTTCAAGCAATTGTAGTTGAAGAGAAAGCAATTGTAGTTTTTGGGAAGAGTAATTTGAATCAATTTCGATTGTGGCACTTGTGTTTTATCATATGAGTGACAAGAGATTGTCTCTGTTGAACAAGAAAAATTTATTGAATGAGTACAAAATAAAAATTTGAATTTTAGTGAGCATTGTGTGTTTGGTAAGAAAATATGGGTAAAGTTCAGCAAGAAGGCAAAGTACAAGAGAAAAGACAAGTTAGATTATATACATTCAGACTTGTGGGGTCCGAATAGAATTTCTTCCAAAAGTGGTGTAAGGTACTTTATGACTTTGGTTGACAATTACTCAAGAATGATATGAATATATTTTTTTGAAAACAAAAAGTGAGAAATTTTTTATATTTGTTTAATGGAAAACGATGGTTGAAAGGCAGACGAAAAGAAAAGTTAAGTGTCTTCAAATAGACAATAGATTAAAATTTTGTAATTTTAGAGTTCAATGATTTTTGCAGCAAAGAGGGCATAGTGAGACACCACACTTGTGTTGGAACACCATAACAAAATGATGTTGAAGAACGTATGAATAGAACACTTTGTGATAAGGCACAAAGTATATTTTTACAGTCATGTGTTAGCAAGGATTTTTGAGCTGAAGCAATAAATACAGCTTGACAAATAATTAATAGATCTCCATTGACATGTATTAAATTCAAAACTAGAGATTTGGTTTGTTTCACCTGGTGATTATTAAAATTTAAAGATATTTGGTTGTACTGCTTATGCTCATGTAACGGATGGAAAAATTGAGCTGAGAGCCAAGAATACATCTTTCTAGGGTGTGCAACAAGAGTGAAAGGTTACAGGTTGTGGTGAACAGATTAAAGGACTCTACGGTTAATTATTGCAAGAATGTGACATTCAACGAGTCTGCCGTACTGAAAATTCAAAGGGAAAAGGTAATAACAGAAATACATCATGATGTTAATGATCACATATAGCTAGAAATTGAATCTCTAGCAGCTCAGTCTTGTAGTTAGGAAGTGGAGGAGGTGAAAAACATTAATCAAGAGGATAATTTATATGCATCTATGCATTAACAATTATATAGCATAACAATAGAAAGAGAGAAGAGCATGATCAATTAACCAAAGAGATTTGCGAATGTCGTTGATGAAAGCCTTTTTGGATATGCAAACTGTATGAAATTTGCTTTGTCGTTTGCAGAGATCATCAAAGTACTTGAACCTAATAATTTTAAAGAAACTATTTCTAGCTTGGGAGAAGATCGATGGGCCGGTGCTATGGGTGAAGAGACTAAGTCACTTCACAGAAATCAAACATAGAAGTTTGATTCATTGCCAAGGGGGCAAAAGGTAGTAGGGTTGAAAGGGGATGTTGATGTGAAAAAATGTGTACACATGATAACCCAACAAATATGATGACCAAGACAGTCGCGACCAATAAGTTTAGACATTACCTAGATTTGATTAGCGTGTGTAGTACTTAATGGGCCCTTTCAATGGCTGAAAGCATAGAAGAGAGATATTGTCTCTATTGATGAAGGAAATTAAATCCAAGAAAAATATTTGTTAATTATGTCTTGAATTTTTCTCTTGTATATTTAGAAACTCATAATTCCTCTAGGTTTAGGAAACTCTTTGTCCTAATAGATTTGGGAAAGGAATATATTGTCCTTGTAGGATTTGGAGACCCTTTACCTTATAGGTTTGAGAATACTTAGGATCTATATATAGTGGATGAAATTGGGGATTCTAAAGCATTATACACTTCTTTTTCTTTTATAGTGGAAAACTCTTTCTGCTTTTACTTGGAGGATTAGACCTAGTTGAACATCATTAAATCCTTATTTTTTTTATTCTCTATTTTCTTTATTTGTGACTGTGTGCTAGTTAACTCATGATATTTCCACAATAATTATTATAGGCACATCTCTACAAGTATAAAGGTTGTCTAAACCCTTGATATTTCTTATCTTCTCATAGAAATATTATGTTAGCAGGAGTGTAGGGCCATTTTACAGCTGCACGTGACCTATTTTAGTGCCTTCTTATTCTCACTTAGCTTGTATTTGAACATTATGATATGAAGTAATGATTTCAAATAGTGATTTTAGATTAGAATCAGTATATGAAATATGGGATTATGACTTTGATCAAGCCAAATCAGCATTGCACTTTCAAGCACAAAAATCCAAGGCTGACACAAAGGAAACCAAGTAATGATCATCTATAGGAGGCAAGGATATGTTTAGAGAACCCTTTTTAAGCTCCAAAAATCTCAACACCATGTGTGGGAGATAGCTTGGAGCCAGAAATCAAATTCATTCTAAGACTTCAACAAGGAAGCAAGCCCGATAACTATAATACTTCGATCATTATTAATGAATTTATATATGTTATAAGACATAATTATAACAGTTAATGAGTATTTTAGAGTTTGAATTGCATACTAGAATGACCGAGGGTCTTTGGAGTGGTCATTGGAGGGTAAAAGCGAGCCCAATGACATGCTAAAGTGACCTTCAAACCTACGCCCATAACTGATTGAACTGTGTCCACAGATGGCTCTTGTGGCTTTCATCTACATCTGCATGTGGCCCAAAGCGTCTAACTTGCTTGTTTTTATTGAAGGTAACTTTTGGGCCCATTTATGTACTAAATAGCCCAAGGTTGTACATATTAGTTAGATTATCTTATATTCTTAGTTTTTCAATGATTATTAAACATAAAAAATCTTGAGAGAGCGTTTGAGAACTTATAAAATCCATTGTTGATTCATTGTTAGAAACGTTAGTTGATTGGGTGTTTGATTATCCTTTCCGTCTTCATAATAGTTTAGGTGCTTGTGGTAATATTAAGCAATATTGTACCATTTAATATATCCTAGGTTTCCTTTTTCTTATCATCTTGTATCTATCTACCTATCTGTCCTTCTATCCTTTACTTTTTGCATTTCAATTCTCGCATTTTCTTTAATTTCATACTCTATTTCTCCTTTCCCATTTTTTGGGATATCATTTGATATCAGAGTCGAATTTGAGTTTATTCCCACAAATTCAATCTTGTGTTTGTTATCTTGAAAATAAAAAAAAGAGTTCAAAAAAGTTTTTATCCAAAACCCCCAAAATATTTTTGTGTTTCTATACTAGATTTGTTTTATCTAGTATTATCTAGGTTGGATTTGAACTATTGGGTGTGTTTGGAAAAGATTTGGATAAAGCCCCTTTATTTAACTTGAATTTGAAGAAACAAGGTTCTTAGATCTATAAATCTTGGGTTTAAATTGAAGGGTGAAATGGTCGAAAAAGTGTTCTTTACGATAAGAGGAGCTTAGGTTTAAAAGTTTATGCAATTTGGAGAAGTTTTAACGATCCATCATTTTTGGGATAGAAGCTTGAGAAAAATGCAAGTGGGTTGAAAATTGTGAAAATTGTGGTGAAGAATTGAGGGATAATTATGGTTATAAAGTGTTTCTCATGATGAAAAGATCCTCCGTTTAAAATTTTATGCAATTTCAAGTTAAAACGAAATAATTGGAAAATTTTGGTGTTCTTATGTTCTTCAAGAAGATTCATATATTCAACTAGATTCTTCAATAAAAAAAGTGTTGTTTGATCCAAGAAAGAGAATAAAAAAGGAATAAAGTTGTTTGTCCAAAGAAATATCCAACAAAAAAGGAGTATTTTGAAAAGGCACTACACTAAGCCTATAGAAAAATAAAACTCGGAGTGCAAATTGTGCTGGAAATGGCTACACACTTAGGTGGCCAATTCCGATCATTTTAGATTCACTGAAAGGTGACTTGCGAAGGCCACATGCCCAAGTAGATAACACATATGACCACATTTTGCATGGACGCACCCCAAACACTCTGAGATTGATTTTTGTTCAGGTTCCAATTTTCTAATTCCTTTTCTTGATTTCTAATCCCTTTCATTGATTCTTAAATACTAAATAATGACTAGTAATCAATCTATTATTTGATTAATTAATTTTTAGAGTCCATTTTCTTTCTTTGTTCGTTTCTTTGTGTGTGTTTCTCTTTGTTTTTGTTGTTATTTCTTTTTTTAAGTCCTCAGTTATTTTTTAGTTTCCATTCCTTCTAATGAACAAGAATCTATTCTGATCGAGATTAGCAATCAACACTTCATCTATCACCGGATTATAACAAGCCTTCAACATTAGCAACTCCAATTGTGAGACTAAAGGTGAGATCCTCTTGAGCAGTGGTGAAGAGCTTTACTACTAATCTTGTTTGTTCGTTTTATAGGTACAAGGATTTATAAGGAAGTATGTCTTCGGTAGCCTCAGATACTTATGACTACGACATATGAGATTATAATTGTGGTGAAGAAAGTTATAGCTATGACGAAGATAGAGATTATGGAGGCTATGCGTATAGCCATGATCAAGAGCCGTGTAGGAATGAAAGCTACTATTTTGGAGGCAAATGTAAGAAAAATAGTGAGTGTGGATCTTATGGAGGGTATAGGGAGGAAGATGAGCCTTGTTATGGTTCTTATGAGGATGATAGGGCATGTGAGGAGTATTACACTTCCCGCTATAAATATGAAGGTGATATAAAGTATAACTCTTTCGCTTATCTACCTTATAAGAGTCATGGTGAGAACGTACATGAGGATTGTGAGGATTCATATTCCTCGTCTTGTGGTACTTCTTATCAAAGTTTAATTGGTGTGAATGGTTATACTACTTATAGTAAAGGTCACCGCATGGGAAGAAATGAGTATGCATCTCCAATTCCTAGGGATACTACATCTTATCCTTCTTGTTCTAGTGTTCCAACATTTGGAAATGGAAACCATGGTGGATATAAAAGTTGTAATAGAAGTGATGAACTCCCTAGAGAACCTCTTTCTATTTTCAAAGGGGAATATTATCCCAAGGTGTATCTTCATTGGGAATGGCAATGTGAAAGGTCTTTTACGAACTATCTTATAAACGAATCTAATCTAGACACGCGTGTCATTGAGCACCTTCAAGGTCCAGCATTGATATAGGAAACTTGCAAGAGATACCACTTAAACATGGAGTGGCATGAAGAGTTTCTTGAGATCCATATATGTACCACAAGGGTACTCAAAGCATTATAATATTGATCCAAAAAGACAAGTTTACCTAAAAGAATGGATATTTGTGGAGTTCTAGGATGCATTCTTGTTCTCAATGAATAGTTCTATGAGAATTACATCACTCCATCTATGGTTGACCATTTGGTGATACCTCGAGTGTCCAAGCATTGTCTATATTTCTTGGAAGGATATAGAGTTTTCAAATGTGTGAAGGTTTCCTTCACCCAAGGTAGGTATTATGAGAAGGTTTGGTACAATATATATTTCTTGAAGATTGGAGACTTATACTTGGTAACCAATTGATTTGTGCAACATAGAGTTTTTATTAAACAAAATTGGCCTAAGATTGTAATGGACCAATGGGGAAACCACCTCTTCCCACCTACCCTTCCTAAATCCCAAAGATATATGGACACTTACTCAAAGTCCTTTAATATTGAGGGACAAATTATTAGGAGGAGTAAGCGGGTACAATGTGGCAACCTAATAGAGGAAAGAAGGGAGGTTGAGACGAATAAAGTGAGGGGATTGGGACAAATCCAAGATAACTTTATTTTTCGATCTCTTAGTAAGGATATGTTTGTAGGTACAAATATGGAAAATGGAGGAGAACAAGCCTTCAAGGGGGAGATTACCCTTAAATATTTTATGAGGGAAATCTTAGATGTTCCCAAAGCTTGTAAGGGAATTTTGCCCCAAGGTAAAGAAGAATTTTCTCATAAGCTTCAAGGTAACATAACTAACTCTTGCATTTTAGTAAATATGAATATCATTGTGTGGTTAGTAGCCAATAAGTGTGAGTGATAGCTTATCTTTATATGAGTCTAATGATTTTTACCTTGAAATGATAATGTACAAGTTGAGAGCATGGATACACTAGTTGATCCTATTGATGACCGAGTTTATTTTTCTTGTAAGATCAATTTGTGTCAACCTAGTGTTAAAGTCATTATGTTGAATAATAGTACATTGTCTTATGAAAATTGTATTGATCAACTTGTGTGTTGTAATGCTCTGAGTCTGTACCCCGGATGCTATACAGTGCTCATAATCCCAAGGGACCACAAGCTAACCCATGACTGGTACCTACTGCAATAACTAAATAATAATACTGTAATTATGCAAAAATTTGGCAGAAACTTGCCATAAGGTTTAAAACTGTAAATAAATACTGAGTAGTGAAAATTGAGTACTGATACATCTGTCTGAAATACTCTAGTCTGAAAAGCCTCTAATGTCTGAATAAGGGATTGATGGGACAAGCCCCCAACTAAACCCGACTATTGAAAAATGATAAACTGAGATACTAAAGTAATAATCATATCCTCGAACTATGAGGACTCACCTCTAATTACTGCTAAAAGGTCCAGGCTTTTGCCCAACTAGGCCAAAATCAACAAACACAAGATATACATAAATAGTGTTCTAACATAAAAAGATAATCAACTACAGATACCAATCCCACAACCTGGTAATATTAGTACAAGAGCACCTAAATACGACTGCAAAAGAAATACAACTCAAGAATCTTAAATAGTTAATACATTTGTCTTAAATATAAAAGACTGAATCAAAGATAGAAGGAAATGGGTGACTCAAAACTCTAAGAGCTCGCCCTATCTCTGAAATGTGAACACTGAATGAACTCAACTCAACGTCGGTAGCTAGTAGTATAGTACGAGTACCAAAACAACGGGTACTCAGTAGGAATCATCTACTGACTGAGCTAAGCCATGATATAGAGATGATATAATGCAAGATAAAAGTCAAGATACAGAATCGAACCTAAATTATCTCCATTATCATTGTATATAAGAAATAATCAACCGGAATAATAATATACCATAACACATCATAACATGTTAATACCATCGTGCGTAAGAAGTAAAACTATTTAGAATCATAAAACAACACAAACACATTCATAAGCAACACAAGTAAAAATTTGACGCTCATACACCAACAAGTGTATAAAGTAAAGGAGCCCATCACGACGTCCCATACCAACGGAGAGTACACCCAAGGAAATAATAACAAATATGCATAACCAATAACGTATTCAAAACTCAACATTATTCGATTATATTCCGTATTTATCAAAATCAAACATTTTCTCATCTTTCATTAGGCAAATACCTCGTCCATAGGTCCTCATTCAATATTATCATCATTAGCCATGAGTTTATCTATTTTTTACTAAAGAATGTATATTACATTATTAAATAGTCCGTAAACCTCTAATCATCAAGTCATATAATCAATTAATAGTCAACTAGTCACCACGTAGCTTATTCTAATGGCCAATAATCCTTCATTAATCATTATTTAATGTTAATATTACTCACTAGGTGGATCCTCATTTTACAACTAGATTACACTTACTAACTAGTCTTGATTCATTATTAAACTAATAATTGTTACAACTCCCTAGTTATCATTAAACATTGACTACTCCACTTTATAAGTATTTAACACTAGTGATCCATAATCGATGCCCTAAGGTAAAAATCAAACCCTCATTTATCACGCATATATATATATATACACACACACACACACACACATACATATCAATATAAACATATCCTCCGAACTTGAACCGGGTATCAATATCATCAATATATCCTCCGAAATTGAATAGGGCATCATCATAACATCAATACATCCTCCAACTTTGACGGAAATCATCATAACATCAATATATCCTCTAGATTTTCCCGACATCATCATAACATCAATATATATAAATAAGTGCCAATAAATAAAGGACAACCCCACAAGGGCTAAAGTAAAGTGCAATCCCCACAAGGGCTAAAGTAAATGACAAGCCCCACGAGGGTTAAAGTAAAAAATAAGTAATAAAGAGCATACTTTCATATCTTATCATTCGTCATTGAGGATAATTTTTCCATAGAT
The DNA here is from genome assembly GCF_002878395.1 of Capsicum annuum. Lineage (NCBI taxonomy): Eukaryota > Viridiplantae > Streptophyta > Magnoliopsida > Solanales > Solanaceae > Capsicum > Capsicum annuum. Next base: position 51,597,603 of record NC_061112.1, read on the forward strand.
GTATGAATATGTATATATATATATATCATGAATATGATAATGCATTATCGGGTTCAATATGGTTAGCAGCAGAGTCCCTCATGAAATCAATAAATATGCCTCCTAGAGCCTTAGTATCAAGATTCACAGTATTAGCAATGAGAAAGCTTTTTATCATAATCAATGGTTTGGTTTCTAGACAAAAGCATAACATAAATAATATCATAGCCCAAAGCCCGAAATAATAGTTCAATGGTCAAAATGGTAACATAGTCATGGGCTTGATTAATAGCAATATCCATAGATACTCATAGTATAAAACATGATTTAGTCAACAACCTAATTTATTACTTCTAATGTAGTCACCATAATTCATTTACCAAAGCTATTCATCATGTTCCCAAGTGCATTCTCTAAGTATTTAACCTCCAAGGACACTATAGTATTCCAAACTTAAGATGGGTCAAGAAACCACAACAAATTCATCAAAGTATACACTAAGTCCATCTTCTACCGGGGACTAAGCTAAGGTGTCTAAGTCATGTCTTAGATGAATAGCGAGCCACAATAGTATTAAGGTAAAAGTCTACTCAAGCATTACTCCTAACACTTTCATAGAAATTAAAGCATTCCCATAAGTGTAGGTAACTAGGGCCAACTTACCCCTAACATGAGTGATAAGGTCACTCTCATCTAACTAAAGCAACTAAAGCATTCTTATTCCATCCATGAGACATAAAGTCCAAATAACCATGATTCTACTCTACAAGTCAAGTATTTCAAAATATGAGCTTAAATGGCCTAAATAATTCAACTATGTAAGACCCCATAAAAGTCTTAGTCTAATTCAGTTTTACATAGCATAAAAGATGTCCCAGACTTGGAAAATTTTTTAAGCTAAGTATTGACACTTAGTCTTATTTTTGACCTTAAAATTTTCATGACTTTATTTTCAACCCTCGTGACCTTAAAATGTTGATTTTTAAGTTGATTCATGATCAGAGATGTTAATAGGTGGTAATGGGTGAGTTTCAGAATTTTCAAAATCTATTTGGGGCATGTTTGGAAGTCCAAAACAGTATCTGGATGCGATTAGCGCATGACACACGCTCTAGTACACCCTTAGGGAGCAGCAATAGAGCATGCAACGGACGCTCCATTCTGGTGCTCCAGAGCATGTGATACATGCTCCATAGAACGCTCCTAGAATTTTCAACTTTAGGACTCCATATATTAGAGGGCAATAGGGTCTTTTGGCTCACATAAAAAAGTCCTAAATACTTGATTTCAGCCGCAAATAGCATAGATACATCATTTTTCACAAAAAAACTCTCAAGAACCAAGCCCTAGTTTCATCAAGCTCAAGAATCAAGTCCCAAGAACTCACTGCAATCTTTGCGAATTCATCCTTGGAGTTCAAGAACCCTTTTAAAAACCTTAAATTAATAGTTTCATAAATTACATGTATAAATTGGATTGTTTTCATTTTCATGTTGTTTGTATGGGTTTTCAATTCAAGATTTAGTTGTAGTTTTTATGAATATACGAGATTATGTATGTAATGGTTGTAATCCCTATATCAAAACCCTTGAATTGTGAATTAATGATTGCAGTCATGATGCATCAATATGTTATTCATGTCCAAGTACAAGATTATGCCTCCTAGGTGTTTGACAAAATTCTTAATTGAGTTAATTGTGCATTTGTGATCCCTTGGTGACCCTAGTGTAGAAATCATGCCATTACAATATGTTTAAATTTCTACTATGCTAAAGCTATGCCTTGCAAGTATTTGTTGGAATGCCTATGTAAATTTAATAGTGAAATTATGACATATTAGCACGTATTCCTATTCATGCACAAGTTCATTACTTCCAATTGCTTAATAAAATATCTCAATGATTGCATTATGAATAGTTGACTATTTTCATGTTTCAAGTATTGCCATGTTTTATTAGTATAGATGGTATCAAGTCTTGGGGGATATTCAATACCCATAAATCTAGTTGTTTACCTAGAGCTACAGTAGTTATAAAATGGTCTTAGTAGTGTTACGAATAGTAGCACTTAGTAATCAATCACAGTTTTAGTTCAGTATGCAGTTCAAACCTCAAGTAAACCCAGTCTGTTAACAGAACTCAGTAGTATTCTGTCAATCAACAAAACCCAGTGAACTCAGTTTAATTAGACAGCATGATCAGTAATAGTTCAATCAAGCCTAGTACAGTCTAGAAATTGGTTCAGTGTCTATTTAATTGGAAGTAGGATTCAACACCGAGCGAGTGTAGGAATGACGGTTTCCCCACCAAATATCAGAGTAGTTAGTAGTAGTCCCTGTACTCTAGAACTACATAGTCAGCATAGGATATAAGAAGTCACCCATCAGTTTAGGCTTGACTTCCTCACAAGGGTCACCCATCAGTTTAGGCTTGACTTCCTCACAAGGGTCACCCGTCAGTTCAGGCTTGACACCCTTAGTCCTTTAGGACAATACGGTATATCAGTTTAGTGGATCCACATATCTAGTATCGGTACCCATGGCACAGTATTGACACTCTTCCAAATGGGGTTATAGGTTGGACCCCAATCTATTCGGAGAAGGGCATGTCGGTTAGATAACTACCTCCCATAGTTTTAGTCTCAATATCAATATAGAACTCATATCAGTTTTTCAGAAATAGTCACTCAGTTACCAGTGATACAATATCAGTAAACTTAAATATCATTTAATCAGTATTTAGAACCCAGTATCTAGTGTTATCACTACCTCAGTTATAGTTTACGTATTCATGCATGTACTTTCATTGAGTTCTACTCATGCTATTCAGTCAGTTATTATTCATGCATATGAACCCATACATATCAGCTTACCTCACTTAGCACACCAGTATATTCAAAGTACTGACGCATACTTTCCTTTTATGCTATGATGTCTTATATCATAGGTTCAGATGTATGGGCTCCTGACCATACTTAGCCGCCCAGCCTATCAGCAGCATACTTAGGGGTGAGTTCTCATAATTTGAGGACAAAGTTATTATTTCAGTTTATCGGTAGTTTAGTGGTCAGAGATAGTTGGGGGCTTGTCCCATCAACTCCATATTCAGAAAGTTAGAGGCTTCAAACTAGAGTATTTTAGAAAGCTATTTTAGTATTCAATTTTTAGTATTCAGTATTTGTTTTAGTTATGAAACTTATGGAAATTTTTAGCCTATTTTTTGTATTTATTTCAAATATATTATCATTGCAATGTTGTTAGTATTCAGTGCTCACAGTAGGTACCAGTCATGGGTTAGCTGGTGATTCTTCGGGGTCACTAGCACCATGTAGCATCCGGGGTATAAACTTGGGGTGTTACAAACTAGGTATCAGAGCCAAAGGTTCAACAGAGTCCTAAGAAGTTTGAAAGCCGCATCAAGTAGAGTCTTGTGTATGGATGTGTTACGCGTGACACTTATGGAAAAGAGGCTACGAGATGTTTTAGGAAAAAGTCCCTTCTTTTAGTACTTATGTCGTGCGAGTGAGCATGAGCTCAAGCTAAACTCTCAGTCTAATCCTTTTTCCCTTCTGTTTACAGGCCATGCCTTCTAAGAAAAATAAAATAAGAATAGGAAATCAGCCAGTACCTCAGCCCGTTCAGGAAGATACTTCGGACGAGCATGTCTCCTATGTGGAATTTAGGTTTTTATTTACTACTTTATCCAATTCAGTAGCAGCCCAAAATGAATTCCTAACTGCCGTTCTGGCCAACCTAGTAGCCAATACTGTTGTATCCAGGGTTCGAGACCACCTAAATAAATCCTTCATTATTTACAGGGTCTAAGTCAGATGAGGACCCATAGGAATTCCTTGATCAGGTACAGAAAGTCATAGATATTATAGGGGTAACTACTAGTGAAGTGCTGAGTTGGCTGCATATCAGTTTCAGGATGTGGCTATCTCATGGTTCAAGTAGTGGAAGACAGAGAGGGTCTCAGATATAGGGCCTATAGAATGGGAGGAGTTTGCCACTACTTTCCTTGATAAATTCTTCCCATTGGAGTTGAGAGAATCTAAGGTTTTGGAGTTTATAAATCTGAAGCAGGACAACATGGCAGTATAAGAGTATTCTCTCAAGTTTACTCAGTTAGCCAGATATGCTCCCCATGTGGTAGCAGACAACAGTTCTAAGATTAGTAAGTTTGTGTCGGGTGTGTCTAACAGTATTATCAAGGAGTGTAGGACCATAATGCTAATTAATAAGATGGACATATCTAGGCTCATGGTCCATACTCAACAAATAAAAGAGGATAATAATAAAGAGAAGGAGAAAGAGAACAGGTAGCTTTAACTTTGCTTAGCCTAAGTCAGAGGGTGGAAATCATTCTAAATTCTGCTTGAAATCTTTAGTTCCAGCTTCGTCCTCAGCCAGTGTTCCAGTGCTGAAATTCAGAGACGGCTATACAGATAGGGAATCAGGCCCTAAACCCCAGGATAGTGTTAGCAGTGTCCAAATAAATCCTCTTTGTCAAAAATATAATAGACACCATCAGGGTGAGTGTAGAGCTGGCAGTGATGTGTGCTTCAGTTATGGTAATCCAGGCCATCAGATTCGAGAGTATCGGGTAGTTGCTCAGAAAAGTAGGAAGTTATACCAATAGGGTTAGTCCCAACTCTCATCAGTTCCAGTCGATTTCCCAACTCAGAAAGGTGCCGTTTCAATGCTACCAGTGGTTAGCGTCTAAATAGATTACACACGCTTCAGTCCTAACAAGATCAGGAAAGCTCTCCTGATGTGGTCACTGGTACGTTATAATTTTATTATTTACATATTTATGCCTTGCTAGATCCAAGAGCTTCTTTGTCCTTTGAGACTTCTTATATAACTGTTGACATTTGAGTCAGTCCCAAAATCCTAATAGAGCCTTTTCAGTCTCTACCCCAGTGGGTAAATTTATCATAGCCTAATGGGTATATAGGAACTGTTCGGTTATGGTATCTCAGAAAATTAGTTCAGCAGACTTAGTAGAATTAGAGATGACAGATTTTGATGTCATTCTCAACATGGACTAGCATAATTCGTGCTATGCCTCAGTTGACTGCAGAAATAGAATTTTTAAATTTTAATTTTTAAATGAACCTATCTTAGAGTGGAGGGGCAGTACGTCAGCACTTAGGGGTCAACTTGTTTCTTACCTTAGGGCAAGAAGAATGATATCTAAGGGATGTGTCATCATCTTCTTTGAGTTCAGAACTCTAGTTCAGATACCCGTAATCTTGAATCAGTTTCAATAGCATGTGAATTACTGGATGTGTTTTTCGAAGATCTTCTTAAAGTTCCTGCCAAAAGAGAAATTGACTTTGGAATTGACCTTCTTCCAGATACTCAGCGGATCTCTATCCCACTATACAGAATGGCTCCAGTACAACTCAAAAAGTTAAAAGAACATTTGAAAGATCTCCTAGATAAGGGATTCATCAGACCTAGTGTATCCCCATAGGGTGCACCAGTTCTATTCGTGCATAAGAAAGATGGTTCTCTCAGAATGTGTATTGACTACCATCAGCTAAATAAAGTCATGGTCAAGAAAAAGTATCTATTTTCTAGAATCGATGACTTATTTGACCAACTTTAGGGTGCTAGTTACTTTTCTAAGATAGACCTTAGATTAGGCTATCATTAGCTAAGAGTAAGAGAATATGACATCCCAAAGACAACTTTCAGAACTCAGTATGGTCACTTTGAATTCTTAGTTATATCATTTGTCTTACCAATGCCCAAAAGCTTTCATGAACTTTATGAACCATGTGTTCAAGCAATACTTGGACATGTTCATCATAGTCTTAATAGATGACATTTTTTTCTACTCCTACGGTGAGCATGATTATACAGACCATCTCAGAATAGTATTACAGACTCTTAAAAAATATCAGTTATTTGCCAAATTTAGTAAGTGTGAGTTTTGACTAAGTTCAGTAGCTTTCCTTGGTCATATCATTTTCAGAGATGGAATTAGAGTTAATCCCCAAAAGACCAAAGCAGTGAGAAACTTGCGCAGACCTATCTCTCCATTAGATATCAAGAGCTTCTTGGGCTTGGCCAGCTATTACCGATGTTGTTGAGGAATTTTCCTCTATTGAATCTCTTATTTCCAGATTGACTCAGAAGAAAGTCAAATTCCAGTGGTCAAATTCTTATGAGAAAAGTTTTCAGGAGTTAAAGACTCGACTCACTACAACACCAGTTTTGACTTTACCAGATGGTTCAGACGGATTTGTGGTATATTATAATGCTTCTAGAGTTGGTTTGGGGTATGTTTTGATATAGAGAGGTAAGGTCATAGCCTATGCCTCTAGAAAACTTTATCTCCATGAAAAAAACTACCCCACTCATGATCTTAAGTTAGAAGCTGTAGTATTTTCCTTAAAGATTTGGAGGCACTATTTATATAGGGTATGCGTTGATGTGTTCATAGACTATAAAGGCCTACAGTATGTATTTTCTCAGATAGACCTGAACCTGCATCAAATAAGGTAGTTAGAGTTGTTGAAAGATTGTGACATAAGTGTTCTGTATCATCTGGGCAAGGCCAATAGAGTGGCTGATGCTCCCAGCAAAATGTTTTTGGGTAGTGTTGCTCACGTGGAAGATGATAAGAAAAAGTTAGTTCAGGAAGTTCATTTGCTTGTCCGTCTAGGTGTCCGCTTAGTCAATTCAGTAGAAGGTAGTGTATGGGTACAGAGTATCTCAAAATCATCTTTAGTTTCTGAGGTGAAGGAAAAGCAGGATAAGGATCTCAGTCTAGTTAAGTTAAAGGAGTTAGTCAGAGATCTAAAAGTAGAGGTTTTCTCCCGAGGGGGAGATGGTCTATTGCATTTCCAGAGTCGGCTATGTATGCCAGGTGTAGATGACTTGACGTAGTGGATTCTTACAGAAGCGCATGATGTGTGCTACTCAATTCATCCAGGGGCCACCAAGATATACCACGACTTATAGGGAATCTATTAGTGGAGTGGGATGAAGAAAGACATTGCAGAGTTTGTAGCCAAGTGATCGATGTGTCAGCAGGTTAAGATTAAGCATCAAAAGCTTAGTGGAGCTATGTAGGAGTTTAGTATTCCCACTTGGAAGTGGGAGGAGGTGAACGTGGATTTTGTGATGAGTTTTCCCCATACTCGTTGCCAGCATGATTCGATTTAGGTCATGGATAGGATAACCATATTAGCTCATTTATTACCAGTTCATACCTCTTATTTAGTCAAGGATTATGCCAAGCTCTATGTTAGAGAGTTGGTCAGATTGCATGGTGTCCATTGTCCATTATTTTAGATAGATATACACAGTTCACCTCTTATTTCTAAAGAGCCTTCCAAAAGGGTCTTGGTACCCAAGTTTACCTTAGTACAACCTTTCACCCTCAGATAGATGGTCAAGCAGAAAGGACTATTCAGACTTTGGAAGATATGACAAGAGCACGACAATGACTTTAAGGGTAGTTGGGATGACTACTTGCCCTTGATAGAGTTTGTGTATAATAGCAGTTACCATTCCAGCATTTATATGGCTCCATTTGAGGCACTTTATAGGAGGATATATAGATCTCCCATTGGTTGGTTTGAAGTAGGTGAGGCCACAATGGTAGGGCCTGACTTGGTATTTGATACCTTAGAAAAGTTTAGCTGATCAGGGAAATACTTAAGACAGCTCAAAGCTGGCAGAAATCATACGCAGATGTGCGAAGAAAGGATCTCGAGTTTGAGATTGGTGACTTTGTGTATTTGAAAATCTCTCCTATGAAAGAAGTAAAGAGGTTTGGCACAAAGGGGAATATCAGTCCCTAGTATGTTGGTCCTTACCTAATTCTCAGCCGTTTTAGAAAGGTAGCTTACGAGCTTAAGTTGCCTTCAGACTTAGCTTCAGTTCATCCTGTGTTTCATGTCTCATTGCTAAAGAAATGCATAAGTGACCAGCAGCCGTAGTTCCTATAGAGGGCATAGATATTTAGAACAACCTCTCTTATGAAGAGATCTCAGTCGAAATCCTTGACTATAGGATTCACAGACTAAGGAACAAAGAGGTCCCTCTTGTAAAGTTCTTTGGCAGAATCAGTCCATTGAGGGAGCTACTTGGGAAGCAGAAGCAGACCTACAGACCAAGTATCCTCACCTCTTTCCGCAAACTTAGATTCAACTCAAGGTAACAGTTTTCCTTGAATCTACTCCGTTCCATATTCAGATTTTTAGTATGAATTAGATATCAGTTCAGTTGCATAGCATTCTCATATCATGCATACCCTCATGAAATAGCTCAATCGGGTGTCATGTCCTCAAAATTCAGTCATGCTTTAGTTATGCATTTTCAATATGAAAATTCATATTATCAGCAGTGTCAGTCATGTGTCATATCATCAAGTTCAATAATATTTCGGTTGTGTATGTCAGTATCATTATAGTTTCTCAGTAGTCAGTTCAATTAGTCTCATTCGAGAACGAATGTTCCCAAAGGGGAGATATTGTAAGACACCATAAAAGTCTTATTCTAATTCAGTCTTACATAGCACAAAAGAGGTCCCAGACTTAGGAAAATTTTTAAGCTGATTATTGGCACTTAGTCTTATTTTTGACCTCAAAATTTTCATGACTTTATTTTTGACCCTTATGACCTTAGAATATCGATTTTTAAGTTGATTCATGATCAGGGATTTTAATAGGTCCTATTGGGTGAGTTTTAAATTTTTTGGAATCCGCTTGGGGCATGTTTGGAGGTCTAAAATAGTAGCTGCATACGATTAGTGCACGTCGCACCCTCCATTCTACCCCTAAGGAGCATGCAATAGAGCATGTGGTGCACGCTCCACTTCGATGGTCTAGAGCATGCGACGCACACTTCATGGCATGCTCCTGGAATTTTCAGCTTTAGACTCTACGTATTGGAGGGTGATAGGGTCTTTTGGTTCACATAAAAATCGTCCTACTTGATTTCAGCCCCAAAAAGCATAGATACATCATCAAGCTCAGGAATCAAGTCTCAAAAGCTCACCGCAATCTTTGCAAATTCACAAACTAAGATATGTTAGGTGTTCATCCTTGGGTTTCCTTCCACCCTTGGAGTTCAAGAACCCTTTTAAAATCTCAAATTAATAGTTCCATTAATTATATGTATAAATTTGGTTGTTTTCATGTTCATGTTGTTTGTATGAGTTTTCAATTCAAGATTTAGTTGTAGTTTACATGAATATAAGAGATTATATATGTAATGGTTGTAATCTCCACATCAAAACCCTTGAATTATGAATTAATAATTGTAGTCATGATACAACAACATGATATTCATGTCCAAGTACAAGACTATGCCTCCTAGGTATTTGACAAAATGCTTAATTGAGTTAATTATGCATTGTGATCCTTTGGTGACCCTAGTGCTGAAATTATGCCATTACAACATGTTTAAATTTCTACCATTCTAAAGTTATGCCTTGCATGTGTTTGTTGAAATGCCTATGTGAATTGAATAGTGAAATTATGACATGTTAGCATGTATTCCTATTCATGCACAAGTTCATGACTTCCAAGTGCTTGATGAAGTGTTTCAATGATTGCATTGTGAACAGTTGACTTTTTTCATGTTTAAAGTATTGCTATGTTCTTTAGTATAGATGCTATCGAGTCCTAGGGGTATTCAATACCCAAAAATCTAGTTGTTTACCTAGAGCTACAGTAGTTTTAGAACGGTTTCATTAGTGTCACGAACAGTAGCACTAAGGAATCACTCACAGTTTTAGTTAAGTATGCAGTTCAGACCTCAAGTAAACCCAGTTAAGTATGCAGTTCAGACCTCAAGTAAACCCAGCCAGTTAACAGAACTCAATAGTATTCCATCAATCAACAAAACCCAAAGAACTCAGTTCAGTTAGACAACATGATCAGTAATAGTTCTGTCAAGCCTAGTACAGTCTAGAAATTAGTTCAGTGTCTATTTAGTTGGGAGTAGGATTCAGCATCGAGCGAGTGTAGGGATGACGATTTCCCTATCATATAGCAGAGTCGTTAGTATCACTTCCTATACTCTATAACTATGTAGCCAACATAGGATATGAGAAGTCACCCATCAGTTTAGGCTTGACTTTCTCGTAGAGGCCACCCGTCAGTTTAGGTTTGACACCTTTAGTCCTTCAGGACAACACAATATATCAGTTTAATGGATCCACACAACCAGTGTTGGTAGCCATTGCACGATATCGACACCCTTCCAACTTGGGTTACAGGTTGGACCCCAATCCATTCGAAGAGGGGTATGTCAGTTAGATAACTACCTTCCACAATTTTAGTCTCAGTATAGAACTCAGATCAGTTCTTCAGAATCAGGATTGTTAGAAATAGTCACTCAATTACCAACAATACAGTATCACTAAACTCAGATATCAGTTAATCAGTATTTAAAACCAAGTATCCAGTGTTAAAAGGATCACAGTTACAACTTATGTATTCATGCATATACTCTCATTTCAGTTATGTTCATATTACTCAGTCAGTTATTATTCATGTATATGAACCCATGCATCTCGGCCTCTCTCACTTAGCATACCATTATATTCAAAGTACCGATGCATACTTTTCTTTTGCGCTATGATGAAATATATCATAGGTTCAGATGCACGGGCTCCTGACCTTACTTAGCCACCCAGACTATCAGCAGTAGACTTAGGGGTGAGTTCTCATAGTTTGAGGAAAAAGTTGTTATTTCAGTTTATTAGTAGTTCAGTGGTCGGAATTAGTTGGGGGCTTGTCCTATCAACTCCATATTCAGACAGTTAGAGGCTTTCAGAGTAGAGTATTTCAGACTGCTGTTTCAGTATTCGGTTTTCAATATTCAATATTTGTTTCAGTTATGAACCTTTTGGCGATTTTCAACCTATCTTCCACATTTATTTTAGATATATTATCATTGCAGTGTTGTCATTATTCAGTGCTCACAGTAGGTACCAGTCATGGGTTAGTTGGTGATCCTTTGGGGTCACTAGCAGCTGTAGCGTCCAGAGTACAGACTCGGGGCATTACAAACTAATTCCAAGTATTACTATTTAATAAATACAACACCTAGAACCCCTCCCAATCCAATAAAATATCACAATTATACTATAGTATAACTCAATCAAACAAGAAGTAAATCTAACCTACCTAGAATCCAAAGAAAGCTTACGAACCTCTAAACTTTTGATTTTTCTTTTAGAGAAGATTCTTCAAGGTACCAAGATATGTAAAACATAATATACTCATTATTATGAGAATTTCGATACTCATATTGCACCATTGTGCTTTGGGTCCAACAACGACACCAAAAACCCCCCAAGTGGGTCCCACATACAAAAATATATTTTTGAGATCAAACCAATGTTCAACTATCATTAGGGAATCATAACCTTCAAGAATCAAGTGAAAACCAAGTTTATTTGGGCTAAAATCATGCCCTTTAGCCAAACGGGGCTTTGATAAAAAATTCAAGAAATTAGAGCATGAAATGGAAGGATTCTTACCTCAAATCCATTGTTAATCACAAATCTCTCTCTCTCTCTCTCTCTCTCTCTATATATATATATATATATATATGTTAATAAAGCTTCTAACTCACCCCCAAGAATCAATTTGAAGTTACTAAGTCATTTTAGAGCTTCTAAGGTCCAGAGGAAAGTGGAAAATGGTCAAAATTTGACCAAGGGGGCTTTTTATAGGCACTTAAATGGGGTCCGCAAGGTCAAAACTTACTTTTGATCTCCTGGACTTATTCGGACTCCGTTTTTCACAAATGAATTATATAACCCCACTATATTTTATGTTTTGGATGCATTAGTGAAGTCAGATTTTCTATCATAGGTCGTTTAGACTAATTGTGGGCCCCAAAACCATATCTTTTAATTTTTTAACTTTTTGACCAATAGGTCGAGATAAACTCGAGTGTATTAGGACCAAACCAAGGGTCTTCCTAGCCTAAAATAGATATTCTGGAGCTTTTGTTGTAGTTGAAATTTGTATCTGAGGTTATTTTATTAAATATTTTGCTCGGTGGCTATTCAGAACCAGTGAAGACTTCTAAATGGGGAATTGGTCTTAAGAACCAAACGAGCTGCCTGGTAACTAAATTATTAGTTCCAACAATTCATAAATGACTTAGGGAAGATATGTAAAAACTCTAATAGTGAAAATATGTGGGAACACAAAAAAATACCTAAAGGGTCATTACAATATTCACTACTAAGGAACTTTCATCCCCCAAAGTTAAAGATGAGGAAATACCTGACGTCTTAAATAGGTGAGGATACTTGGCCCACATCTCGCTCTCGATTTTCTAAGTAGCCTCCTCCATTAGGTGGTGCCTCCACTGAACCTTAACTACAAGAATCTCTCTAGTACACAACCGCCTCACATTACTAGCAAAAATAAGCACGTGCTCCTCCACAAAGGTCAACTACTCATCTAACTGTACTAAGTCCTATCTAAGAACATAAGATGGATCCTGAATATCCTGTAAGTGCAAGGGACATAGAATTTGAATAGGAATGAAATACGCTAATCTTAATAGGAACTAAATATTCTAATCCCAATGCTGAGAGATAGATCCCATCTGAATAGGAATGACATGTGCTGACTTGGTCAAATGATCTGCTATAACCAAAATACCATCAGAACCAAGGGATGTATGAGATAAATCTCTAATGAAGTCCATAGTAATTCATTCGTATTTCTATCAAGAATGGGAGATCTTTGAGTCAAACCACCAGGACGCTGATGCTCAGCCTTTAACTATTCATAATATAGGGAATGAGATACAGAGTCTTCCACATCTCTTTTCATGTAGTCCAACCAATAATATTGTCTCAAATATCTATACATATTAGTTGTATAGGGATGAATGGAATATCTAGAGCTATGAGCCTCATGTAAAATTAACTGAATTATATCACTAGTCAAAGGAATGCTAACACAACTCTGAAATCTCAAAATCCCTTCAGAATCAATAGTATGCCTCTTGGATGCACCACTCATCACCTGATCATGAAGAAGGCAAAGCTTGTTATCCTTATACTGATGATAATGAACCTATTCAAATAGGGAGGACCTTTCCTCAACACAAGCCAAAATCCTTGTAGGATCTGAAACATCAAGACGAATCATCAAATTGGATAAGGACTGGATATCTTGTGCTATAGGCCTCTGATAAATTGATATGTAGGACAAGCTACCCATACTTAATGCCTTGTGACTCAAGGAATCATCTACCATATTCACCTTACCCAGATGGTACAAGATGGAAATATCATAGTCCTTAAGAAACTCCATCCATCTGCGTTGTCGAGCATTAAGCTTTCGCTAGGTCACAAGATGCTTAAGACTGTGATGATCGGTGAAAATCTCACAATGCACACCATATAAGTAATGCCTCCAAATATTAAGTACAAAAACTATCGTTGCCAACTTCAAATCATGAGTGGGGTAGTTACGTTCATGCACCATAAGCTATCTCAAAGCATAGGAAATGATACGTCTCTGCATCAGAATAAAACCAAGACCAATACCATAGGCATCACAAAACATGGTGAATCCCTCACCCTCAACTGGAAAAGATAACATACGAGCTGAACAGAGAAAATCCTTGAGCTTTCCAAAGCTCAAGACATACTCCTCAGACCATCAAAAGGAACCTCTGTTTGAGTCAATCTAATCATAGGGGGTGAAGTAGTTGAAAAGACCTCAACAAAGCATCAATAATAACCAACCAAACTAATGAAACTATGGAACTATGTTAGAGATTTAGGTCTTGCCCAATAATAAATCGCCTCAATCTTAGCTGGATCTACCATAATACCAGGATTTTTAGACACCACATGCCCAAGGAATATCATCAATTTAAGACAAAACTCACACTTAGAGAACTTGGCAAAAAACATGTGATCCATAATCGACGCCCTAAGGTCAACATCAAACCTGTATTTCTCACATAGATATATATATATATATATTATATACCATATATACCAATATCAGCATATCCTCCAGACTCAAACTAGTTATCAATATCATCAATATATCCTCCGAACTTGAATCGGGCATCATCATAATACCAATACATCCTCTGGTCTTGTCGTACATCTTCATAGCATCAATATATCCTCTGATCTTTTTGGGCATCATCATAACATTAATATATCCTCCGGCCTTTTTAAACATCATCTTAACATCAATATATCTTCTAACATTGCAGGGGCACATGAAAACATCAATATATATAAATAAGTGCAAATAAATAAAAGACAAGCCCCACAAGGGGTAAAGTAAATAGCAAGTCCCACAAGGGCTAAAGTGCAAGTTCCATGAAGGCTAAAGTAAATGACAAGCCCAATAAGGTCTAAAGTAAAAGAGAAGTAAGAAAGAGCATACCTTCACATCTCATCATTCATCGTCGAGGATATTCATCCATAGATGTATGAATATATATAACATGAATATTATAATGCATTATCAGGTTCAATATGGTTAGTTGCATAGACCCTCATGAATTCAATAAATATGCCTCCTTCAGCCTTAGTATCAAGACTCATAACATAAGCAACAAGAAGGATTTCTAGCATAATCAATGGTTTAATTACTAGACAAAATCATAACATAAATAATATCATAACCTAAAGCCCAAAATAATAGTTTAGTCAATGGACAAATGGAGCATAGTCATAGGCTTGATTAATAGAAAAATCCATAGCTACTTATAACATTAACCATAATTTAGCCAACAACCAAATTTATTACTTCTAATATAGTCATCATAATTCATTTACCAAAGCTATTTATCATGTTTCCAAGTGCATTCTCTAAGCATTTAACCTCTAAGGACACTATATCGATCCAAACTTAAGATGGATCAAGAACCCACAACCAATCCACCAAAGTATACACTAAGTCCATATTCTACTCGGGACTAAGATAAGGTGTCTAAGTCATGTATTAGATGAATAGCAAGCCACAATAGTCTTAAGATAAAAGTCTATGCCAAGAATTACTCCTAACTTCTTCAAGGAAGCTAAAACATTCCCACAAGTGTAGGTAACTAGGGCCAACTTACCCCTAACATGAGTGACAAGGTCACTCTTATCTAACTAAATTAACTAGAGCATTCTTATGTTATCCATGAGACATAAAGTCCAAATAACCAAGATTCTTGCCTACAAGACAAGTATTCCAAAATATGAGTTTAAATGGCCTAAATAATTCAACTAATCCCAAGTGTTACCATTTAATAAATCCAACACCTAGAACCCCTCCCAATCTAACAGAATATCACAATTATACTATAACATAGCTCAATCAAATAAGAAGTAAGTCTAACCTACCTCAAATCCAAAAAAATCTCACGAACCACTAAACTTTTGCTTTTTCTTTCTGAGAAGCTTCTTCAAGGTGTTAAGCCATCAAAAACACAATCTAAAAATCATTACAAAAATTTTAGTATCCATATTACACCATTGTTCTTTGGGACCAAAAACGACACCAAAACACCCCAAATGGGTCCCACATACAAAAAATACATTTTTGAGATCAACGCAAAGTTCAACTATCATTAGGGAATCATAACCCTCAAGAATTAAGTCAAATCAAGATTATTTGGGCTAAAATCATGTCATCAAGCTAATTGGGGTTTCAGTAAAAAATTTAAGAAATTAGAGCATGAAATAGAAGGATTTTTACCTCAAATTCATTGTTAATCACAAATATATATGTTAATCAAGCTTCTAACTCACCCCTAAGAATCAATTTGAAGTTATCAAATCATTTTAGAGTTTATTCAAAGGGAAGTGAAAAATGGCCAAAAGTCGATCTAGGAGGCTTTTTATACGCGTTTAAATGGGTCCGCAAGGTCAAAACTCATTTTTGACTTCTCAGACTCATTCTGACTTCACTTTTCACAACGGACTATGTAACCCCACTAAGTTAAATATTTCAAATACATTTCTAAAGTCATATTTTCTATCTGAGGTCGTTTAGATCAATTGCAAGCCCTACACTCATATCTTTTGATTTATCAACTTTTTGACCAATAGATTAAAATGAAATTGGGTGTATTGGAGCCTAAATAAAGGGTATTTCTAGCCTAAAGTCGATATTGCAAAGCTGATGGTTCAATTAAAATTTGCATTCGAGGTTTTTTTGCTAAAGTTTTTGCTTGGTAGACATTTGAAACCAATGAAGACTTCTAATTGGGGAACAGGTTCTAGAAATCAAATGAGCCACCTGATAATCAAATTATCAATTTTAGTAAGTCATAAATGACTTGAGGTAGCGATAAAAATCTCTAATAGTAAAAATAAGTAGGAATACAAAAAATAACTTAAAGGGTCATTACAATATCCACGACTAAGGAACTTTCGTCCTTAAAAGTTAAACATGAGGAAATACCTAAAATCTCAAATAGGTATGGATACTGGGCCCACATCTCACTCTAGATCTTTCAAGTGGCCTCCTCAACTGGGCGGTGCCTCCACTGAACCTTAACTACAAGAATCTCTATAGTACGCAACCGCCTCACATCACTAGCCATATGTGTGTGTATTCACACACACATACATATATATTTATATATAAAGTGTGAAGGCCCTTAGGAATATTTTTTGAACTTTTTTCCCTTCATTAAATGTCTACGCTTTAGACAATGTCTTCTTTTTACTATTTTTCTTCAATTATTATTTTATTAAATTATGGGCTCCTAAAATATATGGGAAGAAACTTAAAACAGTAAATATAAAGAAGAAATAAATATATGAATCCTAAAATATATGAAAAACAATTAAGAGCCCTAAAATATATCAAAAGAACAACTACTCTGTCGTTGGTATTTTTTTTAGTATTTCATTTTTTTCTTCTTCTTCTTGTTCTTCTTCTGGCCTTTTTATTTATTTTGATTTTATACACGTTAACATTCATTACTACTTTAAAATAATTTTGTCTTCTTATATAAAATTTGATTGATTGATGTGGGATGGTATCATATAGACAATATGATAGATTTGATTAATTAACGGTCAAAGCAATATGCACGACTAGATTATAAGTTCTTGCTCAGGAAGAAAAAAGTTTATAAATATATTACGTTGATATTCATGTACTTATATATCATATTTTATGAACTGAAATTGTATTAAATTCTTTTCTTATAGTCTTTTGCTTACTAGCTTGCTCTTTTTGAAAAAAAATTAAGTAAACTTTTGTTAGTTTATGTTAATGATACATATTTTTTATCCCTTGAGGAGCACTTTTGTTTTTATTTTGAGTTTTTATATGCTGCATTGTAGGCTATTTATGCATTGTTATCAAGATGTCAAACTTGAATATCAGTATGGCATGCATACAGTCAGTGGATGTTTGGATCCTGTCATGCCCCTCCCTATTTTTGCAGGATTTAAATTTGAAATATCTTGAATGAACTTATAATAATAAAGTAAGTGAATTCCAATTTGATTTCATTTTCATTCATCAGTTAATAAACTTGAAAGTATGCATTTGGCTCTTAATTCTACCCTCTTAAGAGTGATGGCGCAAGGAAGGCATCAGTTGTTCCACTGTAGAACCTTTTTGAGGCGGATGATAATGTACCATCTCTGGAACTTTTCATGGAGAGGTTTTATAACAGGCAAAAGAGAAGCTCTCATGGATATTAAAGGTGTTAAAAGTTTTTGCTTATTATGATCTTAAAATCTCACCTTATAGCTTGTAATTTTTTTGTGATATATAATTTCAAAAGAAGCAAACACAAAAATCACACCAAGAAATTAAACAAATACATGAAATTTGATATTGGCTAAGTTGTAGGATGCACTAGAACCATATATGAGCCAAAGGATGGTTGAGGTACGTTGGGGAAAGCATCATTATGGTTATGTTCAAGCTCTTAACTAACAACTTGAGAAGAATGACACACTTTATAAATGCACAATGAAGAAGATTATTAAAGTAATATAGAAAAGGTTAGAGAAAGTATTTGAAATTTGGTATTTTGTAGTTTGTTTTATTGAATATGTTATAGGTATTTGAGGCATTGTGAGTAGGCTTGATTGAAGAGTATGTGATAGTGGTGATCGAGTTTGCAGTAATTTGCCGCTTGTTCTTGAAATTCTTAGTATGGCCATTAAAAGAGCATCTCAATGACATGATGAAAAGGTCTTACAAATAGTATTATATTTGGAACAAACAACTTTTTGTTATTCGATTAGTAATTTTGAGAAAACTGATTTATTTTTTGTTGTAGTCATGACTCTAGACTTGCATACAATTATGAAGACTTGCATGCACACAAAGTTTCTATTTTCTTTTAAAAAGGGGAATTAAAAGTTTTATTTTGCAAAAGAATCTATGACCACATGATGTGGTAAAAGATGAAGAGGTAATTTCTGAAAGATCTCATCCCAGGTAATGTTGAGTTTATGTAGTTGTATCTTAAAATTTTTTATAATGATAGTAAACTTGGTATCCTATTCAACTCATCTGTGAGATATATCGACTCATTATATATACATAGACACTCTTTTACTATTACTTGTCCCATAGCGGCAAAAAATTTGACTTCAAAGCCAAACAAGTTTGTTGGTGATAATTGGTCTGTTGAAACTCTACTAGCCATTGATTAGCCTCATCATGTGGTGAGTTTTTACTATTCAAGAAAAACAGAGTTCAAAAATATTCAATCTCTATCTCTCTTTAGTCCCTTTTTTTCTCTTATTTGTTTTGCATTTATTTGATTTGGGTATATCTTAGTTTGAACCTTTTATGGTGAAGATTGTTATACTATTACTCTTGAACGCGAGTGATGCTTGGATAATCAGTATCTTCAGTAGCAGAAACTATAGGACGAGAGCAAGTAACCTCCTTTTTCTTTGAAGATGCTAAAAAAACTTCTAAATAATCTGGTCATGTCTCTAAGAGTAGTAGTAGTAGTGTCTTCTTGTGATTGTTTTAGTGAAATTGAACCCTTATCAATAATTTAAAAGTTTAATTTGTCAACCAATTGAGCTTCTAAGATTTCAAACCTTTTGTTTTTTTAATTGATTTTGTAAAGAGTTGGTTTCCTGGGTTTGTATTCTAATTATTTATACACGCAACAACAACTTATTGATTTAAGCAAGTTAATGCACATTTCCATCAATTAAAGAACATCAATTTCAGGTATTTGAATTTTATATTGGTTGAAAATTTTCTAATAGTAACTACCTTCAATTGATCCTTAAGCATTCGATTTGGTTATTTTCACGGCATGTGGATTACTAAATTTTTTGATTTAGTCAAAAATTGACCTAGCATCTTGTAGGTATATATATATAGAGAGAGAGATTACAGTAAAAGATTAATAGATAGTCAAGCGTGTTTTCTTTTCAATTTTATTTGTATTTTTCTCCTACTATTGTGTTCTTTGAATTCAGTATCACCTTTTGTTTTCCTTTGCTTCAATAATTGTATTATTTGTTTTACCTATTGTTCTCTACTTCATTCATTTGCAATTACCTTTGTATTCATCTATAACTCTAAGGAAGCAATGGAAAACAAAAATCAACAATAAGAGAGCATATCTAACAGGATCACAAGTCTCGACTGTGTACAAAAGATTTGCTAGCTCACATGCTTTCTTTCACCTTCAGTTACTAGTGCTAATGCCAAAGAAGTTGTGGCTTCTTCCTTAAGTAACATATAGCTACCAGAATCAATGCTATATATTTTGAATAATGATTAATCGTGCATGTACCATGATATATGTTATTTGTGGATGATAAAGTATTGATTAGTGAGATATGTGATGGAATTTACAATAGGTTGGAGATTTATAGATCCTAACTAATGTATATGATGTACTGCAATATGGGAAGGTGCCAATTTTAGAGTTTGAAAGGTTAGTGGACAGAGTCCAATGATGTCAGTGAGGAATAGCCAATACTTTCCGAGGAATTGGGAAGCTGCTATTGGTGGAGAAATATGTACAAAGTTTGACAGTGGGGGCTTTAGATAATAGGTTTGTTTTGAATGATTCGGGAGTTCAACATGTGAAGAATTTCAGCTATGGAGTCCATGATGAAGCGTTTATATGAAATTCGATGTAAAAGATAAGTGGAGCGGAAGCTTAATGCCTAAAAAGGCTCTTTGGATGTGAGGAGAAATTTTTGAATATAATAATAATATCCTAACAAAAGTTTTGGATATAATTATAACTAAACTAGCTAATAATTCATTAAAAAAATATCTAACTAATGTTAAACTTAAATGAACAAATTTTAATTAAACATTCTAAAGGGTAAAAAAAAATATTTTAGATAAAATTATAATTATTATTTACAAATTGGATGAGATGATATTAAAAACTTGAAAAAAACAAAGTAATTTTTTACTCTTGAGATTCATGATTAATTTTGAGAGTTAAGTAAATAAAAAATAATTCGATTAAATTCCTTTTCAAATTCATCATATGTGTAAAAAATATTTTTTCAATACTAATTTCATCTTAGAGGAGGAAAGAAAGAAGATCATAATTTTTGTTTTACATTAGATAAAATAATTAGAGTACTACTACACCTTTCTCATGACAAAGTTGAAAGTACTCCTGAAACTGCTAATGCAACAACTATTTTAGCTTTAAATCTTATTATGTTGTAGATGATCATATCTACGTTTTCTTCTTTCAAAAGGTTCTGCAAAATGATATTTAAAAGGGGTGCAGATACTTCATTTTCAAAAGTGAGCAGCTCGGAACAGGTATTCTCCTTCTCTTATAGTTTCTCCTCCAAATACATTCATTCAATTATTTTTCTAATATTTAAAAACAGTCATTTGATTATTTTTTCTATAATTTAGAAATAATTAATTTTATAATATTTAGCACTTTAATTAAGTTTTTTTAGAATACATCCCCTTACCAATTAACCACAAAAACTAGCACTCAACTCTCTTAGGGATGTTAAAGCTTCAATAAATTTCAATTGATACTAGAAAAGTGTCACAATCCAAACCAGGACCTGGCCATGATGGATACCTCAAGTTTCACTGATGTCTCCCAAAACTACACACCAATTAGAAGAATAATGCGGTCGATTGCAAATATAATAACACAACTAGGTTGGGGTTGATCCCACAGGGAAAACATGAACAGTTGTTTGACTTAATATAATCCACGAGCAGTATAGGAAAGTAAATGGGGGATTTTTAGTATCAATTATAAGTAGTAACCAAATCTGGAGTGATTTTGAGTTGTAATCAATTAAGATACAAACACTAGGTTTGTGTTCCCCCTGACTTCTTAACTCCAAAAATTTCTCGTGGTTAACCCAATTGTTCTGTTGTTCTGCATGCAAAGCTTAAAACAAAGGTATCATCAACTGTCGGGTAAGCTCGAAGATAAATTTTACCCTTTACTGAGTAAGTCTTAGGGTGTTACCTTGTTGCCCCTTTCTACGACCTCAGTTCATTATCACTGGGTAGGATGAAGTGATTAGATGAGATAATGGGAACTAAAAGGTGAAGGTGAATCCCAAATCACTGTCCTAATTTTATTTTCCCAATCACAAGCTCCCTTGTGGGGATGAATGTGAATACAGGCTATCTTAAGTTACTACAGATACTTGAGATTAATTATCATGAAGAAGATTAAGATACATACAGAAACCCTAGAATAGTTGAATCGAACGCTTCTCTACTTAGCTAATTCGCCAGGGTTCCCACAACCCTAGTCAAGGAGATTAGTCGCTCATGATTATCAATTTAGAACACATAAAATCAATCGCACAAGAATAAGATGATTAAACTCTAAAGTCTTCAATTGAATAAACCCTAAAGTCTCAAGAACAATTGTGGAAGTATTGTAATATGTAAAATAGCGTAAAAAATGTAACCTAATAAAATATAACTCGATTATTTAAAGTATCTCAAAATAACCTTACAATCCTAATAAAAATGATAAAGGTAAAGTTAAGTCAGAAGTTGGTACAACTAGATCTTCACTCGTATCGGTATCAAACGAGTCATACCCTGGCTTGTTATATCCGTTCCAGCATCTGATCTTACCATGGCTTCAACTTTCAGTTCAGCATATGACTTCTTCTTACGAGTCGTACTTTAGTGTATGACTCATGTCCTTTATTCGTATCCACCTGGGACTTTTTTCCTTCCAAGTATTGAACACTAGTTTGTATATGATATCCCTATACGAATCGTACTTCTGATACTTCAATCTTTGAACAATATCTTAGGTTCTGTTATGCTTATGACTTCTTTATACGTATCGTATCCTCAGTGTACGGCTCATATGTATGAGACATATCTTTTATTCACTTGGTCTTTTGTTTGAGTCTTTGATTTTGGAATGCTTACGATTGGTTGACACAACTCGTATACTCATCTTATGTCTCATATACATGAGTCGTATCTTACCCTTACATGGAATTTTGTCCTGGTGTTTGCTTCTCTTATGGGTACAATTCCTCCTAAGAGTCGTATGTTAAGTATACAACTTGTGAACTGATTTGTATCTTGATCAGTTTTGGTCTTTTTTAGATCTTTTCCTTCTCTTTTAATTCAAACACTATTGTAGACCTATTTTACCTGCAACATACACCAAAGTGAATTATATCTAATAAAAGACCCTAAGTTTACGCAAAAAATTATGGTTTTAATCATCGAAAGTGTTGCTTTTCCACGCCACATCAACACCCTCAACTTAGAATTTTGCATTTCCTCAGGCAAACAAAACCAAATAAATATTTTCTAGCATCGAGACGATGCTTAAATAGGATGTTCTCAAGCAACCCATAGTAGTGATTTTGAACTTAATTTCAATCTTGTTGTTCTCCTCTTTAATTCTAATTTTCAAAACTTAGTTGTGTTTAACAATTTAGCACACATAGAAACATTAGGGATTCCGATGATGGCGTTACATTAGCAATAGACACTTGGGCATAGACGCAACTTATCAAACATTCTAGCAACCTAGCAATATAACCCATGTATGCTCACAGTCAAAGAAATCCCATTCACTCTCCTTTTAGATAAATCCATATATTCAGGGATATAATACACTACTCTCTTACTCATAGTGAAGTACTACCGGTGTATACAGAATACCATAGGCTTTTCTTTATGCTCTTCTCCTAAGTTTTTAGACAGTCATGATAAGATCACTATAAGACTTTATTTGGCTTGTAACGTAGGTTGCGGGCTGGTATAATATCTTTTGGGATTCATTTAGTGACTACGCCTCCTGGATACAATGCCTTTCTCAGGGTCTACTCACTTTTCACTTCTTTTATTTCTGCCCTTATGTCTCCCTTTTTCTTTTAAGCACATTCTACTTAGGTCAGGTGTGGTTTTCTAGCACTTATTTTTCTTATTCTTTTTCTTTTGATTTTTATTGCAACTTTTATTTCTTTTCTTTTCATTACACCTGGTCAGGTTTCAACTATTTTCCTTCTACCCATTTTCTTCATACTGATTTTCTCTCATGCACCCCTATAATAGCCACCCTCAACTTAGGCTATTTGCCTGAGTTGAGGTGCACAGTGTCCACAGGAGGACCAGGGCTAAAATAGGTTCATTGTAAGGTAAATGGAAAGGTGATTAGTGTAATAAGAAAAATTGGTCTATGAAGGTTCAGCTATTCGGATCAAAGGGGACTCCGTCTTTCGGTTAGGGCATTTTAGACTCGACTGGACTCACACAAAAAGGGACTATGATCATCTTCTACATTACTATCCTATTCCTAGTTAAAATAAACTGGAAAAGTTCTAGATTCTAGCACACCGGAACTCAGTATATCTCACGTGCACTCGCACAGGGCTATATTACTAAGATCTAGTTATCTAACTATGCAACTGTTTTGTCCCTAACTATCCTATCCCTAATCCTAATGTCATTTTCAGATTCCCAACAGTTTGACATATGTATACCAATCACGCAATTATTTAATCAAAAGATTTTGAAGGGGGGATCAAACACAACTTTCCACAATAGCATTTCAAATCAACAATGTTTCAACAACCACGAATTAAAAATCAAAACAAAATCTTTTAATAAAACTAAAAATTTTCAAAATCTTCAGAAAAAAATCATAATAAGAAATAGTCCACTGCCATAGGCGCGCTTATCTACTCGCTATCTTAGCTGCCTGCATCAAACCTGCAAGTCATAAGAGACTTTCAGTTTTTAGCTACATCATTCTTTTCATCACTCCCAATTTTTTTGGAATAACCCCCACCCCAAACTAAAAATCATTGCACTATCCCCAGTGCTAAAATATAAAAATTGAGTGAGGATAAAGGTCATACTTAGATGCTCAAGGTGGTGAGTCATCAACATCTGCATGTGGGCTCATAGATCGGGTCCCACTCTTATTAGCTACCTTTCCATCAATTGAGACTGAATCAATAGTAGACGGGGGCATAACATCAACCCCTGCAGTATCCACAATTGGAGATCTTGATCCATTATCTCCCAAGGCCATCTCGTGGACCCTTTTTCTCTTGGTACTGCTTGTCCTGAATACTCTCAGCGCGGGCCTTCTTCTCAACTGCTCAATCTTCTTTCTTTTTCTTTCTCCTTCTCCTTAATTCTCAGCTTTGGGATGACCTAAATATTTGGTACATGGATAGTGGGCATCACTATCTCAACCACCAGCTTTGGAATCACCAGCCTATTATATAGCTCATGCAGCATCTTTTTAATCTCTTTCATCTCTGTCTTCAGCTCTATAATACTAGGCTTCTGCCCATTTCTAAACTATCGAATCATCCTCGACTCAAAAATATCTAATCTGATCTGGACTCTTCTATCCTACTACTCAAGTTGAGAGTCAATCCATGGATGTACACCACTCTCCATGTGACCTACTCTAGCCTCCAATATGGATATCCTCGACATACCATCCGTCCAGAGGACCTATGAAGAATAATATCGAGTGGCATACCTCAAGGTCTTGGTAACACAGAATGGATTGGTGGTGGGGCACTAAAAGTATCCGTTGCATCTGTAGGTATGCCCTCTGTCTGTGACTCTACCTCAATAGCCACAGCTATAGTAGGGATATCAGTCTGATCATCCTGAGCGAACAATCTTGCCATAGTATCTGTAATATGTCTTATCAGTCGGTCTAGAGGGTTGGCCACATCCCTGATCAGTCCAATGTCAAATATCCTTTGGTCCTCAATCATTTCATTAATCCAAGGGAGTTCTAGTACTCCTGCAGCAAGACAAATTTGGGTAATCATGCAGGGGTAGGCTAGCAATGCCTTTCGACCCCCGGCCTCTCTATCCCTTAACTCTCAGGATAAGAATTGACCAACATAAAACTCATAAACAACTGTGAAGCTGACTATCATAGCTGCTCAAACTGAGATTAGAACATCATCTCCTTTTGTAGGACATAATCGGTGTTGGGATAGTGTCCACCAAGCATTACCCTCAAAATGGAGGGTACTCTTCTTTATTTGCTGTGAGACTATCTCGGGGCCTCCTACAACCATACTACATTCACTCAATTTGAAGCAATACACTCTGTAATCTACTAAAAAATTACTATCTTGTCCTCAAAACCCAGTTTTCTCTTGGTAATCTTCCTAATTTCTTCCATCTTGAATTCTATCTCTGTTGTGTTAGCTGGGGCCTGTTATTTTGGCCCATACAAGAATCTCCCAATGGTTCGAAAGAAATATCCACCCGAACTCCATGAAAAAGGGGGTAATAGGATCACCTCTCTTACACAACTGGCGCTATGGGTATTGCCTCTGCAGCTCACCTTTGTATGCTGCGTAGAACTCATGAACCAGGACCTCACTATATTTTTTAGGTGCTCTCATCATCCATTCAAACCCGTATTGTCGGAAGTGCTCTTCAAACTTAAGTAACTCTAACATCCCTGTGGTAGTCATTCTTCTATCTGAATATAGTACTCTCTTTATATTGCCATCTAAAAGCCTGAACAACCCATTATTGAGTGTATCTTGCATTCTGTGTACCCTCATCGTTCAATGATAGGCGCCGGGGAAGTGGTGAGTGCTAGTGGTGGGACCTATTGGGCCATCGTTGGCACTTCATTCATATCTCCTGCATCTTTAGCATGCCCAAAATTTACCTCTTCCAAACTTGATTCATCCTTATTATCATTATCATCTTCTCCATCATCAATATCATCATCAAAAGATGGTTAAGATGAGTGGGGGAGATGTAATAGGATTCTTCCTCCATGGGACCTTTGGGGGTGAGTTTGAGTCTTGGGGAGCAAGTTTCTTTCCCTAAGCCTTTCCAGCTGTCTTCAACTCTTATGAAACTTTCTTTTTATAGGTTCCATAATAAACTTCCCTGCTGCTTTTGGATATGGTTTCATACTCAAACTCACAGAATTTTGCACTAGCCTCTGGTGCTTGCTTAGTGTCCTTCTTCGCAACTTGCTTGGATGAGGAAGCATTCTTTAGAGGCATGTTTTCTTTAAATACAACATTGTTAGTAACTAAATAAAGAAAATAAAATAAAATTTTAAAACTAAAGTTCAATGTGCCTATTGTGATTTGGGTACAAGTGGTGGGTACTGGTCGTACCAACTGGGTAAGACTCGTATAATCGAGTCGTATCATGTACAGTGCATGACCTTTGTTTATAAGTGGTCTTACAACTCTGCCTAAATAGTCATACTGGTAGGGTACTACTCATTACCAATAGTCTTAAGCTGATCAGGAACATTTATTCTAAATTTAATCATCCCAGGTAGGTACGACTAATAAAGTACGAGTCATATGGTCTAGGTTTGACTCATATGGTCAAGTCGTATCCTTTCCAGAACCTTAAATTTGTCAGACCTGTATGTTGTCAGTGGGTATGAGTCCCATTACCACTCTTGTACTGGTGGGTACAAGCCGTAAGAGGTCTCGTATCCACTGCAACACAGAAGTCCAGCTTTAAATTTTGACTCTTTAGCAATTTCCTAAAATACTCACTACAATTCTCAGCTATATCCATCATTTTAACCTACACAAACATCTCAAAATCCTTTCCCAACCCTAGTTCTACCTTAATTTCCAATTTTCAACAAACTCATATAACCTAGGTTACCTACAAATACAATATTTGTATAATTTTGGCTCAAACCAAGTTCATAGTAATAAACACCATGTATTTCGACTTGAAAAGTAAAGAAAATGCATTGAAAAACTTACTTGATGCTTGAATAATCTCAAAACTCGATTTCACTTCTTTTCCTTCCCAAATTTGAGTTTAAATTACAAAGAATGAAGGAATTAAAGTAGTTGGTATTTTAATCTAGTTGAATACAATTTGATTTTGTGGATTATTGCTTGGAATTGGGTTCAAAATAGTGTAGGTACGAGTGGATTTTGCTGGGTGCCCAATCGGGTGCCCTTTTTCTTTTTTAGTTGAAGATTTATGTTGGGTCAACCCGTGATCTGACCGTGTAAGCCTGGGTACAAGTTGTTTATACGATGCGTGTCTAGGCTTACGGGGCATTATTTTTACTCATACAGATCTGGTACTTACCTAGGTTTCTAGAGTAGGTACGACTCAAGGTGATGAATCGTACCTTGAGGGTACGAATCGTTCTAAGAATCGTATCCATTCCAAAACCTATTATCTAAATTTGATTTTCCTCACAAGTTTATACAAATCCTACTTACGAGTCTTACCCTCTAGATATGACTCGTAAAGAGTCCGTATGACCAAAAACTTCTTTAACTTTTCTTGATATTTGATGCATTTGTTAACCCTGAACACTGAACAAACATTTTACTCTATAAAATAAATACCAAATACATGGGTTCCCTCCTACACAATTCTTGATTTAATATCGCGACATGACGTGGCTAAGTTGGGTACTCAGATTTCTCCAACTATCCCGTGGGTTGCCTCCCACACAGAGCTTGATTTAACATCGTAGTACGACATGATTGCCTTAGTTACTCAGACTTCATCAAGGTCAATTTCAGTCACCTTATTTACTTTTATAGAATTTCCCATGTAGTGCTTCACTCATTGTCTGTTTACCTTGAACGGGAGATCACTATGCCTCTTTAGTTCTATAGCACCATAGGGATAAACTCTTAAAACTGTGAATAGACCATACCACCTCGACCTTAGCTTACCTGGAAACAAATGAAGCTTGGAATTATATAATAGCACCTGGTCACCTTTTTCAAATACCCTTTTCTTAATCTTGCGGTCATGATGAAACTTCATTTTTCCTTTGTAAAGTGCTAAACTTTCATATGGCAAAGCCAAAATTCATCCAACTCATTGATGCTATTTAGCCTTGACTTTGATGCATCCTTCCACTTTAAATTCAGCTTCCTTAATGCCCATAGTGGTTTATGTTTAAGCTCAATTGGTAAATGGAAAGCTTTGCCATACATAAGCTGAGAATGTAAAACACCTATGGGGTTTTTTAAGTTGTCCGGTAAGCCCACAATGCATCATCTAACTTTCTTGCCCAATCAGTCCGATTTGCATACATAGTTTTCGCCAATATGGACTTGATTTTTCTATTAGATACTTCAACCTATCCACTAGTCTGCGGATGATA
This sequence comes from Capsicum annuum, assembly GCF_002878395.1. Lineage (NCBI taxonomy): Eukaryota > Viridiplantae > Streptophyta > Magnoliopsida > Solanales > Solanaceae > Capsicum > Capsicum annuum. The sequence continues at coordinate 51,626,155 of NC_061112.1, forward strand.
GGGTGTTGCCACCCAATGGTTTACTCCATATTTTCAAGCAAACTTTTGAATAGGTAGTTACAGAAATATGACCCACTATCACTAATAATATCACGTGGCATACCAAATCAAGAAGAGATATTCTCTCTAAAAACATATAGTGACACTACAAACTTTATTGTTAGGAAAAACAATTGTTTCCACCCATTTCAACACATAGTTTACAGCTACAAGTATGTATTTTATGCCACACGAACTCACAAAAGGTCTCATGAAATCTATGCCCTATACGGCAAAAATTTCCAATTCTAAAATAGGAGTCATAGGTAGTTCATGTCTTCTAAAAATAATACCTTTTCATTGACATTGATCACAAGTAGATGCAAAATCATGAGCATCTTTGTATATGGTTGGCTAATAATAGCCGCATTGTAGGATTTTGTAAGTTATGCGGGCCCCTCCATGATTACCCCCAACTAGCGATGAATGCCATTCTTTAAGTATGCTCATCATCTCCATCTCAGGTATGCATCTGCGAATGATTCCATCTGCACAAATTTTAAATAAGTAAGTTTCATCCTAGAAAAAATTTCTTACGTCATGCATGAACTTCTTCCTTTGCTGATATGAAAGATCTTATGGGACTAAATCACTGGGTAAGTAATTTACATAGTCTGAAAAACGTGGGATTAGATCATAGGAAGCTTCTAATATCTACTCATCTAGAAAACTATCATCAATCTCCAACCCAGTAGCAATCTTCTACATAGCTTCCTAATCTAGTCTAGGCAAGTGATCCACAACTTGATTTTTTGTGCCTTTTCTGTCCTTCGCCTCAAAGTCAAATTCTTGCAACAACAATACCCACTAAATATGCCAAGTATTTTTCATCATTTTTAGCCATTAGGTACCGTAATTTTGCATGATCAGTGTGCACAATCACCTTTATCCCAATCAGGTAAGATCTAATCTTTTCAAAGGAAAAAACCACTACCAGTAACCCTTGCTCAATCACGGTATAGTTCTTTTGAGTAGGATTTAGTGTCTTAATAGCATAGTAGATGGGATGAAGGATATTTTCTTTCTGTTGACCTAGTATATCCCCTAAGACCAATCCACTCGCATCACATATAATCTCGAAAGGTGAGGACCAATCAAGAGATACAATGATTGGAGCAGTTACTAATTTCTCTTTTAGGCTTTCAAAAGCCTTCTTACATGCATCATCAAAATTAAATTTTACCTCCTTATCAAGAAACTTGCATAAAGGGTTAGAAATTTTTGAGAAGTCCTTAATAAATCACCTATAAAATCCTACATGCCCTAGAAAACTCCAAATTCCCTTTAAAGAAATTGGGTAAGGTAATTTTTCAATCACCCCAATATTCTCTCGATCAACCTTTATGCCTCTCTTTGAAATCTTATGACCAAGAAAAATTCCTTCTTTAGCCATAAAATGACACTTTTCCAAATTAAGTTCAAGTTGCATTTTTCATACCTTTGGAAAGCATTTGCCAAGTGCTCTAGGAAATCTTCAAAATAATCACCAACAATTGAAAAATTATCCATAAAAACTTCAATGGTATCTTCAACCATATCAGAGAAAATAGATATCATACATCTCTGAAATATGGATGGGTTGTTGCATAGCCTAAATGGCATTCACTTGAATACAAAGGTCCCATAAGGATAGGTAAAACTAGTTTTTTCTTGTTCCTCAGGTGCAATAGTGATCTGATTGTAGCCCGAGTACCCATCAAGAAAACAATACCATCCTCTTCCTGCTAACCTGTCTAATATCTGATCCATGAAAGGCACAGGAAAATGGTCCTTCTGAGTCCATACATTCTAATTTCTGTAATCCATGTGCACTCTCTATCCAATGAATGGCCTCATAGGCACTAGATCATTCTTCTTGTTAGGCACCGCTGTAATTCTGTGTTTCTTCAGAATGCACTGTACCATACTGACCCACTTGCTATTAGCAATGGGATGCACTATACCAACATCCAACCATTTGATTATTTCTTTCTTCACCACCTCTTGCAAGGAGGATTGAGTCAACACAATGTTTAATAGATGGAATGCAATCTAGTTCAAGTTGTATTTTATGAGTACATAAACCAGGAAGAATACCCATAATATCTGCAATGGACCATCCAATAGCCCTTTTTAATCTCTGTAATACTAAAAATAATGCTTTTACTTTAGGATGTATCAGATCAACTACAATAATAACCAATAAGGTGTTATTGGCCCCCAAAATGCATATCGCAAGTGAGATGGGAGGGCCTTCAACTCTAACATCGGTGGTTCCTTAATGGATGGGTGAGTAGGTGGAGTAGTTCTATTCTTCAGGTCTAAATCAAGCATCTTTTGGGAAAAATTATAACCACTCCTATGTAGTGCACTTGCTAGCTCCTCATACTTCTCGATACCATCAGAGTCAAAATTCATGATCACAACTGTCAGAGCTTCAACACCTAGTCTCTTTTCAATAGGAATAACTATATCAGAACCATTATCCCACAGAGTAACTTCATCAAAATCATGGAATGAATCAGCCTCCTCATCATATACATCAATAATAGATACTACTCTCAATTCTTTAAGTTTCTTCATAGATTTGCATACATTGAATATCACTAGCTCATCATTGAGTCACAGCATCAGATGTCCTTTCTCCCGATTAATCAGCATCCTACGTGTATCAAAAAATGGTTTTCCAAAAATAATTGAGACCTGAAAGTCCACTTCATAATCTAATATAAAAAAATTAGTAGGAAATATAAATGAAGACATTCTTATCAAAACATCATAAAGGATACCAACATGCTTCTTTACGATTCTGTCAGCCATCTCTAGTCTTATGGTAGCTGGTTTGGGAGATCCAAACCCTAACTACTTGAATATTACAAAGTTCCCGAGGTTGATGCTAGCCCTCAAGTCACATAATGCTCGAGTGAATTTGAAAGACCCAATAGTGCATGGTATTTGAAATCAGTCAGCCCGAAGAACCTTTGGGCGATAATGTTTCTTAAGTGGAGTTTAAGACCGCATTTACTACTCTTGCTCAATCAGTCGTTGCTTATAATAAATGGACAATGGTTGTTTCAGCCAACCCAGTGGGAAACTCAACTGCAGCGAGGATTCGGGACTTCACCCGAATGAATCCTCCAACCTTCCTCAAGTCTATGGTAGATGAAGACACTCAAAAATTCTTAGATTAAGTTCAAAAAGTGACAAACGCCATGGGGGTGACTACTGTTGAGAGTGCTGAGCTAGTTGCATATCAGTTGCAGGATGTGGCTCATGCTTGGTTCAAACAGTGGAAGTTCAAAAGATCAGATGATGTAGGTCCTATAGAGTGGGAGGATCTTGTCACTGCTTTCTTAGACAGATTCTTTCCCCAAGATCTTAGAGAATCTAAGGTGCTAGAGCTCATCAACCTCAGGCAGGGCAATTTGACAGTGAAAGAGTATTCTTTTAAGTTTACTCAATTAGCCAGATATGCCCCTCATGTGGTTTCAGACAGTAGAGCCAAAATGAGTAAGTTTGCTTCAGGGGTAAACGACATCATGCTTAATGAGTGCAGATCTGCCATGCTGAATAGTGACATGACCTTAGTCGGGCTTATAACTCATGCTCAACAGATAGAGGAGCAGAAGATTAAGCATAGGGATAAACAGAATAAGAGAGCGAAGATAGGTAGTTTCAACTTCGCTCAGCCTAAGACAGAAAGAGGAAACCATTCCTAGTTTCATCCTAAGTCATCAGTTCCAGCTCTCTCTACAGCCAGTGCTCCAGTTCCTAAGTTTAGAGAGGGTAACAAAGATAGAGCCCAGGCTCTAAGACCCAGGGCAGTATTAGTATTGCCCACACCTATCCTCTTTGCCAGACTTACGATAAGCACCATCAGGGTGTGTGTAAAGCAAGTAGTGGCATTTGTTTTGGTTATGGAAAGCCAGGCCATAGCGTTAGAGACTGTCCGCAGCCAGGTCCTCAGGGTGTGTGCAATTGATTTCAAAGGAAGTTGGGATGACCATTTGCCTTTGATTGAGTTTGCATACAACAACTATCATTCCAGTATTTAGATGGCTCCATTAGAATCTCTCTATGGTAGGAGATATAGATCTCCAATTAGTTGGTTCGACGTTAGTAAGGCCTCAGTCATAGGTCCTGACTTAGTATTCGATGCCTTAGAGAAAGTTTAGTGAATTAGAGAAAGACTCCGGGCTACTCAGAGCTAGTAGAAGTCTTATACAGATGTTAATAGAAAAGATCTCGAGTTTGAGATTGGCGATCATGTCTACCTCAAGATCTCTCCCATGAAGGGTGTGAAGAGATTCAGAAAGAAGGGTAAATTCAGTCCCCGATATGTCGGTCCTTTTAAGATTCTCAATCGATTTGGCAAGGTAGCTTATGTGCTCAAATTGCCTTCAAATCTAGCCTTAGTTCAACCAGTCTTTCATGTCTCTTTGCTCAAGAAGTGTAAGGTGACCCATCAATCACAGTCCCTATTCAGAGCATAGATGTTCAGAATAGCCTCTCTTATGAAGAGATTCCAGTTGAAATCTTAGACTATTAGACTCGTATATTAAGGAACAAAGAAGTCCCTCTGGTTAAAGTTCTTTGGTAAAATCAGTCTGTCAAGGGGCTACTTAGGAAATAGAAGCAGATATGCTTACCAAGTATCCTCACGTCTTCCCCGCCAACTCAGATCAAGCTCAAGGTAATAGTGCTCCTTAAGCTTACTCAGTTTCATGATTAGTGTGCATAACTAACTTAGTATACCATGATAAGCTTGGTATCAAGTTCCACCACATATTCAGTCATGCATTCATGTATCAGATTAGTTATATAGTTATGCATCAGACATGAATAATCATTGTGAGAAAACTTAGTTCTTCAGAAATTTCAATGTTGCATTTATGAATTAGTTACGCATGCATCAGATATTTATGTTCAGTATGTTATGTTTAGCTTGTCAGTCACGTCCATTGTGAGATCATATTCCAGTTATTCATATTCATCTCAGTTTTTCACCTCTCATTCAGTATCATTCGAGGATAAATGTTCTCAAGGGGGAGATATTGTAATACCCGTGCTTTTTCTTACCTTGAAAATCATCTCAAGGATGTTAGAACTTGCTTTGAAATAATAATTCATTCTTATAAACGTGTTAATTCCATAATTTTCACTTCCTATCACGTGAAAAATTGAATAATTTTTCCATCAATATATAATTTTCCCAAATCCAACACTCGGGCGAAGAGTTAGAGCCTTTTTAGTGAGACAGTGTTTGACCTGAGCCTTCAGCGTGTCGCGGAGATAGCTCAAATGGCAATTGTTAAATTCCAGTGTTTCTCTACTATACTGGCATATCACGCCAAACTTCCAGGTCGTAGACAAGGTGGCAATACGATAGCTCCGCATTGCACCACCATGTAATTTCTCATTTGTCAATTTCCAGTGACACGGCACGATAACACCACATCGCGCCACTAAAAATTTAATGATGTTTCCAGAGTTAAAAGGGTCAAATTCCTACCCCTATGTAACCCCTTTAACATGTGATTCAACCACTTTTCACCCAAAACATATTAGTTTCTCTCCAGTTTATCTCAAGAACAAGCTAGGGTTTCTATTGGGGATTCAAATTCAGAAAGGTTTCACCATCAATCTTCACTAAATCACGATCTAAGGTATGTATAGTGTTCATTCATGGACCCTTTTCATCCATGAATTCTAAGAATCCTTTTCTAAAACTTAAGTTATGGATTTCCTTCAAGTTTTCATGATTTGGTTGCTCATGTTCACGTGGATAAATATGAAATTGGATTCTACTCCATGATTGTTGTAATTTCTACGTGGGTTTAATTACTATAGCCATAGATTCATGCAACCCTATGACTAAGCCCTTGAATGATGAAATTAGATTGAAGCATGATGTTTAATTACCATACCATGATGTTTACATTTACTATGCCTGCCATATGTTTGATAAAATTCCTAGATGAAGGAAATTTGCCTAACAAGCATGATATCATGAAAATCTCCATAAATGTACAAGCTTATTCCTATTAGACATTTGATGAAATGCTTCAATAAACGTATTGTGGTGATTATCATATATTTAAGAATATCAAGTCATGCCAGTTTCCTTCTATCAAGTCCTGGGGGTACTTGTACCCGAAATATTAGCTGTGTGCCTAAACCCATGTCATATTTTCTCGATACTCTCAGTCAAGCTATGAACTCTTAGACTTTATATAGTCTTATAACTCAGGAAAAATCTCCATGATCTTATGACTCAATCAGCTGTCAAATATCATTAGTATTCCGTCAGCCATGGAAATTTAGTAACTCAGTCCATACTCAGTTCAGTTCAGTAAATCATGTTTAGTGTCTATTCAGAAGAGAGTAGGAATTAGCACCGTGTGAACCCAAGGCTAGGGACTCGCCTGTTATACGAGGGTGTGATTCCAAGAAGCAATCCTTGCATTCTAGAACTATGTAGCCAGCATAGGTTGAGAAATTGTAGCCTGCTATATGAGGGTAAATGAGGTTGCTTAACCTGTTATGTGAGGATTCCCACCGTTATCGCTAGAGTTACCTGTTATATGAGGGTTACTCATATTTTGTCCTTACCAGTGGCGCGGTATTGACACCATTCCAATCAGGGCATAGATTGGACCCCAGCTCAGCTATTATAGCACATTTGGGGCATATCGATTAGATACTACTTCCCATAGTTTCATGTTACAGAATCAGGACTGTCAGATATAGTTAATCTGTCTCAATAATAGAACTCAGATAGTTCTTCAAATTTCAGGACTGTCAGATATAGTCAACTCAGATACAGTACAAAACTCAGATAATTTCATCAGATTCAGGACTGTCAACTACAGTCACCCACGTTATTAGTTATACCCAGATACAGTCACCCATGTTATCAGTTATATTTAGATACAGTCATTCATGCTATCAGTTATGTTATGTTATCAGTATCTAGACTCAGTAGTCATGCTACCATGGTATCAGTATCATGTTATCATATTGTCAGTTACAGTTGCGTATTTATGTATACATTCTCACATTCATGTTAGACAGTCAATTAGTATTAATCATGCATACAAACCCTTGCATATATTACACCTCACATGTATACTCGGTACATATGTAATGACACATTCTTGTTATGGTTCTTTCTTTTTATGTTACACCATGGGTTCAGAGACATGAGTTCTAGAACAGCAGTAGATTCCAAATTTAGCAGTCAGAGTAGAAATGAGTCCTCATCCTTCGAGGATATAATAATTTTCTAGTATCTTATTACACCTCTTGCATAGTGATTTAATTTTGGGATCAACTTTTGGATTGAAGTGGGGATCTTTTATTTTTTTGAAAGGCTCCATTTCATGTTATGGATATTTTCATACACTTTGGTTATTATATGGATATCGATTTTGGCTATGGTTGGGATGTCTCAACCGTATATTGGCTTTCTTTTGGTTAAAGGCTTTTGTGGAACTACTATGGGTTGGGATGGCGGGATCGTTATTGGTTCAGCCTTAGTATTGGCATTGGAATTGGGCTGATATCATTGGACCAAATTTCTTATTGTTCCATCCTCTTTTATTTGGGGATTATATATAACTATTATGGAACTCATATGGCTATGGTTCTGGATTATGGTTTGATTTAGTATTGGTTGTTGGTTGGTATAAAATGGTTGGGCTCGTTTGGATGGTCATGGTCATAAACCTATCCTAGAGTCTTGCATTTTACAATAACACTATCTTGTTATATATTTGAAATTCATTCGACTCAGGATATGTGTAGGTTGGTTGGGTTGGGTAATGGGGGTGGCCTCCAGTACCGGTGGACTTGGTTTGCCCATTACGACAAGGCCCTTTTTTGGGTAGTGTCACTTCATGTCCTCCTCGGCCTCCCGAGTAGCTTCCTCAAACTTTTGGTTTCTCCATAGAACCTTTATCGAAGCCACGTATTTCATTCGCCAGCGATGAACTTGTCGATCCAAGATACTCGCCAAGACATCCTCATATGATAAGGAATCTAAAATACCAATGTTCTCTAAGGGAACAACCAACGAAGGATCACCCTTGTATTTCTACAATATGGACACGTGGAATACCGAATGAATGGAATTCATGCTAGAGGCTAAATCCAACTTATATGCTACACTACCAACCCTTATCAAAACCAAGTATGGGACAACATACCGGGGACTAAGCTTCCCCTTTTTCCCAAGCCGTATTACTCTTTTTATAGGAGACACCTTTAAGAACACCCAATCTCCAACCTCAAACTCCAAATCCCTTCACCTCACGTCCGCATAGGAATTTTGACGACTTTGAGCGGTTTTAAGCCTATCCCAAATTATCTTCACCTTTTACATAGCTTGGTGAACCAAATCTAGGTTGAACATTTCCACTTCACCAATCTCTAACCACCCAATAGGAGATCTAAGCCTCTTACCATATAATTCCTCAAATGGGGCTATACCTATGCTAGAATGATAACTATTATTATAAGCAAACTTAATAAGAGGCAAATGTTGAATGGTCCTTTCGGCTTGCCCATCTGACTGCGAGTGAAAAGTTGTACTAATAATCACTTTAGTCCCCAAACCACGCTGAAAAGAGCGCCAGAAATGTGACGAGAACTGAGTACCATGATCCGATATAATTGAGATAGAAGCATTATGCAACTTTATCACTTCCTGAAGGAACAACTTCACATAATCCTTGGCAGAATAAGTAGTCCTCCTCATTTAATACCTGGTCATCCTATCCACGATGATCTAAATAGAGTCACACTGATCCTGTGGCCGTGGAAGTCTAATAACAAAATCTATATTAGTTATCTCTCATTTCCACACTGATAATTCAATTTTTTGAAGTGGCCCACCGGGCTTCATGTACTCTACTTTCACTTGCTGACACACCATACACTTAGCCACAAAGTTGGCTACACCCCGCTTTATGTTATTCCACCAATACATCTCCTTAAGGTCATGATACATATTTTTTAAACCGGGATGAACCATATACCATAATTCATGGACCTCAACCAAAATCCGGCCTCTTAAGGTCATGATACATATTTGTTGAACTGGGATGAACTGTATACCCGATTCATGGACCTCAGCCAAAATCCTGCCTCACAACCCATCCGCGTCGGGAACACACAAACCTTTACCTTTCAAACAACTTCCTTTGAGAAAAGGGTCATTAATTTTACACTAATGATGAAGAAGGTTATCACATAAATAGAGTTCAACAAGAGTGATTTCAAGAGAAGACTCACTCCTTGATCTACAAGTAATAAAACCTTGGTTAAGAATGGAAAAACACCATGGTGAACTCTCTTAGATCTTTTCATTGCTCCCCTTCTTTAAAGAGCTCTTATCTTTGTTGGATATCTTTCCATTACACAATATGAATCCATCAAGTGGATTATGAATCCCCTAGAAAGAATTACTATCATAGTAAAGATACTAGCATCCTCATTTGAACTTTGCTTGTTATCTTGACCAAGCATCAAGTTGGGTGTATAATAATCACCACATCCAAATTTGTCACCGGGGTTAAATGGATAGAGTGGCCATATACATGGGTTTATACTACACTATTTTTTCCCAAAGGTATCACCAAAAAAAGGGCATACTCTCCATACTAACATAAGCATATTCAAAATCAAATAAAGAGTAAAGAAAGGTATCATGAAAATTGATTTTATCTAAGGTGTCCTCAGGAACATGCTCACTATAATGTCCAAGAACATTATCAAGGATATGTTCAAGAATTGGAACACTCAAAGAAGAGTAGGCAATTGGTACATAAAGATCACCTTTCAATCCTTCACATTCCTTTCCCTTAAGAGTACTCTCATCTTTCAAGAAGAGATTTCCATTTTTAGGAGAAATTTTATCACACCATAGTGGGTTGTTATATAGAATATAGCCCTTAATATGAACTACATCATCAATATTATCCACACCACAAGTTAATCCACTAGGAGTGCTTTCATCATCTTCAAACAATACATTGTATTTAAAGTAAGAAGGACCAATCCTTGAAGAAGAATTAGAACCTGTAAGTTCACTCTCAAAAAGACAACTATCTAGCCTCAAAGAAATTTCAAACACATATTCATCCTTATGAGCAAAACAAATAATAGGATCTTCATTAAGATATATGCTCAAAGGATCACTCATATTTAATTGACCAAAATTCTTAACATCATCAATCACTTGAGGATCATTAATCACATCACAAACATCCTCAAGTGGTAGACTATTTTCACACTCAAGTTGATCAATAAAATTTTTAGAAGACAATGTACCATCACTTATCACATTGGCTTTAACATTAGGTAGACTGAAGTTAATCTTACAAGAAGAGTCAATTTGGTTATCAATAGGATCAACTAGTGTATCCACACTCTTAACATATACATAATTAATAAGAGGTAAAGAATGATGAGACTCGCATGTAAGAAAGCTACTACTCATACTCAATTGGCTACTAGCCATAAAATCATCATTCACATTTACCAAAGTGCAAGAGCTAGCTATGTTACCTTGATATTCTTGAGAAGATTATTATTTTCCTTGGGGTGAAGGTCCTTTACAAGCTTTGGAAGTATCTACGATTGCCCTCATCAAATCTTTAAAGGGAATCTCCTTTTTTGGTGCTTATTCTCCCCCACTTGCCATGTTTGTAACTACATATATTTTCTTACTAAGATAAGAACAAATAAAGTTAGATTAGGTTGGCGGAAACCCCCTCACTTTACTCTGCTCAACCTCTTATTTTTCTTTCTTGGATTTTCACCTTACACTCTCTTACTGCTCTCAATCTTTTGTCACTTATTTTTATTAAACTTGGAGTAAGTGGTTACATTTCCTTGAGATTTGGGATAGGTAGGTGGGAAAAGATGATTTCCCTATTGATCTATCACAGTTTTGGGCCAATTTTTCTCATTTGGAACACTATGTCTTGCAAACCAATTGGCACCCAAGCATAAGTGTCCTAATTCCAAGGGAAGATATCACGCCAAACCTCTTTATAGTACCCATCTTGGGTGAAGAAAACCTTCACTCTCTCGAAAACCCTATAGCCTTCTAAGAAGTATGGGAAGAACAAGGATTCTCAAGGTATCCCTAGATAGTCAACCATAGAAGGAGTGATGTAATTTAAATAACACCAATCATCAAAGATAAGAATGCATTTGGAACCCCACAAATATCTACCCTTCTTTCGCATACTTGTCTTCTTAGATCAAAGTTGTAAAGTTTTGTATACCCTTTTTGTACAAAGTTAAACCTTATAACCTCTTTTAAGGCACTCCATGTTTGAGTGGGATTTCTTGAAAGTTCCCACCATATCGATGTCACTCCTTGAATGTATAGCTTGTTCTACTTTGCTCATAATCCTTGAAGATCGTTTAATATTTCCATTCCCAATCAAGATAAGCTTCGGGATCCTTCTCTCCTTTAAAGTTAGGAAGGGTAGGAAGATCACGACTCTAATTATACCTTTTATATCCACCTTGGTTCTAATTTCCACATGTTTAGGCAGTAGAACACGAAGGATAAGATGTAGTACCCCTAGTTTTTGGAGATGCACGCTCTTTTCTTCCAATGGGGTGGCCTCTACTGTAGCTGGTATATCCACTCACACCAATTCAACTTTGATATGAAGTACCACAAGACGAGGATAATGAATCTTCATAATCTTCACGTACATTCTCACCATGATTCACATAAGATGCATAAGAGAAAGGGATATGACTTACATGACCTCCACACTCAGAGTGGGAAGCATAATACTCCTCGCATACTCTATCTTCCTTATAAGAACCATCACAAGGCTCTTCATCATCTCTGTATTATCTATAAGAACTATGGCCATCATTCATCTCACATTTTACTTCTGAATAATATACCTCACTTTCACACAACTCTTGATCATGTCTATAATCATAGCCTCCATAATCTGCATCTTTAGCATAGCTATAACTTTCTTCACCACAATTATAGTCTCATATTTTGTAGTCACAATTATCCAAGGATACCAAAAACATACTTCCGTATAACTTCTTTTACCTACAAAATGAACAAACAAGATTAGTAGTAAAAGCTCCCCACCAACACTCAAAAGAATATCACCTTTGTAGTCCTCACAAATAGAGTGGAAAATGTTGAAAGCTGCTTATACGCTGGTGGTACATAAGGTGTCAATCTCTACTTATGGTCGGAGTGGATTCTTATTTGAATGACTCAAAGAAATAAAAACTACCCACGAATGAGAATCAAAAAGTTATGATGAAATAAGAACTAGAAAAACTCAAAAGAAATAGGACGATGAAAGAATTCAGAATTAAGAACTAATTAACAACTTAGTAGGTAAATTACTAGTTGTTGATAGTTTAAGAATCAAAAGATGAATTTAGGAATCAAAAAGTGAAACTAAGGAATCAAACTTGAGTTAATGGGAGTTTAGAAGTGTTAGAATGCGTTTGGAACTTGAATTTAACGTTTTGAAGGCTTGAGATACATTTGGGAGGTATCACCTTGGGAGCACCTCTAGATCACTTCTAGAGCAGATAGGGAAGGTTTCTCACTGCCTTAAGATATGGCAGCAACTCCAACGCATGCCCAGGGAAGATTAGGTGTAGAATAAACCTTAGAGACTACCTTGATATATGGCAGAAGCTCCAGCGCACCTGCAATATAGATGGAAAGCAAGTTGGCCACCTCTTGCTTGCAAAGAGGCCAAAAATGCCCCTTGATTGGTCTCTTGTACACTCTTCTATTGGAATATTCTTGGAATCCTTTGTAGATGCATTAATAAAGCACTTTTTTCACTTTTTCTCTTCCTTCTGCTTGGATTAAACACTCACTTTTGATGAACCTCAATATGAACATAACAATCTTCTTAAGAACACACCAATAACACCTTAGCTCGGAATGAGTTGAAAATTCAAACCTATGCACCTTTCATCATTCTAAACTTATTCCAAACATTATTTTGTTCAAGTTCTGTAACACCCTGATAGTTCATTAAGCCTAAATCTATCTTTTAAGTGGAAAAGAGTGTCTTCCAAAGGGATTGATGTTTATATTATTTTATATTTCTCTAAGTTCTATTTTTTGTCATGTAGATCATTAAATAAGCTTTCTATTGATACCAATTTCATCAAAATCTGACATCGTACAAGGAAGTTATAGCCATTTTACTAAGCGATGTCGGAATCGCCTAGGCCTGACGGTAGACCTGAAGGACCACAACTCCTTGGTGGACCTTTAGTTGTCTCATCAATCCAAAGCAATAAACCTTTTTTCTGGAAATCGTGCGACAACCAAAATAGTGGGCCATCAAAAATTTGATGGATCGTCAAAAGGACCATGAAGTCGAGGCAGAATGTCCCATTTCTGACCCCCAAGTGACGGATGATCTGGTGAACCGTTAGTTTCCTGATGGATCATCACTTCGACTATCACGTTGAGGCAGAACGTCCCAGTTTTGGCACTCGAGTAATGGACGATCTGGTGGACCATCAGTTCGACCGTCACAAACCCAATTCAGGAATTTTTAACTCTTTTTAAAAGGGCATTTTGATCTTTTCCACCCATTTTGGTCTTGTATATATATATATATCCAAGCAGATGAGAAAACCTCATTTTCTCTTATTTCTCTTCTAAGAAATATCTAGAAGCTAGGGTTTCTCTCCAACCCAAAATCCAATCTTCTTCAAAAAAAAAATCAAGATTATTCCATAGAGTTTCAAAGTGGTTCAAGAATCAAGCTCTCCCGGTCAAAGGCTTCAAGAACCCTAATTCAAGAGTGTAAGAAGGATTCAAAAACAAGTCTCTTCATCTTAAATTCCTAATCCAAGGTATGTGGGGTTTGAACAAAAACACTCCTTTCGTTCTTGTGCCCAAAGATTTAATTTTTATTATTTATTTCTATGAAATTGCAAAGTGGGTTTGCACCCAAATTACTTTATTAATGATTTTATAAGATTTGAGTTGTTCAAGTTTGATATACATGATTATTTCATCATCTTATTTCTTAAATTGAGAACTTACGCCATGAGTTGTATATTATTACCATGAATTGATGATTTCTAAGTGATTTAAGATAGGTGTCATGATTTAATCTTTTTCTATGAGAAGTTTAATTATTGAATATATATTGATATTTAAGCTTGAGAGTCATGAATGGGATCTTTGATGTTTTCCTGAAGTTTCGATAGTTGATATGATTTAATGAGCGAGTACATTTAAGGTTGAGAAATATTGCTTTAAGTTTGAGTTGAGTTAGGAATCCACAAGTTGTTTATGATTTGCAAATGAGATATTTATGATTTGGTCTTTATGATAAACCCTTAAGTTGATTAAGGTGGATTTCCTAACGTGTTATGAGCTTAAGTCTGGGAGTAGTATTTAGCATCGAGCGAGAAATATGGTATTTACCCAGAACTACGTGCCACCGTAGGATTAAGATTAAGAGTCAAAGGCCAAGACAGTGATCACTAAAGTTAAGGTTCTACTCGATGGAAAGGATAGAACAACTCTCCTCAACGTGGGCAAGACGTTGGACTCCATGTAAGCTCACATGGTTTATGTCGGTTATAAGAAACTCCCAAGTCTATATAGTCCAAGTTTCATGAGTTACCAAGTCACTCTAAGTTTTGAGTTGAAGAGTTTAAGCTGACCATAATGATTTATGAGATTTATAATGCTTGTATTACTATTGATGATTTAGAAGAAATATATTTCAATTAATTCAATTGAAGAGAGTCATTATTGTTAGCATGCATGATTTTCTTATATATTTATGATATTTTTTAAATGTTACATACACCCCCTCACACTCAGTACATTCCCAAGTAGTGATTCACATACTTTTCTGTGTTCTATAATCCCTCGTGATGTAGGTTCAGGTGCTCAGTCTCAGCAGCAACAGTGATCTTTGAGTACCTTCATCTATATTTCTGCAGTTGGTGAGTCCTCATGTTTTGAGGATCTAGGTCCCTGATGTTAGTAGATGGTTGTTTCCTTTTAGTTCAGTGCGAGTTAGTTGGGGACCTGTCCTAATGGCTCCTCAGTCTTATGTAGTAAAGGCTTTGTCAGACTAGAGTACCAATATGTATAGAACTGCAGTATTTTGATTATATAGGATAGTATTTCTTTGTATTTTAGTATGTTCATGAAATGATTATTCTTCCTTATTACAGCGTCATTATTATCATAATGAGTTATAGAAGTGAAGACAGTCTTAGTGGGTTAATTTGAGGCCGCATGTGGCCTTAAGTACCGTGTGATGTCCCAGGATAGGATCTTGGGGTGTTACAAGCTTGGAATCAGAGCCTAAGGTTCAAAGAGTCCTAGGGAGCCTGACAAGCCGCGTTACGTAGAGCCTTGATCATCGGTGTGTAGCGTGTCACATCTATGAGCAAGAGGCTACAGGACGTTTTAGGAAAAAGTTATTTCTTTCTTTCAGAAGTTGATCGTGCCTATGACTGTTTCTCTCTGCTATTTATTCGTGCTCTCTTATGATAGAAAATGCCTCCTCGTAGAGCTCGCAAAAATAATGAACGACCTAAATCCATTGATCTTTTAGGTGAGCAGTGTTCCATGCTGAGTTCCGCATAGCTTTTCAGGCGCTAGCCCAGGTGGTTACCGCCAATGATCAGGCCAATGTTCAGGTTGCAGTTTTACCTCCACAAGAAGGTAATTCAGCAGCAGTTCGAATTCATGATTTTATATGGATAAATCCACCAGAGTTTTATTGGTAAGGGCAGGTGAGGACCCACAGATGTATCTTGATGAGGTGAAGAAGATCACCCAAATTATGCATGTAACAGAAGAAGAAAGCGTGGAGTTAGCTTTCTATCACTTGAAAGATGTTGCTTATGATTGGGTGGAAATATAGAGGAAAAGTAGAGGGGAGAATGTTGCTCCCATGACTTGGCAGTTGTTCCCAGACACGTTCTTTGACCGATTCTTTCCCCCTGAACTGAGGGAAGCGAAGCTAGAAGAATTTATAAACTTGATAAAGGGCTCCATGACAGTTAAGGAGTATTATCATAAGTTTAATCAATTATGTAAGTATGCTCCCGGTATGATGGCTGATTCCAGAACTAGTATGAGTAAGTTTTATGCTGGTGTATCTGGTTATGTTGTGAAAGAGTGTAGGTCCGCTATGCTTAATAGGGACATGGACCTTTCTATATTAATGATACATGCTCAACAGATTGAGGCGGACAAGGTGAAGGAGAGAGAGAGGGTGAGAGGGAATAAAAGAGTTAGATCACACGAAAAGGGGTATAGTCAGACTAGATTTTCTAGAGGGATTCGCCCTCAGTTCTAGAGCTATTCTTTATGCCAGTGCCCTCATCAGCTAGTGTTCCCGCACCCAAAGTCAGATAGGAGTAGGGTAATAGGCCAACTATGTCTAGTTCTAAGGACAGTATGACTAATAGACCTAATTATCCCCCATATGCTAAGTGTGGTAGGACCCATCCCGGAAAGTGTATGGCTAAACAGAGAGGTTGTTTTGGCTGTGGCAAATTGATTCATAGACTCAGAGATTGTCCATATGCTAGACAAGGAAACCGTGATGTTTGTCCCCAAAGTCAGGCTATTAGTGCTCCAGCCCCTTTAGTTCGTCCTACTACTCCTTAGGGTGCCGCGTCTATTACTGCCGGTGGTCAGCGCCAGAATCACTTTTATTCTATACCACCCCACCAAGAGTAGGAGGATTTACCAGATGTTATTACTGGTATGCTCCGTGTATTTTATTTTAATGTGTATGTCCTCATGGACCCTGGTCAAGTCTTTCTTATGTGACTCCGTTGGTGGCTGTGAATTTTGGGATCAAGGATGAAAAGATTCCTGAGCCTTTTCTAGTCTCTACCCCAATAGGTGAATCTGTTGTTGCTAACCAAGTGTATAAGAAGTGTCCTATCACTGTTCTTAATAGAATCATGTTTACAGACTTGATTGAGCTAGACATAGTTGATTTTAACATTAGTCTAGGTATGGATTAGATTCACTCTTGCTATGCATATATAGACTGACGTACCCATGTAGTCAAGTTTCAGTTTCTCAACGAGCCAGTTTTTGAGTGGTCCAAAAATTTTGTAGCTCCCAAGAGTCATTTTATATCCTACCTTAAAGCCAGGAAATTGATATCTAAGGGTTATATCTATCATTTGGTTTGAGTTAAAGACACCAAGTCCGAGACTTTGACTATTCAGTATATTAGTGTTGTCAATGAGTTTCTTGATATTTTCTCGGAAGATCTCCCAGGGGTACCTCCCGATAGAGAGTTAGAATTTGGGATCTTCTTCCCGATATGCAGCCTTTTCTATTCCTCTATATCGTATAGCCCCCGCAAAACTTAAAGAGTTGAAAGAGCAACTCAGAGATCTTCTATATAAGGGTTTCATAAGGCCCAGTGTGTCTCCGTGGGGTGCACCTATTCTACTCGCGCAAAAGAAAGATGGTTCATTACGCATATGCATCAACTATTGTTAGCTCAATAAGGTCACAGTCAAGAATAAGTACCTTTTTACCAGGATTGATGGCCTGTTTGATCAGCTGTAAGGTGCTAGTTATTTCTCGAAAATAGATTTGAGATCCGGTTATCACCAACTTAAAGTCAGAGAGTGTGATATTTCAAAGATAGTTTTTTGCACCCGTTATGGCTATTTTGAGTTCCTGGTCATGTCCTTCGGACTAACAAATGCCCCAGCAGCTTTTATGAACCTCATGAATCGGGTGTTCAGACAGTACCTGGATATATTTGTTATTGTATTCATAGATGACATTCTTATGTACTCCCAAAATAAAAATGACCATGCAAATCATCTTCGAATAGTCTACCCTTAGAGATCATCAACTATTTGCCAAATTTAGCAAGTGTGAATTTTGACTAAGGTCAGTTGCTTTTTTGGGTTATATTGTTTCTTCTGAAGGTATTCAAGTTGATCCTCAAAAGGTAGAAGTTGTGAAAAGTTGTCCTAGACCTATCTCTCCATCTGATATTAGGAGTTTCTTAGGCCTAGCTAGTTACTACCATCGTTTTGTTAAAGGTTTCTCCTCCATTGCATATCCTTTGACCCGGTTAACCCAGAAGAAAGTTAAATTCCAGTGGTCAGATTCTTGCGAGAAGAGTTTTCAGGAGTTGAAGACTCGACTCACTTCAGCCCCTATGTTGACCCTTCCTAATGGTGTATATGATTTTGTGGTGTATTGCGATACGTCGAGAGTTGGTTTGGGTTATGTGTTGATGCAAAAAGGTACGGTTATAGCCTATGCCTCCCGATAGTTAAAACTGTATGAGAAGAATTACCCGACCCATGATCTCGAATTAGCAGCTACAGTTTTTGCCTTAAAAATCTGGAGACACTACTTGTACGGTGTTCATGTTGATGTCTTTACGGATCACAAGAGTTTGCAGTATGTGTTTACTCAGAGAGAGTTAAATCTTCGACAAAGGCAATGGTTAGAATTACTAAAGAACTATGATATGAATATACTGTATCACCCAGGCAAGGCCAATGTAGTGGCAGATGCCCTTAGCAGGTCATCCTTAAGTAGTGTAGCACATGTCGAGGAAGACAAGAAGGAGTTACCTCGTAAAGTGCATCATCTGGCTAGGTTGGGAGTTGGATTGCTTGATTTAGCTAAGGGTAATGTTTGGGTCCAGAGTAGTTCTGAATCTTCTTCTCTAATTTCGGAAGTAAAGGAGAAGTAAGATATGGATCCTCATTTGATCGAACTGAAAGAGCCAGTTAAAAACCAAAAGGTAGAGGTTTTCTCCTAAGGTGGAGATGGTGTATTGAGATTTCAGAATAGATTGTGTGTGCCTGATGTTGATGATTTAAGGCAGCAAATTATGGCTGAAGCGCATGGCGTGCGGTATTTGATTCATCCCGGTGCTACTAAGATGTATCGCGATTTGCAGGAAATCTATTGGTGGAATGACATGAAAAAGGATATAGCAAAGTCCGTAGAGAAGTGTGCAACTTGCCAATAGGTGAAGATAGAGCACCAAAGACCCGGTGGAATGATGCAAGAATTCAATATTCCTACTTGGAAGTGGAAGGAAGTGAATATAGATTTTATGACCGGTTTACCTCTCTCTCGTCATCATCATGATTCTATTTGGGTCGTTGTAGATAGGTTGACTAAGTCCGTGCATTTCCTGTCAGTACATACATCTTTCACCGTTGAGGACTATGCTAAGTTGTACCTCTAAGAGTAGTAGGTTGCATGGAGTTCCGTTGTCTATCATCTCTGATAGAGGTACTCAATTTACTTCTCAGTTTTGGAGAGCCTTCCAGAAGGGTCTTGGCACCCAAGTCCATCTTAGCTCCGTTTTTCATCCGCAGACAGACGGTCAGGCTGAAAGGACTATCCAGACTTTGGAGAATATGTTGAGAGCATGTGTTCTTGATTTTAAAGGGAGTTGGGATGAACATTTTCCATTGATTGAATTTGTGTATAACAACAATTTTCATGCTAGCATTGGAATGGCTCCATTTGAGGCTTTGCATTGTCGGAGGTGTAGATCACCCATAGGTTTGTTTGAAGTAGGTGAGGCTGCCGTGATTGGACCTGATGTTGTGTTCGAGACTATGGAGAAATTTAAGTTGATTTGGGAAAGGTTGAAGATAGCCCAGAGTCATCAAAATTCATATGCAGAAGTAAGGAGAAAAGTTCTTGAGTTTGAAGTTGATGATTTGGTGTACTTGAAAATTTTGCCCATGAAAGGGGTGAAGAGATTTGTAAAGAAAGGAAAGCTTAGTCCCCGATAGGTAGGCCCTTATAGAGTTTTGAATCGTGTTGGGAAGGCAGCTTATGAGATTGAGTTGCCTGCAGAGTTGTCAGTTGTCCATCCTGTATTTCATGTTTCTAAGCTCAAAACACACATTGGTGATTCTGTTGTTGTTGATCCATCAGAGAGCTTCGATGTTCGAGATAGTCTTTCTTATGATGAAGTTCCAGTCGAGATCCTAGATTATCAAGTCTGAAAACTAAGGAACAAGGAAGTTCCCTTGGTTAAAGTTTTGTAGTGAAATCAATCAGTCAAGGGTGCTACTTGGGAAGCAAAAGTAGATATGCGAGCCAGTTACCCTCTTCTCTTCTCCATGAGTTCAAATTAAGCCGAAGGTACTATTCTTTCTTAATTCAGTTGTGCATTCATCTATATGGTTACTCTCTCTATGATTCGTGCATTCTGTGCAGTACCCAAAAGTTTACAGTAAAGTAAGCCCTTCGTGTGACGGACGATCTGGTGGACCATCAGTTTCCTGATGGATCGTCACTTCGACAGTCACGTCGAGGCAGAATGTCCCAATTTTGGCACTCGAGTGACGGACGATCTAGTGGACTGCCAGTTGCTCTGACGGACTGTCAGTTCGACCATCACAGACCCCGATCAGCAATTTTCAACTCTTTTTAAAAGAGCATTTTGGTCTTTTCTGCCTATTTTGGTCTTGTATATATATATATATCCAAGCAGATGAGAAAACCTCATTTTCTCTTATTTCTCTTCCAAGAAATATCTAGAAGCTAGGGTTTCTCTCCAACCCAAAATCCAATCTTCTTCCAAGAAAATTTAAGAATCTTCCACAGAGTTTCAAAGTGGTTCAAGAATCAAGCTCTCCCGGTCAAAGGCTTTAACAACCCTAATTCAAGAGTGTAAGAAGGAGTCAAAAACAAGTCTCTTCATCTTAAATTCCTAATCCAAGGTATGTGGGGTTTGAACAAAAACACTCCTTTCGTTCTTGTGCCCAAAGATTTATTTTTTATTATTTATTTCCATGAAATTGCAAAGTGGGTTTACACCTAAATTACTTTATTAATGATTTTATGAGATTTGAGCTGTTCAAGTTCGATAAACATGATTATTTCATCATCTTATTTCTTAAATTGAGAACTTACGCCATGAGTTGTATATTGTTACCATGAATTGATGATTTCTAAGTGATTTAAGATAGGTATCATGATTTAAGCTTTTTCTATGAGAAGTTTGATTATTGAGTATATATGATATTTAAGCTTGAGAGTCATGAATGGACTCTTTGATGTTTTCCTGAAGTTTCGATATTTGACATGATTTAATGAGCGAGTACATTTAAGGTTGAGAAAGATTGCTTTAAGTTTGAGTTGAGTTAGGAATCCACAAGTTGTTTATGATTTGCAAATGAGATATTTATGATTTGATCTCTATGATAGACCCTTAAGTTGATTAAGGTGAATTTCCTAACGTGTTCTGAGCTTAAGTTTGGAAGTAGAATTTAGCACCGAGCGAGAAATATGGTATTTCTCTAGAACTACGTGCCACCGTAAGATTAAGATTAAGGGCCAAAGGCCAAGACAGTGATCACTAAAGTTAAGGTTCTACTCCGATGGCAAGGATAGAACAGTTCTCCCCAACGTGGGCAAGACATTGGACTCCATGTAAGCTCACATGGTTTATGTCGGTTATAAGAAACTACCAAGTCTATAATAGTCCAAGTTTCATGAGTTACCGAGTCACTCTAAGTCTTGAGTTGAAGAGTTTGAGTTGACCATAATGATTTATGAGATTTATAATGCTTGTATTACTATTGATGATTTAGAAGGAATATATTTCAATTAATTCGAGCGAAGAGAGTCATTATTGTTAGGATGCATGATTTTCTTATATATTTATGATATTTTTTTTAAATGTTGCATACATCCCCTCATACTTAGTACATTCCCAAGTAGTGATTCACATACTTTTCTGTGTTCTATAATCCCTCGTGATGTAGGTTTCGGTGCTCAGTCTCAGCAGTGACAGTAATCTTTGAGTACCTTCATCTACATTTCTGCAGTTGGTGAGTCCTCATATTTCGAGGACCTAGGTCCCTGATTTTGTCATGTTGGTAGATGGTTGTTTCCTTTCAGTTCAGTACAGGTCAGTTGGGGACCTGTCCCAATGGCTCCTCAGTCTTATGTAGTAGAGGCTTTGTCAGACTAGAGTACCAGTATGTATAGAACTGCAGTATTTTGATTATATAGTACAGTATTTCTTTGTATTCCAGTATGTTCATGACATGATTATTCTTCCTTATTACAGCGTAATTATTGTCATAGTGAGTTGTAGAAGTGAAGACAGGCTTAGAGGGTTAGCTTGAGGCCGCATGTGGCCTTAAGCACCGTGTGACATCTCGGAATGGGATCTTGGGGTGTTACAAGTTCCTCACCGCAAGACTTCCAATCTTGCAACCCACTTTAACTTTTTTCAAACCCAAGCTTCCAATGATAGTATAAGACTCAATATCACTCTGATTTAGATCAAATTTGATGTTTGGACTCTAATAGTGTTAGGAAATGCAAATCTAACACTAGAAACACAAAAAACACTAGACTCAAAAACTCAAAATTTGACCTAAGATCTAAAATGTGAATTGTAATATTTTTGGGGATTTTTTATTTGGACAACTCTTTTTTGTTGATTTTCAAGATAACAAACCCAAGACTAGAATTGTTGAAACGATCCTAAGCTCGACTCTGATCCCAAATGATACGTTTCAAGCCAGAAGAACTCAAATACAAATGCAAAAAATGAAAGATAGAAGAAGATAACAAAAGGGAAACCAAAGGGTGTTTCAAACCCAAAGACCTTCCTTATTGATTATCAACTAGCACCTAACTCTTATGTTGACCGCAAGGGAATCAGAACCCCCTTACAACCACCGTTTCTAAACAAGATTCAACATCGACTTTTTCAATCACTCATAACAGTCTCTAAGAGTTTCAACTTAATCAATATCCAAAAACTAGCTAAGAAAATAAGCTAGCTCCCAAGCATTTATAGTTTAGGCTAATTATTACATATTTAGTTCCCAAAAATGACCCAATGGTAAGAAAAGACCCATCAAGGGATTGTTTTAACCCGCTCTTGAAATGCTAGAGCGGATCAAAAGAAGATTCAAAGCGCCTTAGATGCATGTCCATTCCAAGGGTCCTTTTAGCCCCGTCTTGTGCTCCTTCGACCTCGTAAAAGTCTTTTGACCCTCCTTAATGGTATTCTTCATCCATGTGGCATATTTTAATAGCATTAAGGAGTCGTCAAGCACCTTGAGCATCATAAATATCCCATCTAAAGATCCGGAGGCAATTTGGGTTGTATCAGGGGAGAGACCATGGCTCTTTTAGATACATTAAAGATTTAGCCATAATATTGCAATTCTTTTATATACATTTAAGATTTGGCCATAATATTGCAATTAACACACAATGGAGATAAGTTATATCCCAATTAATTTCTCAACTTTCTTAATTAAACAAAGATTAAAATAGTTATTTTAAACACAATAAAATCAATTGTACCAATTCAGTTTTTAATTTAATCAATTTGACGAAAAATGAAATGCTTTTTAATTTTAAGCACTATTTTCACAAAAATAATTCTAATTGTTTTCTGTAGCACAAAATTATATAGTTCCATATAGTTAAATATGAAAATATATATTTTTCTACAAAAATGTGACAAAATTAGCCTGAGATTAATTTTGAAAATATTTAATTTTATAAGGATAATTATTTCAAAATTGCTTTAAATGAATGTTCTACCACATTTTAACATGCAGTGGCGGATTCAGGATTTTTCTTCAGAGGATTCAAAAACTGATAATATAAATGTGTGATTAAGCCAACAAATGCAATTTAAGTTTTTGTTGATTTAGTGTTTTAACTTATTTTGACGTTTTTTTTTTAAATAGCAGCAGCTAGGTTTCTTTTTCTTAAAAAAAAAAAATATAGTAGCAGTTGTACAGTACAACACAATGAATTTTTTTAAAAAATCAGTAAGCAACCCAATAAGTGCAACAGTATCACTAAGCTATCTAACAATCTTGGTTTAGGTGGTTCAAAATTAATATATGCGCATAAATACAGATTTTCTACCTTATACATACAACGTAATTTTTGTCGAGGGGATTCAGGTGAACCCTGATAACCACGTGGGTCCGCCCCTGTTAACATGGGTCAAATCATAATACAGCATAAAGAAACTTCTAAATTAATTAAAAAAATCGTTACCTAATTAATTTATGGTGAATTAGGACACCTTTATAAACTACGTGATCAAAACAAATAATGACTTCATTTTAAGATTTATTTAAGTGATTCTAGGTAAGAGTTCTAATTATTTCAAAAGAAAGGGATTAAGCATCTTATATAATCCGCTAGCTACGATTAACTGGTCAAACTTTGGTTAGCTAATAAGAAGAACTAAAAAGAGTGCTAAGAAACTTGAAAAGCCAAGTAATTAAGTGAGGAAATATTTTTAAACTTGAAATTAGTGAGCCAATTTAAAATTGAAAACTCTTTTTTATTTGGAATGAAATGGCGATGTTTAATTGTCAAAGGGTCGTCATTTGCCTAAGACGACTACTAGTTCAAAAAAAAAAAAACTTTGCGGTTCAAAGAAAAGAAATTATGATTTCTGCTCATGGATTAATTGACGTTCTTTGAAAATAATTTAGAATAATTTTTTTTTGAAAATATAATTCTTGCTTTTTGTATGTCGACATTGAAAAGCAATGTACTACTCCCTTCGTTTAAAAAAAAAATGACACATTTTTCTTTTTAGTCCATTTAAAAAAGAATGATTCATTTCTTTGTTGGCAATTCTTTAGTTTCAACTTTCCAAATGACACGTTTGAACCACAAGATTAAAGGACATTTTGGTACATTTGACATAACTTTAATTTAACGCCACAAGATTCTTAAATTTTGTGATTAAGTCAAAGTAGGTCATTCTTTTTTAAAAGAAGGGAGTAGTATATAAGATGATTAAGTCCTTAAAAAGTAACAACTAAGGTAGATTTACCAAATGGCTATATCATAACTTATAACTAAACATATCCAGGTCTCTCTCTCACACACGCAAATTGCAATGTAAAAAATGATCATAGGGCTAATAAATGCTAAAATATAAGTGGCGGAAGACGATTTCAAGTGAGCTATGCTTGTTTGCTTTGCTATTTGGGTAGTCTAAAATATTGCGATGATTTCATATGCACATATTATGATGTCAAGTCTGAGACTCAATTTTTGTGAGAGTCCCAAATTAAAACTCCATTTTTTGCTCCTGAAGTATTCATGCAGGTAAAAAGAGAGTAGTAGAATTAGTAAAACAATTCAACTAAAAAATAAGTTGTAGAACTAAATAAGATCACACAACGAATATAATAAAAATGCAAATACCAAACGAGATAACCGATTTGCAGTTGACGATATTTAAACCAAATTAAAATAACTAAATCATAACACATATCTTTTAACATGACTATGTTATCAAGTCCCTCGTATTTAAGCTACAACAACACTATTGTTGTAAGACCAACATAATTCCTTATACATGCTATTACTTACACACAAAATTAAAAAAAAATTCTACACAGAGTTTACTTCACAGAAAAGGTATGAACTTAAAGCTTATACATACTTGCATTGACTAGATTTTCAAACAACATGCCAACAACTAATGGCTTTACCTTTTTTATATTTTTTATTTGAGGGAGCAAATAGCTCGCACTATATTTCATACTAAGAAGACTAATCAAAATGATCTTTTAAGAGCATAAACAATATCAAATCTCTTACCAAATAACGACAACATATAACATAGACTCAGAACAAACTAATATCAAATGAATATTTAATCATTAAAAAATAAAATCATTGCTCAAGTTCATGATGATTGAAATATGAAAAGGAACACAAGTTTAAATTTCTATATGGCTCGATCTAAATAAAAATACATTTTTATTATAGCTAATCAGACTAAATAAAATTGTTTTATACACACAAATTTCTTAGAACACAACATTTTATTATAGAGATAAACAGAGGAAAAGGGGGTTGGACGTATCAGTTGTGAGGCAGTGAACGAGGACGCTTTGGTCACGGATATCTACTCAAACTCGAGCGACGATGAATTCGAAAGACACTCAAAAACTTTTTTTGCGAGAAAGGGAGAAAATAATCGTTCTAAGAGGTGTGGATCAGTGGCTGGAAAACATTTAAAGGTAAAAGGTTGGCTTCCCTCAGCTTGTTCAAACTAGTTCCAACGCGTAATATTTATAAAAAGATTTTCTGGGTTAACACCTTGAGCGAGAATTTAAATTTGAAATTTAACTATTATATATGGGAAAATTTTAAAAATAGCAACTTTATAGTCTTAATTATAACTTTTATAGCAACAATTTCATAATTACGAAAAATAGCAAATTGTATTTGTATTTAAGTAAAATGTTGCTATATAAATACATATACAAATATATATGTATTACTCATAAATACATATGTACAACTGAAAAATACATATTCTTCTATTACTATGAAGTGGGTAAAATATTACTACTTTTGTTATAAGTTGTAATTTTAAAAAAGTATTACTATTTATCGTAATTATAATTTTAAGGATGTTAGTTTCTATAATTTTTTATTATATGTATGAGGTGGATAACCGTTGCAATTAAAGGGGCAGGTCTAATCCACCAAAAGTTGCTTCCTCACCAGCGTGAAAAAGGGGGGAAATAGTGAAAGTCAAAAGTTTTCACTAAATAGTGAGATTTGAAATTTGCTCCAAGATGGAGAACAAGTCAAAATCGTTTCTGCCACTTCACATAAAGAGATCGACGTGGTGTTCAGGAACGTGTATCGATCGGTTTGATTTTTATGTGTTATCATTTTAATTTATTGGTTTTTTATTTTTAAATATGTTAAATTAATAATCAAATTAATAAGATGTTTTTATCAATTTTTGATTTATTTATTTTTAGTCCTTAACGATTCGATTTTCAATTTAATCGATAAAAAAATACTCATAAAATAGAAAAAGTAGTAACTAACATGAAAATAAATTGAAGGTTAGTTGTAACAAAAATCCAATATGATGTGTTTTAATTTACAAGAATATTCCAGTTTGATAAATATTAGTTAGGAGAAATTAAGAGTTTGTATAATTGAAATAATAAGTTTGTTAATTTGTAGAAGTTAAAGAGAAATTGAGAGACACTTGTAATCTTTGATTATTGAAAATTAGACAATTTATCTGTTATGAAGATCTTTAATGAAATGTAAAAAGTTCAAATCACTTCTGAAAGATTCTTCAGACTTTAATATAATAATGTAAGCATAACATATATTTATTGTAAGCACATACATCTTTTACCACCAGAAGTTTCAAGTGGTTAATTGATACAAGTGCAATCATGATTATGGACCAATACGTAAAGACTCGAGCTTGGGTGGATGCCCAACTAATGGAATTTGCTTTGAAGTATAGAGAATAAGTCCAAACACTCCAAAGCCACCCAATATGCACACTCTAAGGCCGCCCCTTTGTCTTGGCTCATTAAGGGCATTATAGTTATTTTGTAATAAATTATAACCTAGACTATAAATAGAACATATTAGGTCTTTTGTTCATAAATTTGATGATATTTTGAGAGCTCTAGAGAGAGAGTCTTGCAAGGCGGATTCCTTGTAAACAAGTGTGGATATCACTTGCATTGGTGCTAGTTTTAAAACTTTGGTTGCTTGGGAATCTCGTTCCCTTGAAGTCACCGTGGAGCTTGGTGTTACTTGTATGAATTCTTGGGTCTTTGTATTTAATATACATTTAGGTTCATATTGTTTGTACATTTGTATGTCAAGTTACCTAACTATCTATCTATTTTATTGTTGTTGTTGTTCATTCTCGGGTTTGGTGTTCCAAAACCGAGACTTTATGTTCATCTTGTTCTTGTGCTTGTGTTGTTTATCTAGTTTGTTGGCTCTCTGATTTTAGAGGTGTTGAACACCTTAATATCTTCTTGTTAGTAGGTTTTCGTTGTTGTTGTAGTGAATCCGAGAGTGGTCACCAAAGGGGTCCTCGGTTCTTCAAACTTATGGACTGTTTTGGTGCTGATTTTGTGTCTCCTTTGTCGATCTTGTATCATTTGGTATCAAATCCATCTTTGATTTCGTTTTAACAAGATCAATCTTGGGCTTGAGAGTTAAAAATAAAAAAAAAGTGAAGTGTTCTTGAGATTGTTCTTGGCCGAAAGTTGGGTCTTGTGTTGTCTTGGCCGAGACATTTTCTTTGTGACTAGATCTTGTAGTCTTTTGTTTGTTTAGATTGCTTCTAGTGTTGGTTTCTTTCTCACCAACACTAAAAGTGTCTAGATTTAAAGGTTTGAGCTTATGTTGTTGAACTTGTTATTATAGACTTGAAGTCGGTTATGGGTTGATATTGTTATTCTTGACTGAGTGGTACAATTGTTGTGGACTTGGAGATGAATATTGGTGGAGTTGTTGTTTTTATTGAGAAATTGTTGTTGTGATTTTGTTGTTCTTGAAATGCCTTGACCAATATAAGTATAGCATAGATCCAAAAAGGTGTAAAATAAAGTTGAAAAGTTGTTGGTGAAGAGACTTGAACACATCACTTCAAAGACTTATCAACCATTTTTCCATATTTCAAGGACCTTGTTTTGTGGGAATAGTACAAGTCAAGTCTCACCTTTTTGAGTGAATTTGAAAAAGTTTCTAAGACTTGAATTTTCCCACCAAAAGACAAACTCTTCCATTCCAAATTATATCAAGACAAAAACTTCAAGTTGGTGATTAAAATTGTATGGGACCGTGACCAATTACGTGGCCGCCACATCATTATGTTTTACTATTCACGCAACATAATTAGGCTCAAATTTTTAATTTCTTAGTTTCTAATCTTTGTTTCTTAGTTGCCTTTTGTTGATTCTATTATTAATTAACAAACTAGTAATTGTCTACTAGGTTGTAAGTTAGTTTTGGGTCCGTTTATTCGTATTTACGTATCTTTGTGTGCTTTTACCTTTTTGAAATTCATTGTAGTTTCTTGATTCAAGTCCTTACATATTTTCTTTGAGTTGTTTCAAAAGAGAATCTATTCCGACCTCGAGCCCCAATTGGTACCAAGCAATCTCATTGGATTATAAATGAGTTACCAACACTTGTCAGGCCAATTGAGAGACATTTCAAAGTGTGAGAGCTTGAGAGCTTGTAAGGATGTTTTCTTTTCTAACATTAACTAGTGTGCTATTTTTTATTTTTTTGTTTTAGAATTTCTGTTGTTAGGTACTATGGCATTGGAAAAAGTGACCATAAAGGATTTGATGGCTGCCATAATGGGTATGAAACATGACCTTAGTAGTCGAATGGAGAGAATGGAAAGAATAATGGACTGAGTGGAAGGAAAAATGGAAGGGACGGAAAGCTCTCTTTGCAAGGAGTTGGATAACTTTATAGAGCATCCAAGCCTTCCTAATCAAATTCCCGTGAGTGGACATGCTCCACATGATCTACAAGGTAACCAAACTAACTCTTGCACTCTAGTGAATGGGGCTAAAGCCAACTAAGTGTGAATGATAGTTTGTCTTTAGGTGAGCCGAATATGCCTCCATTTAGTGATGATAATTTACAACTTGAGACCGTAGAAACACTAGTTAATCCATCTAGTGTTGAAGCCATTGTGGCAAGTGCTAGTACATTGTCTTATGAAAGTCATGAATACCAACTTGTATGTTAAAATGGTGATGTTGAACGTGTTGGCCGATTGACTATGGATGACCCTCTAGTTGTTTTGTTGTAGACCATGCTAGTATAGAGGGGATATATGATTGTACTAGTGGTAGTATTTTGAAAATAAAATGCATCCTAAACCCGAGTCCATGGACACTCCACCCATTTGATCCCGATGATTATTTGAAGTATGGTAATAAGGATGTCTTTTAGAATGGCTTGAATGTGCATGGAATGTATGGCCTTCCTATCTCGGCTTTTAGGCCTATTTGTTGTTCCAAGAAGAGTCTATGTTTTTCACTTGATGAGCAACTCTTGTTACTTTTTTCTTGTCATACTTATGTGGATAGACTAGTTGACACTTTATTATGAGGGTATTCGGGTAAGAGGGATGTTTGGGTGTATGTGAAGTTTGAGCCACCTTGGCAAGATTCTATGATTGATTACACTTTTTTTTGTCGTGTTTCTTGTCATACTTAGGTAGATAGACAAGTATTTCTTTTGGTGCTTAGAAGGGTATCCTATCCCCTAAGGTCCCACAGTATGTGTAGAATGTACACTCGTGGTTTGATAAAAAAAATTATTGATTGTGCTAACGTTAACCCTCATGTCATGAGGAATATGTTTTCTTTTATCTCCTCTATTATTTTGCAAGGTTCAGATTCGAGGTCGAATCCATTTCAAGAAGAGGGAGATGATACAAGTACAATCATGATTGTGGACCAATATGTAAAGACTCGTGCTCGGGTGGCTTCCCAACCAATAGAATTTGATTTGAAGTGTAGAGAATAAGTCCCAACACTCTAAAGCCATCCAATATGTACACTCCAAGGCCGCCCCTTTGTCTTGGTTCATTAAGGACATTATAGTCAATTTTTAATAAGTTATAACCTAGACTATAAATAGAACATATTAGGTCTTTTGTTCATAACTTTGATGATATTTTGAGAGCTCTAGAGAGAGAGTCTTGGAAGGTGGATTCCTTGTAAACAAGTATGGATATCGCTTGTGTTGGTGCTAGTTTTGAAACTTTGGTTGCTTGGAAATCCTATTTCCTTGAGGTCACTGTAGAGCTTGGTGTTACTTGTATGAATTCTTGGGTCTTTGTGTTTAATATACACTTAGGTTCATAGTGTTTTTACATTTGTATGTCAAGTTACCTATCTATCTATCTATTTCATTGTTGTTGTTGTTCATTCTCGGGTTTGGTGTCTCAAAATTGAGACTTTATGTTCTTTTTGTTCTTGTACTTGTGTTGTTAGTCTAGTTTGTTGGCTTGTTGATTTTAGAGGTGTTGAACACTTTAATATCTTCTTGTTATTGTGTTTTCGTTGTTGTTGTAGTGAATCTGAGAGTGGTCACCAAAGGGGTCCTCGGTTCTTCCAACTTGTGAACTGTTTTAATGTTGGTTTTGTGTCTTCTTTGTCGATCTTGTATCATTAATGAATCATCATTTTTGAGTTTGTCATGCAGTACCTCTTTTTCTTGGTACTAAAGGCTAAGAGAGACGCATCAATTTGAATCATATCTGTTGTACGATTATTTTTTTCTTATTTTTAAAGTTAAATCCTTAGAAAACCTTTGATTACTTACTTAAAACTTTAAAAAAGTTGGTACGTCTTATATTTTTCTTATTTTAACTCTTTCATACTTATTTCTAGGATTTTCAAATCTTCTTAAAATCAATTTTAATTGGTTTAGAATTCTTAAACTAATTTTTAAAAAAAGTATTAGTTGTTATTAATTATGATGACCTTTAATAAGTTAAGGTTTACTATAAATATTTAATTAATTTTCAACTCTTACATATTAAGAAAATAGTGAAAAGACGATTTTTTCTAAAATAAAGAATTTTAGTGAAGAGCAAAATATTCAAACAACATTTCAAAACCATCACACATCAGACAACAAAACTATATACACAAGAAGAATTACATTATTAAAAAATACTATTTTAAAGGATATAAATAAATATTGTGTCTCAAATATGTCATGGTTTGTTATGTCTCACTTGATCTTTTTTCACAAATATTTAATTGAATTGTGTTTTTTGTCACTTGGTTGTTTTATCATGATAAAGTCTTTATTGCCAACATTGATAATGTTCTTTAATTAAGAAACAAAATGGATAGTGATTTGTATATGACTTTGTCTATTTTACTCATAATCTATTGACGGAAGTAGTTACATTTTAACTCGTAAAGTTTTATAACCAAAAAAGTACTAATAAAACTAAAAACTTTTAGAATGAAATAACATTACGTCATGTAGAATCTAACATTTGCAAAATTTGACGGTGATAAATCAAATGACAAAGAATATTTAATATTTTGATCAACTAAACTACGTATGAAAAACTAATATTAAAAAACACAAAACCTATTGAGTTAATAATCCCCCTATACAAAACTTTTCAACGATTATATCGAGGTAGCTATCTATTATTTGTGGGACCGAAAGATTCTTAGAATATAAAAATAGAAAAGTTTTCCTATACAAAGGGATTAAACAAATATGAAAAAAATACCTTTGAAAATAAGTTTATCCAAAAAGGTAATTCTAGTTATGATATAAAATCAAGACATAAAAAATAAAGGCAAATTCTAACAAAAAATACTCCTAAATTTGAAAAACGAAAAAAAAGTCAAAGACTCTAAATCAAAATTTTATAATAATAAAAATAATGAAGGTAACCTCAGAAATACGACATTACTTTTCAACTCTAATTAGAGATGTGACTCTAATTAAAAACCTCCCTATGAAGTAGGAAACTTTGTTGCAGCTCCCAATTCTTTAACTTAAATTGTGGCAGACCTGCCAGCCCTAAATCCCATAAACCTCATGCACATAGATTCAACTTCTCACGTAAATACTACTTTCTTGATAAAATTAAAAATCAATCATTGTTTCCCAATTTTGAAAGACAACACCCAGACGACAGCGTAGACTGACGATCTGCAAGATGAAACGTCACTGGTGCAACCAAATGATAATTTTATCAAATTAGTTGGCTTAAGAATGGGTCACCAACTACTAAAGGCTAAGCTCTTAGCCTTGTGAAAGCCTACAAAAAACTTTTCGCTGCTAGACCTTGGAGCGGACTTCTTCCTTATTAAATTTACAAAGGAAGAAAATATGAATCATGTGTTGCATGACGGGCCATGGTTCATATTCAACCAATGAATCTCTGTTCAAAAATGGGAACCCAAGTTTGTGGCATCGCAGGCTAAAATCGCGTACTCCACCATTTGGATTCGCCTACCCAAACTTCCTACTGAATTTTACCACTTAGAAATCTTGCTTAAAATAGGAAGTAACCTACTGAAGATAGATACTTTTACCTCATCGACAACCAGAGGACGGTATGCTAGGTTGTGTCTACAAGTTTCTATGGAACAACCGTTATTGCATCACATATACATGCACTCACAAACAGATCATCCGCTACGAAGGAGCAAACTTACTATGTACTAAATGTGAAAGGTTGGGTCACGTAGCGAGGAGATGCCAGTTTGCTATACCTAACTCCATTGACAAGCAAGATGAGACTAATGAATTTTTGCCTACTCTCAATAACACTGCTCCACGGAGAAAAAGTATGGATGGAATTTGGTGCACTTTCCTAAACGAAAAAATAGAATATCCCCATTAAGAAGCCAGCAAAAAAAAAGGTTCCAAGTGAAGGTAATGGTCGTGGAAAAGGTAGGAATACTCAATTAAGGACCAATCTAGGTAAGTCTGCCCATCGCCCTCATTCCATTAACAACCAGCCCGAGACTTTCACGCCTAAGTTTTTTAACCAAAGGGCTTTATCATCCTTGTTCCTCAACGACTCCAATGAGGCTAACAATGACACTAACATAGACCCAATTAATAGGTGTCAAAACTCTCCTAATTATATTTCTACCCCTTCTATAGTAGCCGCTAAAGACCAAAATTCACCAAATCTACCCACCCACGTCAACTCCTCTGGAAGTAATTCCAGTCCTCACATGGCCAGCACCTCCTTGAAAACCACTCATTTTCATACAAATCCTTCAAATGATTACTCTTTCAATTATTATCCATCTTTATATGGTAACAATTTAACCACCGACCCCTCTATCCCCATAACCCTCGCTACCCTTATAGCCCCACCAACTTTTCTAAGTTATTTAAATAATGGCCTACCAAAACTGTCCCTACTTGGGAGTTCACTTACACCTCAAACCATCTTCGCCTCTTCCATTGTTAATACAATCTACAATAGAGAACACAGAAAACCCACATCCACTATATTCTTTGATGAACCCTGTCCTGCTTCTACCACCTCAGTCGTGGTTAGAAGTAAGTCTGACGGGTCACTCCCTAATGTTCATATTGATAATCAATGGTCAGGAGAGCATAGTACGGATACAAAATCCAAAGGATTTTGCACAAATAGTAATGGAGGGGATGACCTTGGGACTGAAATCTTATGGCCAGTTTCACTGGTTTGCACACCCATAACCCATTCCCAATCCATTTGAGGCTTCGACTTCGAATATTGACCCTCTGACACTAAATAGCCTAATGATATCGGGACTCTCATTCTATCCCTAGCCATCTCTAGAGGAGGGGGTACTACCATAGATACAGAAATATATCACGGGAGTGGTGGAGAAACCAACTCAGCCAATGGTGGAGCAACCGCCCTAGGATCCCATCTTTGTGCCGACCGATTAGTCAATGACATGCAAGAGATGGGAATTGTGACCTCTTCTTACCTGGGTCAGGTACGTGTATTCCTTCTCAAAGAGCACCATACAAAAAAAAATAAACATAAATTGTCCCCAAAATATATTCAAATGCTCGATTTATGTGAGGCCCACACTGAACCCATACGTGGGAGAATATGTTGTGATAATGAGACCTTCTCTCAGAGTGAGGGACTATGAACTTTCATGTCATACTAATACTCCATACCATTTTTATAAGCCTATGAATTTCATAATCTGGAACTGTAGAGGCTCTATATCAAGAGATTTAGGCTAGCCTTTAAGGAACTAATAGCCAATCATAAGCCTACTTTAATGGTGCTACTTGAGATGCATAGGACAACTCACCAGTCTCTGTTGCAGGAGTTTAGTTTTTCCAATGTCCTAGGAATCTCGGCTGAGGGATGAGCTAGAGGCATGGTACTTCTCTTGCATGACGACTTGCTCAATATCTCAAATTTTCCCTAATGCATCAAGAGATTCACTGCATGGTTCAAGTAATACCTTTGCCTTTTCAATGGTTGTTTTCCACTATTTATGCACATAGTAATATTACTAGTAGCAATTAAAAATAGCCTCCCTACTTCTTTAGAGGTAGCGATATGGATTGCGTATATTTTACCTCCCCAGACCCCACTTTGTAGGAATATACTGGGTTTGTTGTTGTTGTTGTCTTAATAATATGACTAGTAGGTCTAACCTTTAGGAAAACCTGAAGATGGTGTCAGGTAATTACTCTGGTCCTTAGTTACTAGGTGAAAAATTTAATGAGGTTACTACATCTACTGAGAAATTTGGGGTCAGACTATTAGAGTTAATAGAACTGATAGGTTCATACAGTGCCTCAACTACTGTAGTATGATAGATTTAGGCTTTAGTGGTAGTAAATTTACTTGGACAAGCCGAAGGCATAACAGCAACCAGTTGATTCTCGAATGCCTTAACAGATTTAATAGTAATGTTGCCTGGATACTGGATTTCCCGGAAGCCCATGTCAAGAACCTACCCCATGTGCAACCCTATACTTCTTCAATTATTGAGTCCATGGCCAATCTAAAACAAACCTTTTCTATTGGAATCAATGTGGACGTCCCATCCCTAATTCTCGCTTGTAGTCTCCCACTCTTAGGATGCTTTCAATAATATCATCACGACCTTTATTCTTTGATTTCAAGATGATAGCTTAAAATGGAACAAGAATTTGTTTGGAAATATCTTCTATAAGAAATGATGTCTCGTTGCTAGGCTAGAAGGAATCCAGGGATCGTCTTTCTACTCTACAAGTTCTTTCTTGTAAAATCCAGAAATAGAACTTACTAAGGATTACAAAGATCTGCTACTCCTTCAACATAAATTCTAGAAAATTAAGTCAAGAGTGTCTTGTCTTAACAAGGGCGATGCTAATACCAAATTTTTCCATTTGTCAGTTCTCAACCTAAGGCGTAGGAATCAAATTGTGGCGCTTAGAGATGAGGTAGGCAATTGGGTGGAGGGTTACCAAAACCTGGAAAAACATATTCAAAAATTTTTCCATGAACTTTACTCGTCGAACCTTAATGCTTGTTCAAAACAATCCCTTTGTGCTCCAACCCGCTTCATCCCTTTGTCAGCACATGCCTCTCTAGACCTTCCTATGTGTCCGATGGAAGTTGTGGTAGCCATCAATTATTTCAAACCTTTTAAGGCTCCGAGACCTGATGGCATACATCCTTTCTTCTTTCAAAAGTATTGGACGATTGTGGGAAGCTCTTGGAAGTAGTTTGTTCCACAACCTTTATCCACTAACCATCTTGGAATATGTGAATGAGACTTATAAATGCTTAGTACCTAAATCCAGATCTGCAGCAACAATTACTTAATTCCGGCTTATAAGCCTTTGCAATGCCATTTATAAGGTAATTACAAAAATCTTAGTGAATAGAATCAATCCTTTCTTGCAAGAACTGATTGGTCCGACTTAATATAGCTTTTTGGAAGGAAGGAGGGCTTTGGAAAATGTAATAGTGGTTCACGAATTGCTGCAATTCTTTTAAAAAACAAAGGTTGAAAACAATACATGATATTGAAGGTCGATTTAGAAAAGGCTTTCGACCAACTTGAATGGTCCTTTATACATGACACCCTTCTCTTTTTTAACTTCCCTCCAAATATGATCAAACTTCTAATGTTGTGCATTTGTACCCCTACAATATCCATCTTGATCAACGGTACTGCTACTTCTTTTTTCTCTCCTACTAGGGGCATACGACAGGGAGACCCGTTGTCGCCATATATTTTTATCCTATACATGGAAAGACTCTCTCACCGTATTGACACAGCAGTAGATCACCTTTTATGGAAGCCATTACTCTCTCCCCAGAGGGAATTCAACTCTCTCATCTTCTATTCACAGATGACATTATTTTGTGTAGAGAGTTAGATGATAAGGCTATGAACACAATCCCTACCATAATGACTCACTTTGTAGCAGTTTCGGGATAAAGAATAAACTACTTTAAATCAAAAATCTTTTTCTCGGGAAATACACCGGCTACCAAAAGGAATCTCATTGCAAACTCCCTAAATATCTTGGAAGGCTCATCTTTTGGGAAATACTTGGGCTTCTTAATCTCAAATTCCAAGTTGGTTAGAGCTAATTATCAATTTCTCATTGACAACTTTAGGCGGCATCTGACTAATTGGAAAACTACTTTCCTATCTCCTGCGGGTAGAGCTACCCTGATCAAATCCACCCTTAACAGCCTCCCTAATCATCTCATGCAGCTACTTAAGATCCCCAAATACATTACCAAATGCTTGGAGTGTTGTGAGCACAACTTCTTTTAGGGATCCACTGTAGCCAAAAAAAATATTCATCTTCTAAAATAGTCGACTCTTACAAAGCCCAAGGACATAAGGGGATTGGGTATTCAGGATCTACAGACAAAAAACAAAGCGCTTCTAGTAGGCACGGCTTAGCAAGCTTTCCATTCGAATGTTTTGGGCCAGCCTCCTAAAAAAAAGTATTTTCCACATCATAGTCGTCGTGCCCCTACCTCCGTAACGTCTTTAACAACTTGGAAAGCTCTAAAGTTTGGCTGGAACCACTGCTAGTTAGGGCTTCATTAGCAACCTGCCAATGAGAAATTCATTAATTTCTTCAATGACGCGTGGATTAATCTAAACTTATTGATTCGCAACCAAATTCATGGGCCCCTTCAAAGTTGGAAGGCATCTTATCATATTTTGGAGGTTAAAAGAGAAAGCACATGGGATTTCTCAAAATTATCGATCAAATTACTAGACTCGATGATCTCCCAAATTTACCAAGTGTACTTCCCCAGGTTTGTGAGTTTTTTGATTGAATCTCCTAGGGTTTGGCTACCACTAGGCTTTTTCTGTGAAATCATACACTGTAGCCCTAGAAAGTGCCTATGACACAAATCCTCCAAACAATTTAACCTCTAGGAACCTTACTTCCTTTACTTGGATTTGGAAGCTTTGTATCCCTCCTA
Organism: Capsicum annuum; assembly: GCF_002878395.1. Lineage (NCBI taxonomy): Eukaryota > Viridiplantae > Streptophyta > Magnoliopsida > Solanales > Solanaceae > Capsicum > Capsicum annuum. The sequence goes on from NC_061112.1 coordinate 51,663,999, forward strand.
AATTAAAATACTTTTTGTGGCTCCTGAATCATGGACGAACGACTAAATCTAGCTGGCTTTACCATATCAAAGTTGTAGACTCTTCTATGTGTAGGCTTTGAAATTCAATGGTCAAGGAAACAAACGCGCACCTATTCGTACATTGTCCAAAGGTGGCACCTACATGGTCCAGCTTAGGATTCATGAACCAGCTGAATACTCTAGTCTCTACTGATACTCACTCGTCCCGATGGTTGCATAATCTAATTCACTTCCGTTTGAACCCCTCCCATGGGGTATTGTTACATACACCCTTCAAAATCTACATTTGTTTTGTATTTGGCATATCTAGCTTGCATGAAATAAGTTCATATTTGAAGGCATTCCATTCTTACCTTCACTGAAGTATGTATCTCAACTTACTGAAGAATTCTGGTTTCTGGCAGGCCCTACAGGTCCTATTAAAACTGGCATTACTATATATATCAAGTGGAAACCTCCTGTGCAAGCAAACTATATGCTCAATACTGATTGTGCCTCTGATACTTCTTCTATGAATCAATATCAATTCGGTCTAGGTGGTGTGTTTAGAAATTATAGGGGAAAATGGGTATTAGGCTTTCAGGATAGTTGCACTACTACGAATTTCCTGGAAGGAGATACCCACGCTTTGTTATTAGGACTCCAATTTGCTTACCAGAACAACCTATTTTCATTAAAAATTGGGATATATTCTCAATAGTTAGTTACACTACTTGATACTAATACATATTCTAACTTAATTTTAATATCTGATTATAGGTATCTCCTGGGCGTATTGTATAGTACACAATTGCACCACCTTTTCAGAGAACAGAATAAGCTAGTTGACGAATTAGCAAGATTACCTAGGATAACCTTAACTACATTGTTTTGGACTCCATCACAGTCACTTATTGACATTTGTATGCGGATATGAGAGTTTTATCAGTTAGGCAAGTGAAAACTTTGAATGTTCACCCTACTATGTATTATATTAGTTCTATGCAGGATGTAAATAAGGCTTCTATAACTACTGCTGTTGCAACTGGATCACAACAAGGTTTGTAAATGTTTTTGTGTTATAAATAAAACTGTGTCTACTTCATAGAAAAACTCTAATTAGATTTAGTCACAACGTTATGTTTCTTCCCAAAAAAAGTGCAATATATGCGGACCAAAGAAATCCCTCTAGTCAAAGTTTTTTGGCGGAACCAGTCAGTTGATGGAGCTACTTGGGAAGCAGAAACAGATATGCGGACAAAGTATCCTTACCTCTTCTCCGCAAACTCAGACTCAGCCTAAGGTAACAGTTTTTCCTTGAACTTACTCAGTTCCATACTCATATTTTCCTTTTATACTTGGTACCAGTTACCGCTGCATATTCAGTTGTGTCTTCATGCATCAGATATGCATATTCAGTATGAGAAACTCCGCTTATTAGCAATCCTAGTCATGCATTCATAAATCATGTTCAGCTATGTACTCATGCATCAGATATGCATGTTCAGTATGAAATTTAAGTTTATCAGTAACACATGAAATCTCTAACTACCATTATGTTTTATATTCTAGACAACTAAAGACTTTGTTCAATACTTGTTTGACACAATGATTTGTTTGCTATTATGAGAAATGATAATTTTCACTTTATTTTTATCTCAATAATTTATTTGAATGTAAGTATACAACAACCACAACAACAGACCCAGTGTATTCCCACAAAATGAGGTCTGGGGAGGGTAAAATATACACAGTCATACCACTATCTCCGAAGAGGTAGAGAGGTTGTTTTCGATAGACCCCCGGCTCAAGAATGAGAATAGTATACCAAGGCCGTAATGAAACACAATACCTAAGACATCTACCACACCTAAACTCTCCTAGCCCCTATCCATAACCCACACACTCACACTAGCTTTCTACCTTAATCTGCGACCTTCACACCTTCCTATCTAGGGTCATGTCCTTGGTAAGCTGAAGTTTCTCCATGTCATACCTAATAACCTCACTCTAGTATTTCTTTGGACTACCTCTACTCCTCTTGAATACATCTAAAGCTAGCCTCTCACACCTCTAAACAGGGGCATCCGTGCTCCTCCTTATCACATGCTCAAACCATCTCAACCTGCTTTCTCGCATCTTGTCCTCCACTGAAGCAACTCTCACCTTCTCCCAAATAATATCATTCCTAACTTTATCCCCTCTATTAAGATGACACATCCAATGAAACACTCTTATTTCCACCACCTCTAATCTTTGGATATGGGATTTCTTGACTAGCCAAAACTCCGCTCCATATAGCATAGCCGGACGGACTACCACTCTGTAGAATTTTCCTATAAGCTTAAGGGGCACCTTCTTATCACACAACACTCCCAAGGCGAGCCTCCACTTTATCCAACTAGCTCCAATACATTTAGAGACATCCTCATCAATCTCAAAATTTCCCTAAATCATAGACCCAAGATACTTAAAACTATCCTTCTTACAAACATCGTGAGATTCCAACCTCACCACCACATCTTCCTCCTAACTCAAGTCACTAAACTTGCATTCCAAATACTCTGTCTTGGACCTACTCAACCTGTACCCCATAAATTTAAGGGTTTGCCTCCTAACCTCCAATTTCTCATTCACACACCCCCACGACTCATCAATCAACACTATAATATTCGTAAATAACATACACCACGACACCTCACCTTGAATACTCCACGTCAATACGTCCATCACCAATATAAATAGGAACAGTCTTAGGGTTGAACCCTGGTACAAACCTGTCTCGACCAAAAAATGCCCAAAGTCTCCTCTCTCCATCCTCACTCGAGTCTTCCCTCCATCGTATATATCCTTAATAGCTCTGATGTACGCCACCGGAACTTCTCTCACCTCCAGGAATCTCCAAAGAACCTTCCAAGGGACTTTGTCATACGCCTTCTCCAGATCGATGAACACCATGTGCAAATCCCTATTCCTTTCCCTATACTGCTCCACTAATCTTCTCACCGGGTGGATTGCCTCTATCGTCGAGCGACCGGGTATAAAACCAAACTGATTCACCAAAATGGGCACGACCCTCCTTAATCTCCGCTCAACCATCCTTTCCCAAATCTTCATAGTGTGACTCAACAGCTTAATATCCCTATATTGTTGCAACTCTGAATGTCACCTTTGTTTTTATATAACGAAATCATCGTACTCCATCTCCAAGCCTCATGCATTCTCACAATCTTCAAAATGGCATTGAACAAATCAATCAACCACCTTAAACCTGCCCCCCCCCCCCAGAATACTTCTGAAAATCCACCGAAATATCGTCAGGCCCCATCGCCCTATCCCTTCGCATCCTATAAATAGCTTCTCTGACCTCCTCAGCCTTAAAACATTTACAGTAAATGAAGTCATAGCTCTTCTCCGAGCACTCTAACTCCCCTAACACAATGCCTTTGTCCCCCTCCTCATTTAAAAGTCTATGAAAATACTCTTGCCATCTCTTCTTAATGTGAACATCCTCCCCCTTAATACACTTCACTTGATTGAGGTCATGACCCTTTCTCTCCCTAGCCTATACAACTTTTTTTCCTTGTCTTTCTTCTCTAACCCCACATACAAGCTCTCAAAGTCATAACTGCTAACTTAGTTTTTTTCCTTGCTACTTTGTAGACCTCCTTATTCACCTGCTTCTCCTCATCATCCTTACTCTCAATCAACTTAACATACGTTTCCTTATTAATCTCCACTTTATTCTTAACTTCTTCATTCCACCATCAGTCCCTCTTATGTCGTCATGTCCGACCCCATGACACCCCCAACACCTCTCTAGTTGTCTCCCTGATGCAGCTATCCGCCTTATCCCACATAACATCAATGTCCCCCCTACACTCCCATACCCTAATTCCCACCACTTTCTTCTCTATCTCTAATGCACTAACTGGCATCAAACTACCCCACTTAATTCTAGGTCGACCCTCTCTGGCCCTACTCTTCTTTCTCGTCTTAATACTCAGGTCCATTACCAAAAGACTATGCTGGGTCGAAAGATGCTCACTCAAAATGACTTTACAATCCTTACAAAGAACCCTACCCCCTTTCTAACCAGCAGGAAGTCAATCTATGTCTTGGTTGCTATGCTTCAGAAGGTAATCAGGTGATCCTCCTTCTTCGAAAAGCTCAAATTTAAAACCACCAGCCCAAAAGCCCTCATAAAATCCAACAGAGCAACCCCCTTACTATTTTTGTCACCGAAACCAAACCCTCTATGCACATCGTCATAACCACCCGAAAAACTCCAGTGTACCTATTGAATTCCCCCGCTATGAAAATCTTCTCCGAGCTAGGCACGTTTCTCACCACTTCGTCCAAAGCCTTCTAAAAACACATTTTTACCTTCTTATCCAAGCCCACCTATGGCGCATAAATGCTACACACATGAAGCGTAAACCTCCCAAAGACCAACTTAATCGTCATCATCCTATCATTAACCCTCTTAACCTGCACCACCTGCCCCTTTAGCTTCTCATTCACTAAGATGCCTCCTCCATTACGACGCCTCTTACTCAAGCTGGTTGAGTACCACAACTTGTACCCATCCATATCCTCAGCCTTATACCCTACCTACTTAGTCTCTTGAATACACGCAATATTAATCCTCCACTTCTTAAGAATCTTCACCAACTCTACAAACTTACCCTGAAGGGCCCCTATGTTCCAAGACCCTACCCTCAACCTATCCCTTCTCGGCTCTTGCCTCTCGCCTCTCGCCTCTCGCCTCTCACCTCTCGCCTACCTCTTCTATCCCTTGCTGGCCCAGCCTAAACACCCGGCCTAGACCTCATACCCACCCCTGCCCTCTCCTCTTCCCCCTCCTAAAAATACCCTAAACCCTTCAAACATAACCTTACTCTAACATCAACCCCCACAACCACTACTCAAAAAACATAATAAAGCCCTAAACCCCCATAACCACTACTCAAAAATCATAACAAAGCCCTAAACCCCCACAGCCACTACTCAAAAATCATAACAAGGCCCCAAACAAACCAGCAGATAGACTGACAAACAAACAAAGCAACAATATATAAATAGTAGGAGAACAACAAATATGCACCAGAACACACTATCCGGCCTATCAGCTAGAACCACTCAATAATACCCACCAATAAATGAGCCAGGCACAACTATAGTCACAAGAACCGACAGCAGAAATAATAAGGAAAATAATAAAAGAAAACCTATAATACAAAGAAATAATAAAAAACAATATAGGAAACAAAACTATAAAGCGTAACTAAAGAAAAAGGTTTAGATGCCACCGGAGTACTGTGTTTGCCGATTACGATAGTGTTGATGTCAAAATAGGTTGCCAGAATAGATCTGCAGAAAAGGGCCACCTGGCGTCACCAAAAAATAGCTCTGGAGTGTCTTTCTTTTATTGCCAGAATCTGGTCATCGGTCATCGTCGAACTAACTATTTTAATCGGTTTTGATCAATGCTGCACCCTGCGCTGTCATCGGAGCCAAGCCGGCGGAAACCCTAAATCCGCTGGTGATAGCAGTGGCATTGTGGTAGAGGGAACTTAGAATAGAGAAAGAGCCGAGGAGAGAGAGAAACTAGGGGGAGAAAGCGAGGAAGGAGGATTCCCTTACCTATGACGGCATAGCTCCGTCACTGGTGTCGTAGTCGCCGAACAGTAAAATATGACCATTTGTAATGAATGTTAGAGGTTTAGAAAAGAGAGAGAGAAATTTGGAAAATTACCAGCGAAAATTCCCTGAGCTCTGAGTATTTACATGAATTACTCCTTAATAAGAAGTAGAACTAATATGAATAAAAAATAAAATTTAGAATAGAAAAAATATACCTTAAATTCACTTGTAATCGATACGAAGTTTTGTCCGCTTGTTTCACATAATCTTTCTTCATCTGCACAAACATATTAAAGAATCAATAAACAATAATTTATTTACAAAGGCAAATACAAATAATAAAAGTTTACGAGAAAATCATCTTAAAAGTTAAAGGATCTTCAATTTTGTTAAGCCTAATTTAAAGCAAGAATAAAAAAAATGAACTTATTTAAAGGTAAATTTAAACAAACAAACCAAAAAGGCATAAAATATAGAAGCTTAAAACCCCAGACGAACTTATTTGTAATCAAAAGAAAACGTTGAAAAGGGTAAAAAAGAATTTAATGTGATTCTTTACAAATATTATTTTAGGATTGGTAATTTATTTTCATATATTTTAAGATTCATAAATATTTTAGGATTCATATATTTTATGTAATTTAGTATTCTTAATCTTTCCATATATTTATTTTATCATAGTTTTTCCATATATTTTAGGAGTATTTGATTTAATAATATAATAATAGAAGGAAATAGGTGAAAAGATGATTTTATTTATTGCAGAGTGTTTTAATGAAAAGCAAAAAGTTCAAATCATTTTTCTAAGGGCCTTCACACTTTTAATATATTATAGATTATAGATATACATATGCACTGAATATATTCTTTATACAAATAACTTTAGAGCAAATCAACCTAAACTACTTTCAACGGAGAAAGGATCAAACACGAGATTGTTTGCATACTTCACGAGCCTTCTGCTACGTTTACCTCAAAGTGATGGCGGCGGTCGCAAATCTTCCTGTAAATATAATGCAGTATTTATTTAGAATTTAAATTATGGTATATTTAGGATTCATATATTCATGTTCTTTCCATATATTTTTGGTGTAATAACCTAAGAATTTGATGAAACATGTGAAATTTGTGATTTTATGTGATTTAACTGTTTTACTTCTCTCCGTAGTTGCATTATGATATTTCTGAAGTGTGGCAGTGATTGGCATGATTTTTGATGCATTTTAGTATCATTTATGTAATATTGCGGTTTTTGATGGCTTCGAAAGCTTATTTTGGACTTATGCGGATATCTTTTGATCCGTACGATGGATGGCCAAACGAAATATGCCATCAGCTCCAGAATATCAATTTTAGGGAAGGTAAACCTTTGGTTCGAGTCCTGGTGCACCCGAGCTCATTTCGACCTATAGGTCGAAAAGTTAAAAAATTAGAAATTTGGATGTGGGGCCCACATTTGGTCGAAATAATTTCGGATGGAAAATCTGACTTTGCCATCAGATCCAGAATATCAAATTTAGGATGTTAGCATATTTGGTATGATTTTACGGCTTCTAAATCTCATTTCGACCCTCGATTTGGAAAATTATGATTTTGGATTTCGAGGATCAACTTATTGAAAATGACGTTTTTACAAAAATTCGACTTCGCCAATGCGTCCATAACATCAAATTTAGTATGGTAGCATAGTTTTTCTGCATATATTGGACTCCGAATGAATCTCAGGCATCCCGTCGAAGTCTATTTGGGTTGAAAAAAAAACTGCACTAGTGCAGATTTTGTGAGAGCTTAAAAGTGTGGGAGCTTAAAACTGCACGTCGAAGTCATTTTTCATCTTGGCTCTTGGAAGTTAAACCCTAAAATAGTGTGGAAACTTAAAAGTAAAGTTTGTGAGTGCTTGAAAAGCTAGATTAACACCTTTTTTTGGTTTTATTACGGATCAACGGTAAGAATTCACTCTTTTCTTAGTAATTTCTTGATTAATTTCTCAAAAACCCAAAAAATTTAGGGCATGATTTTAAATCCGAATTTCACTTTCACTCTTTTTCACTTGAATAATGTTTTTATTCTATAATTACTAGTTTTTCATTAATTTAACCTTTAAAACAACTCAAATTCTTGATTTTAACTCAAATTTCAAAGATTTTACCCAGTAAAGCTCAAAAATAGTTTTCTTCGATTTGAACCCCATTTTTGACTCGATTTAACTCAAGTTTTCAGCTGTAGGTTTCTAAAAATATGGGGAACATTCTTTTTAAGTAAAGTTCCAATTTTTTCCTTCTTTTTCAGAAACCCATTTTAGGAGTGCATTTTGATCCCGAACCAAAAGTATTCAATATGGGTGTCGTTAGTTTTTTATTGATGCGTAGATTTCATATTTGATATTTTTAATGGAATTCAGGATCGTTCGTGAAAAATAAGGTTGCGAGTTCAAGTGTAGCAGACCAGTTTTGACTTTCGAAGCAAGTTAAGGCTTAACTCTTTCAGACTGAGTTGGGTAGTAAATGATGATATAAATTGCATGTTAAGGGTGAAAATTAATCATGAAAAATGGCTACTTATGTGTTGTGCCCGTATGGGGGCTCATATGTGATATAATTATCAAAATTGAGTTATTATGTGATATGTGACCGTGTGGGGTCCTATGTGATATTGATAGTCTTGAATACATGTGAATAATTGTATTGTGTTGTTAAAATGCTTAATGTGGTACAATTGATGTCTTATGATTATATTCATACTTTATTGGCATATGAAACATGTGAAAATTCATGGATGAAATTAAAATAATGAGTGGATATTTGCTCATGTGGTTGTGGAAATGTATCATTATGGTTGGTTGTAAAAATATATCATGTGATTGGTTGTGGAAATATTCATTGTGATTGGTTGTGAGCATTACATATTTATATCATACTCATTCAAGAAACATTGATACCACCATGGCAACATCTAAGAAACACCGGCAACATCTTTTTAAAAGATATTGTAACACCTTATAAAACCCTTTTTGAGGGATGTGCCAAAAAGAATATATGAGGTATGTGAATTGTATACGAGTTGACGAACCCTCGATGGGTCCTACGTCAAGAAGCTTTAGCTCTAGAGGTGTATACGGGAATTGTGTGACGATCCCGAAAGTTGTGCGACGACCTCGTGTATTATCATCATCCTTATCATATACATTGCACTTACTTTATTGTGTTTATGTTGTGTTCTATTGCCTTATTGACTTATCATCTATGTATTTGTCTTACCTTCCGTTACTTGTATTTGATGATCTTGTATCTATATGTTCTCTCTTGTTCTATTTATATGTGACATAATGTATGCTTGTGTTCTATATCTTGGTGTGTTGGTGTAATATATATGAGATATATGAGATATATTAAAACTATTAGTGCAAGCGGTGTGGGCTATAGTTGTGGGACATTTTCTAATTGCAGGTGACGTGCCCTTAGTGTATATTTTGTATGCTTTATTTACTACTTTGCTAGGTCTGCCTATGATGCCTACTGAGTACAAGTGGACTATAATCATGCCTACTGCTCCCTTTCAGTGCAGGTCCTAGCTCGATTGCGCTTCAGCTTGATTGACTCAGGCGATTGTTGGAGCTGCCAAGGTAGCAGTTGGACATTCATGCATCCAAAGTTCACCTTTATCTTTCTATAGTAGTTATGTCTTTAATAGTATTTGGATATATATTATTATTCCTTTATGGTTATTTTTTGGATGTATTTGTGTAACGCCCTAGATTCTGAACCCCGGACTCTACACAGTGCTCATAATCCCGAAGGACCACAAGCAAAGCCATGACTGGTACCTTCTACAATAACTGAATAATAATACTTTAAAATGCAGAAATTTGGTAGAAATTTGCCATAAGGTTCAAAACTGAAGTACAAATGTATAAAGTATAACAATACTAAAACCAAAACAACTGTCTAAAGATACTCTAGTCTGAAAAGCCTCTAATCTGTCTGAACTGTGGAGTTGATGGATAATCCCCTAACTAACTCCATCTACTGAAGTACTAAATCTAGTGCAATAATAAAATAAGGAACATCCTCGAATGATGAGGACTCATTGCTAAGTCTACTACTGCTGGTTGAATCTGAATGGCTAAGGGTGCTCGGGAGACCGTATGTCTGAACCTATGGTATAAGACACCATAGCACAAGAAAGTATGCATCAGTACATGGGTATGTACTGGTATGCTAGATGAGGTAAGGCTGAATGCAAGGGTTCATATGTATGAACTATAACTGACTAACCAATGTGAACATGACTGAGTGAGAATACATGCATGAGTACATAAACTGTAACTGAAGTTATAATGACACTGAATACTGAGTTTCAAATATTGTCTAACTGTTATCTGAGTTTACTGACAGTGTAATACTGATAACTGATAACTAATTATACTGATAATCTAAGGTCACTAATAATCTATATTACTGATAACTGAGTCTACTAGTACTGGATTACTGATGATTGTTGTGGGGTCAATCCTATCTAATGGGTAACCCCTGAGATTAGGCCTATCTAACGGTTGATCTTTAAATCTGCTGATACTGATAAGGATTGACTGTATCTAATAGTCTTGAATTTGTAGAACTATTTGAGTTCTTTACTGAGTTGAGTGACTATATCTGGCAGTCCTGATTTCTAAAATTCTGAACCGAGTTCTATTCTGAAGATTAAGAATGAAACTAAAACTGTAGGAAGTAATTATCTAACCGACATGCCCCAAATCTGAACTAGTGGGGTCAAACCTGTAACCTCAATTGGAAGGTGTCAATGCCGTGCCATAGGTAAAGACACTGTTGTGGTCAAACCTATCTAACGGGTGACCCTTAATAGAAAGTCAAGCCTAATCTAACGGGTTCTCTCTGGGAGGTAGACAAGCCTTAATCTGATGGGTGACTCCTCATCCTATGATGGCTACGCAGTTCTGAAGTATATGGACTGTTACTAATGACTCTGCCTAACTAATGAAAGAGTCGTCATCCCTGCTCTCGCTCGGTGTTGAATCCTACTCCTAACTGAATAGACACTGAACTGATTCTTAAACTGTACTAGACTGGGCTGAATTTGTTATTGATCATGTTACCTGGCTGATCTAACTGAGTTTACTATTTTCTGTTGACTGATGGAATACTATTGAATTCTGTTATCTGGCTGAATGCCACTGAGTTTCTGAACTGATTACTGAAACTAGATTAGACTGATACTGAGATTTTTGAGTTTTCCTAAGTTTTTATAACTGACAAAATTCCACTGATCATAGCATGACTGAGATTATCTTGAAACTGACACTAGCTCTAGGTAATCAGCTAAATTGTCGGGTATTAAATGCCCCCAGGACTCCATAGCATAAAATTAAAGCATAGAATAATCTTGAATAACATAACACTGTTCACTTGTTCATAATTCACTCATTAAGACATATCAACAATCACTTGTAATGCATTAACTTATACATGAATGGAAAATACATGTTGGCATGCTATAATGGCATTATTTCATTCTCATAAACAATTTATCAAACACTTGTAAGGCATCTACTTGTACATGCTTGGGGTATACATGCTATTATGTTACAATGACACTATTTCCTTCACATAGGCATTTTATCAAACACATGGGGAGCATGAATTATTTCACATAATAATGGCCAACACATGTAATCATAGATACAATACTCAATTTCAATTCTAGGGTTTTAGTATACAATTCATACAATTCATCATATAACCATTTCAATAACATGGAAACTTATAATTAAACATGATTTGGAACCTAACTAACATCATGAACATGAATTGAATCTATTTTAAGCATGAAAATCATAAATCATCAATTTTTGTACTTTGAAAACAGATTCTTGGACTTCATGGGTGAAAAGGACGCATGAATGAACATCTAGCATAACTTGGAATATTCTTTCTTGAAGGTTCTTGGAGGAAATCCTTACACTTGTTCTTGATTTCTTGAACTAAGGTTTAGCCCCTTCGAGAGAGAATGTTTTAATTTTTGAGAGAAAGTGAGAAATAATAAGATAATGGGGTATTTAGGGTTTAAATTTTGTGTTTAGACTGACTAAGGTCGTCAAAAAATACCAACTTACCCCTGGGTGGATTTAAAAATCATCACTGAAAAATCTCAATTTTAGGCCCTAGTGCAATGCAGTGCCATTGCGTCGTGTCACTGAAAATTGATGATTGGGAACTGGGCTGATTGCGCGATAAGATGATATCGCATTCCCACCTTGGATGTGAACTGAAAGGGTACCGCGATGCGGTGGAATCACATTGGAACACTGAAAAAGGACCATTGTCATTTTGAGCCTTGGCACGATGCGCCATGATCACAGAGGATCACTGGATTTTAATGATAGTCATTTTTTCTGGCTCCGCGATGCACTGATGGCTTAGGTGGTACACTGTCTTACTAAAATGGCTCTAACTCTTTGCCCCAATGTCAAATTTGGGTGAATTTTATATCGCTGAGAAGCATATTCAATTTCTCACATAATGAAAGGTCAAAATCTTGAAAAATTCCATATGAATAAAATGGTATTCATTTTTTAATCTAGTTTTTGACATTCTAGGAGCGAATTTAATCTAGGAAAAAGTACGGAGTGTTACAATTTGACTCTTAGATTGCATTAGTAATTCTTACATTATTGACACCTAGTTTTGGGCATGATTGGTGTTTTGAATAAGTTCTTTCTGCATTGTTATGATTACTTATATGGTTTGACTTTGTTCTAGAAGCCTTACCTTGGGATATTTTTATCTTTTTCTCTTTTCGTATCAGTTTGGGTGATAGGCCTACTTGTCAAGGTACGCCGCGACAGTGCCATTATGACCCTCATTTTTGGGTTATGAAAAATTGGTATCAGAGAAGCCAAGTTTCATTGGTATCAATGATGTAAGAACGAGATATTTAATAGAGTCTCGCAAATCTGTACGTAGACGTTTGTATCTATCTTTGAGATGCTATAGGATTTCTTTAGGAAATCTCCCTTATCTTACTCCTTATCATGTGAATTCTATCATATCTTATGTTCTAAGTTGTATTTAACTCTTTCTACATGGATGGTGTAGCTTATGCTATATATCAGTTGAGAGATTCTTTGAGAAATTAGTGGATATCATTTATCGGTTGTAGGCTTGTTGATGCTCTTGAGTTGTCATGGGATTAGTTTGTTGATGCCTTTCTGGAAAGATTTGTGCCTTTCAATTTGAAAGATCTTATGTGGGACGAGCTTTATCATTTGGAGCAAGCCTCCATGACAGTTTTATAGTATGAGGCATACTTCCATACCCTATCCAAATATTCTTATAATAGTATTTCCATCGAGTTTGAAAAGATTCCAAAGTTTGTAAAGAGATTAGTTGTCTCTTTTTAGTTGGCTACATCTCAGATGGTTGTGCTTGAAGCTTCTTTTTAGAGTATTGTGGATCACGCTAAGATGACAGATGGTATTATTAGTGTATCTCATAGAGGCGCCAAGAGGGTGCATTGTTTTGGTGAGTTCAGGAGCCAAACCTCTTGATTTAGAGGTTTTAGAGGTTTTCGTGGATACCATGGTGGGCCAGTGCAGGCAGCATTATAGAGTTCAGGTGGTGGACCTTCTAGTTCAATAGTTTAAGGTAGTCGTTCGGGCTCAATTATAATTTCTCTTGTTGAGACTGGTCATAGAGGTTGCTATGTATGTGATGATATTATCCATGTGGCCAAGGAATGTTCTCGCCATGTGTTTAGAGCTACTTCTATTTCAGCTGTGAGAGGTAGGGGTTCTACCAAAGGTGCAAGAGATCGAGATGGTAGAGCCTGTGTTGGTAGTCATGGGGCTACTCAGCTAGTTAGTAATCGTGGAGAGTGTTATGCTATACCGTCCAGACCTGAGATAGAGGCTTCTGATGTAGTGATTAAAGGTACCTTCCTCGTTTATTTCAGACCTCCATCTGTATTATTTAATCTTGGATGGACTTTCTCCTATGTATCTGTATATTTTGCTTTCGGTTTTGATTTTGTTAGTGACGCTCTTGCCATGCCTATTCATGTATCTACCTTGGTAGATGATTTTTTAGTAGTAGATCGGGTTTACCGATCTGGTGTTATAACTTTTACGGGGCGTAAAACTTTCGTAGACTTGTTTGTGTTAGATATGATCGATTTTGATGTTATTTTGGGTATGAATTGGTTGTCTTCTTATCATGCTGACTTAGATTGTTTTCCCAAGATCGTGACATTAACTTTGTCGGGTGTGCCAAGGATAGCTCAGAAGGGTACACTTTGTTCGGGTCCTAAGAGGATTATATCTTATGTTCTGAGAAGGGATGTTTATCTTACTTGGCTCATATTCATGACACCAAAGTTGTTTCACCTCCCTCCTTGGATTTTGTCCATGGGTTTACGGATATGTTCCCTACGAACTTGCCCAGTATGCCTTTAGATCGAGATATTAATTTTATTATTGATGTTGAGTCGGGCACCAAGCCCATTTCTATTCCTTCTTGTAGAATGGACCCAGCAAGTTAAGGGAACTGAAGAAATAATTGCAGGAGCTATTGGATAAGGGATTTATTTCCCCTAGTGTTTTTCTTTAGGGTGGACTTGTCTTGTTTGTGAATAAAAAGGATGGGTCTATGTGGATGTGTATTGATTATCAGCAGTTGAATAAGGTGATGGTTAAGAATAACTATCATCTTCTCACATCAATGATTTATTTGATCAGCTTCAAGGTGCTACATTGTTTTTGAAGATTAATTTGAGGTTTGATTATCAGCAGTTGAGGATTAGAGCTTTGGATATTCTGGAAATAGCTTTTTGGACTTGATATGGTCATTAGAGTTCTTGGTCATGTCTTTTGGGTTAAACAACTCCCCTGCCGTATTCATGGAGTTAATTAACCAGGTGTTTCGATCGTATCTCAACTTCTTTGTTATCATATTTATAGATAATATCATGGTGTATTCCAAGAGTGAGGATGAGCAGGAGGCGTATTTGTGGATTGTGCTTTAGAGTTAAAGGGTGAGAAGTTGTATGCTAAGTTCTCTAAGTGCGAGTTTTGGTTGGAGTCTGTTTCTTTCTTGGGTCATGTGGTGACTAAGAAAGATATTATAGTTGATCCAACCAAGTTTGCAGCGGTTCATGATTAGTCTAGACCTACTTAGCCCACTGGTAGGTTATTATCGGCTTTGTTGAGGGTTTTTCATCCATTGCAGATCTATTGAACAAGTTGACCCAGAAGAAGATTTCTTTTCAGTGTCTGATATTTGTGAGCTTTTAAAATCTTAGGATTTGTTGACTTCAACTTCTATCTTAATTTTACCCAAGAACGGCATGGGTTTTACCATCTTTTGTGATGCTTCAGGTGTTGGGTTAGGTGTTGTATTAATGCGGAAGGGCAAGGTAATTGCTTATGCATCCCGTTAGTTGAAGCCTCGTGATAGGAATTATCCTACCCATGATTTGCAGTTATGTTTGCTTTAAAGTTGTGGAGGCACTACTTGTATGGAGTCTTTTGTGAGATCTTCTCATATCATCGTAGCCTTCAGTACTTCTTCATCCAGTGATATCTTAATATAAGGCAGCATCATTGGCTTGAGTTGCTTAAGGATTATGACTTGACTATTTACTATCATTCGGGCAAGGCTATTGTGGTTATGGATGCCTTGAGCCAAAAGTTTACTAACATAGATAGCTTGGCGCATCTTTTGACCCAGGAGAGGCCGTTAGCCTTAGAGGGTCATTCTTTAGCTAACCAAATAGTTAGGCTTGATATTTTGACACCTGGGCGTGTTTTGGCCTCTGTGGAGGCTAAATCTTCTTTGATGAAGCAGATTCAAGCTCATTAGTTTGACGATGTTAGATGGAGGTTAATTTAAGATAAGATGTTGAATAGGGAGGCTAAGGAAGCCTTACTTGATTCAGATGGAGTTTTGAGGATTGGGGGCAGAGTTTGTGTGCCGAGAGTGGTTATTGGATTAGGTTGATCTTCGAGGAGGCCCATTATTCTAGATATTCCATCCATACAAGTGTGACTAATATGAATTGTGATTTGAGACAACACTACTGGTAGGGTGGTATGAGGCGAGCTATGGTGAATTTTATGGCTCATTTCCTGTGTTGTCAGCAGGTGAAAACCAAGCATATGAGACCTAGTGGTTTGCTTCAAAGGTTACCTATTCCTGAGTGGAAGTAGGAATGAATCACCATGAACTTTGTGACTAGTTTGCCTCATACATCTCCTGGTTCTGAATGTGTTTGGGTCATTGTGGATCGATTGACCAAGTC
The DNA here is from genome assembly GCF_002878395.1 of Capsicum annuum. Lineage (NCBI taxonomy): Eukaryota > Viridiplantae > Streptophyta > Magnoliopsida > Solanales > Solanaceae > Capsicum > Capsicum annuum. The sequence continues at coordinate 51,679,956 of NC_061112.1, forward strand.
AGCTTATTTTATTCTGGTTCGGGTCTCCTTCAATGCGGAGAGGTTGGCTTGTATCTATATTTGTGAGATTATGTGTCTTCATGGTGTGCAAGTGTCCATTATTTCAAATCGAGGTCCTGTGTTCACATCTCACTTTTTGATAATTTTTCTAGATGAGTTGGGTACTCGAGTGGATCTCAGTACAGCGTTTCGCCCCCAAACTGATTACCAGTCAGAGCGGACTATTCAGGTTTTGGAGTATATATTTCGTGCATGCGTGATAGATTTTGGTAGCCAGTGGGATTAGCATTTGGCTTTAGCAAAGTTTGCATATAATAATAGCTACCATTCCATTAGTGATATGGTTCCTTTTTTAGTCATTTTATGGTAGGAGTTATCGCTCCCAGTAGGTTGGTTCTAGGTTTTAGAGGTGAGACCTCAAGGTACGTAATTGTTTCGTGAGTCGTTGGATAGAGTCTAGGTCATTCAGGAAAGACTTAGATCGGCTTAGAGTAGACAGAAGTGTTATGCTGATCGTAGACTTCATTCCTTGAGATTTGGTGTTGGTGATCGTGTTTTCCTTCGAGTTTCACCCATGAAAGATGTGACGAGGTTTGGGAAGAGAGGCAAACTTAGCCCCTGGTATATTGGTCCATTTGAGATTCTTCAGGTTATTGATGATGTGGCTTATGAGTTGGATTTGCCCCCTGATCTGTCAGCTATTCATCCAGTTCTTCATGTTTCTATGCTTCGTCATTATATTCCAGATGAGCCTCATGTCATTCATTGGGAATCGATTTAGTTAGATGAGCGGTTGTCCTTTGTTGAGGAGCCGATTTCCATTTTGGCTAGGGATGTTAGGCGGTTGCGCTTTAGACAGATCCTTATGGTTAAGGTCCAGTGGCGACATCGACCTGTAGATGAAGCTACTTGGGAGGTCAAGTCTGATATGCGTAGTTTTTATCCTCAGTTCTTCATTGATTCGGGTATTTCTTTGCCTTAGTTCAAGGACGAACTAGATTTTTAGTGGTGGATGATGTAACGACCTAAAAATTTGATGAGATATGTGAAATTTTGGATTTTGTGTGATTTAACTATTTTACCCCTCTCTGCAGTTGCATTACAATATTTCTTGGGTGTAGGAATGATTGGCATGATTTTCGATGCATTTTGATATTATTTATGTGATATTGTAGTTCTTGATGGCTTTGAGAGCCTTATTTTGGACTTATATAGATATCTTTTTATCCGTGTGATGTATGGACAAACGGACTATGCCAGCAGCTCCAAAATATCAATTTTAGGCTAGGTAGACCTTTAGTTTGGGTTTTGGTGCACCCGAGCTCCTTTCGACCTATTGGTTGGAAAGTTGAAAAATTAGAAATTTGGGTGTAGAGCCCACATTTGGTTGAAACGACCTCGGATGAAAAATCCGACTTAGCCAGCAGATCTAAAATATCGAATTTAGGTGTTAGCATGTTTGGTATGATTTTATGATTTTTAAATCTCATTTCGATCCCCGATTTAAAAAATTGTGATTTCGAGTTTTGGGGATCAACTTATTGAAAATAATTTTTTTTCAAAAATTTGAATTCTCCAACGCATACGGAACGTTGAATTTAGTATGGTTGCATAGTTCATTTGCATATATCGGACTTCGAACGAATCTCGGGCATCCCATTGAAGTCCACTTGGAATTGAAAAAAAAAACTGCACTGGTTCAGATTTTTCTGCTATTTATAGCAGCCTTTTACCCTATTTTTGGCTCATTTAACTCATTTTTCATCTTGGCTCTTGAAGTTAAATCCTAAAATAGTGTGGGAGCTTAAAAGTAAAATTTGTGAGAGCTTGGAAAGCTAGATTACACCTTTTTCTTGGTTTTATTACGGATTAAAGGTAAGGATTCACCCTTTTCTTAGTAATTTCTTGATTAATTTCTCAAAACCCCAAAAATATAGGGCATGATTTTAAATCCAAATTTCACTCTTTTTCACTTGAATAATATTTTTATCTTATAATTACTATTTTTCATCAATTTAACCTTCAAAACAACTCCGATTCTTGATTTTAACCCGGATTTCAAAGATTTTATCTGGTAAAGCTCAAAAATGGTTTTTCTTTGATTTGAACCCCATTTTGACTCAATTTAATTTGAATTTACAGCTGTAGGTTCCTAAAAATATGGAGAACATATTTTTGAAGTAAAGTTCCAATTTTTCCCTTATTTTTTAAAAATCCGTTTTGGGGGTTCGTTTTGACTCCGAATTAAAAGTAGTCAATATGAGTGTCGTTGGTTTTGTATTGATGCGTTGATTTCATATTTGATTCTTTTAGTGGAGTTTGAGATCGTTCGTGAAAAGTAAGGTCGCGGGTTCAAGTGTAGCGGACCGGTTTTGGCTTTCGAAGTAGGTTATGGCTTAACTCTTTTAGACTGGGTTGAGTAGTAAATGATGATACAAAATGCATGTTAAAAAAATGGATATTTATGTGTTGTGCAGATGTGAGGGCCTATATGTGATGTAATTATTTAAATTGAGTTATTATGTGATATATGTGACCGTTTGGGATCCTATGTGATATTGATAGTCTTGAATACATGTGAATAATTATATTGTGTTGTTAAAATTCTTAATGTGGTACCATTGGTGTATTGTGATTTTATTCATACTTTATTGGCATATGAGACATGTGGAAATTCATGGATGAAATGAAAATAATGAGTGGATATTGGCTCATGTGGTTGTGAAAATATATCATTGTTGTTGGTAGTGGAAATATATCATATGGTTGGTCGTGAAAATACTCATTGTGATTGGTTATGAGCATTACATTTTTATATCATACTCATTCATGAAACATTGGTACCACCGTGGCAACATTTGAGAAACACCAACAACACCTTTTTAAAATATATTGTAACACCTTATAAAACCCTTTCCGAGAAATGTGTCAGAAAAGAGATATGAGATATGTGGATTGTATACGGGTTGACGAACCTCCCATGGGTCCTACGTCAGAAATATTTATCTTCGTTGGTGTATGCGGGGATTGTGCGACCATCCGGAGGTTGTGCGATGACCTCATGCCTTATCATCATCATCATCATCATCATCATATACATTGCACTTACTTTATTATGTTTTTGTTGTATTGTATTGCCTTATTGACTTGTCATCTATATATTTGTCTTACCTTATGTTACTTGTATTTGATGATCTTGTATCTACATGTTCTTTTTTTTTTATTGGTGTAATATATGTCAGATCTATTAGAACTATTAATGCAAGCGGTGTGGGCTACCGTTGTGGGATATTTTCTGATTGCAGGTGATGTGCCCTTAGTGTATATTTTGTATGCTTTATTTACTACTTTGTTTGGTCGGCCAATGATGCCTACTGAGTACAAGTGGACCGTACTCATTCCTACTGCACCCTTTCGGTGCAGGTCCTAGCTTGAGTGTGCCTCAGATTGATTGACTCGGGCGATTGTTGGAGCTTTCAAGGTAGCGGTTGGATATTCATGTGTCTGAAGTTCACCTCTATCTTTGTATAGTAGTTATGTGTTTATTAGTATTCAGAGACATTATTATTCCTTTGTGGTTATTTTTTTGATGTATTTGACTCTTGGATTATATTAGTAGTTCTTACGTTATTGACACCTGGTTTTGGACATGATTGATATTTTGGATAAGTTCTTTCTACATTGTTATGATTACTTATATGGTTCGGTTTCGTTCTAGAAGCCTCACCTTGAGATATTTCTATTTTTTTCTCTTTTCGTATCAGTTTGGGGATAGGCTTACTTGTCAAGGTACGCCGCAACAAGTATCATCATGACCCTCATTTTTGGGCCGTGACATTAGGAGTCCTTAATTTGATAAAATAACAATTGAAGTCAAATAGTAAAAAGACGATTTTGTCTAAATCAGAGACTTTTAATGAAGGCAAAATTTTAAATTACTTTTCTGAGGATCTTTACACTTTTAATATATTATAGATATATAAGTAGGTGTAAAATAGTAATTTAGTATATTCTTATTGGGCTATCAATTTACCCAATAACCCAATAAGAAAAAATCAAAACCGAACCAACCCAATAATTTTTTTTATAAAGCCATTAAAAAATTTTTTAACCCAATAACAATAAACCAATAACAGTTTTATCGATTCAGTTTATTGGTCAGTTCGATATTTGCACACCCCCAGCGACGTTAGATTAAGAATAAGGCAAACCTTTTATTTGGGTTGCTGAAAAGCTATAGAAAATGGGATATGGTCTTGGACAAAGTTAGATTGTGTTTTGATAGTCTAATGGGCCCACTGGCTAAAGTATTTTATGGGTGCTCTTTTCTCATTTAAATCAATTCTTTTGAGCTTCTAATTTAATAATTAGTACAATATATATTAATAAGATATCTAAATAAAGTACTAATTTTCATAGATTTTCACTTATGATTTAACATAAATATTAGATACAAAATATTAATTTATAAATAATTTAATAAGTAAGAAACTTGAAATAACGTGACGACAATAGAAAAATTAAAAACGAAAAGTGTATAGTAATGATACTAACTTTGATAAATTACTTGTTTTTACTAGTAATTATAAAATGTGACAACGTTAAAAAATAATAACAATAATAATAATGAATAATAGTAAAAATAAAATATATAATTTATTATTAATTAGAAGCTCGAACAAATGTAATTCGAATAAAGAAGGGTCAAAATTGGGTGTCAATAGTCGTCCCTCTTTGATCGAAGATACTGAATGAATTTTCAAACAAAGAAGGTGGCGTAGTAGCCTATTTGTACTGATCATTGGAGCTGAAATGGAGTTCAAGAAAGATATAGGGATAAAGAAAACTTTTCAAAAATTTATGACCAAACTTTGATTTCTAGGTTTCCTATCTATATTGAGTTACATGAGAATTAGGGTAAGTGTAGTTCTAGATTTATAATGAGATAAGGTAAAGGAATTATAGAACACTATGTTTTATAGAAGTGCCCCCTGAAAGGCAAACAACAGAGGTGGTTAAAGAAAAGATAAAGGTTAAGTTCAAACAAGCGAAGACATAATTTCAAAATGAAGTGAAGTCGAAATAAAACTTTAAAAGAATTAAGAGTAATGAGAAAGTAGAGATATTAGAAGGAGTGAAGTAAAAACATAGACGAAGAGCAATGTTGTGTAAATATTGTTCCAATATAAAATTACGATGAGTCTGGGTTGCAATATTATTAAGAAAATAGAGAAAAAGGGCCAAAGAAAGAAAGTATTGGTTGGGTTTAAGATTCTGTTATATAAAAAAAGGTTGATGTGAAATTTCCTACATATCCCAGATATAAGATGTAGGTTGAGCAGAGTTCGTGAATAGATCTTTGACCTTTGTTGGAAAGTTAAACTTTCTCAACAAATTGCCCCTGTTCACTGCTAAAAAATTGTTCCACATTGTGCCAAGGTTTCTATGAAATTTAAACTAGATAAAGTAATTAGTACATAAATGATAAGTGTAAAGCGATGATTAGAAATTCCTTAAAATGACACCTCTCAAGCATTAATTTATGAAAATAAAGTTTTACAAGTCAAAATAATTTAATGAAATGATACCTTTAAAAATGCTTATGAAAATGAGAATTTATCTCAATGATTCATGAGAATGGTACCTTTTGGCAATAAAAATGAGATTTTAAATCAAGTAAATTATTAAGAAAAGGCAATTTAAGTCAAATTATTTGTGGATTGAGGATTTTCTCTAAGCCAATGATTTATGAAAAAAATTACTTTTTGCAAGCAGCACATTTCTATAAAGTATTTGTATAGTGCATTCGAAAGTATATGTGTAGTTATCTAAAACCGATTGTGCGGTGCACTTGAGAGTCATTGTGTAGTACTTTAGAAGAAATTGAAGCCACGCATAGTATATTTTAAAGCAATTTAAAGTGAGTAGACAGTGCTTTAGAAATTGAAAGTCATGCATAATGTATTTTAAAATAATTTAAAGCAATTGGACAGTGTGTTTATGCTTATGCAGAACAATTAAAGTCATGTACAATGCATTCTAAAATATTCTAAAGAATTTTTGCGGTATGTGAAATGCATTTTAAAGCATTTATGAAAAACAATTGAAAGCCATGTGCTTTATATTTTAAACATTTGCAAGCATATGCCACACGGTGCTTACACTCACAAATGACCACAAGCTAACTCATGAGTTGGTACCTACTGTGAGCACTGAATAATATAAAGGTAATGAACATATGCGGAACAACAAAATATGCCATAAGGTTTTAAATAGGAGTTAATTGGGGTTCAACCTGTGACCCAATTGGAAGGGAGTCAGTACCGTGCCACGGGTATGAATACTGGCTGTGCGGATCTACTAAAGTAAAGTCCCGAAGGACTAAAGAGACACTCTCTACTGGAAGGTACTTTAGTGAGATATATGTTAATCCTCAACTGGAAGGTTAACATCTTAACCTACACTGGCTATGTAGTTCTAGAGCGCAGAGACTATTACTAAAGGTCACACCCTCAACTGGAAGGTGAGCCTCCATCCATGAGTTTGCTCGGTGCTAAATTCCACTCCCAACTAACTGACTCGAATTACTGAACTGGTCAAGTTTAACTGATTATGATAACTGACTGAACTGATAATACTCTAACATATCCAAAACCATCCAAAAAATACTGAGACTAAGTAAACAGCTAAGTTTTTGAGTATTCATAACCCCCAAGACTCAATAACATTAACAGTAGAAACATACTAAATGTTCAAAGCATGAAAAGTAGCCATTGTTCAAAATCCAAACATTTATGCATTTCATCAAACACTTGAAATTCATGAACTTAGGCATGGGGATGATTTAAACATGTGGGAATAACATAATCACAACACTAAAACCATACATAAGGGATTTAACATGGAATTTCATGCTTCAAATGTGTAAGGGCTACTTTCCAACTAAAATCACTTGCAAACATCATGTATAATCGAAATTCATAAAATCTTCATGAAAATAACTCACTGTAAATATGTAAATTCATGATTTAAAACATAAAAATAGGTTCTTGGACTTCATGGGTGAAAATGGCCCATGGATGAACGTCTAACATACCTTAATTGAAGAATTCGTGAAGGTTCTTGGTGATTTCTTGAAGCTTGAGCTTGAATTTAGAAGAGTCTAGGATTTGTTCTTGAGAGAGAATTGCTTTTTCTTGAAAGGATTTGTGAATAAATGAGCAAATAACGCACCTAGGGACCCTAAATCTTATGTGATGGATGAGCTTGGGTGGGGGAAATTGACCTAAATGCCCTTAATGATGAGGATTTAAGAAGCTGGAGAAGGCCACCCAACGTGGCACGACCCCTGGCTAGGTCAAGCAACCAACGCAGTGCAACCCTTAGCTTGGGTAAACTACCCATCGCGACGCGGATCCATAGCAACGCCTTGCTATTTTAGTCATCCAAACACGGTCTAAACCTCATCTAAAAATTCTAAAACTCACCCGAGATGTACCTTTGACATCCTCGATCATGAATCCACCTTAAAATTGACATTCTACGGCTGGAAAGGTCAAAACTAAAATCATTAAAGTTTAAAGGACTTTGGAAATAACTAAGTCTTAACACCTAGTGAAATTCTCCAAGTCTTCAACCCCTTTAACATAAAATAGTAAGCTGAAATGAGCTAGGATAATACAGGGTCTTACAATATCTCCTCCTTGGGAACATTCATCCTCGAATGAGACTAATTAATCTAAGAATATTGAGGTACTGAGATTAAAGGTTGAACATGCATAACTAAAAACATGACTACATGACTGAGTCTGAAACATAGTGACTTACTGAATTGATTCGTGAATGCATGCAATGACATAAAGATAATCATATGGCTGGAACTGAGATTGGAAAGAGAGAGAATCTAAAGAAAATCATTACTTTAAACTTATTATAAGTTCGCAGAGAAAATATGAGGGTACTTGGTTCACATGTCTACTTCAGCTTCCTAGGTAGCGCTCTCAACGGACTGATTCTGCCAAAGAACTTTGACCAAAGAAAATTTTTTGTTCCTTAGTCTACGAATCTGATGATATAGGATCTCAACTGGAATTTCTTCATAAGAAAGTCTATCCTGAATATTTGTACTTCTAAAGGAACAGCCATATCTAGGTCACCAATACACTTCTTTAACAAGGACACATGGAATACTGGATGCACTGATGCCAAATCTGCGGGTAATTCAAGATGATATGCTACCTTTCCATAACGACTCAAGATCCTGTAAGGGGTAACATATCGGGGAATTAGTTTCCCCTTCTTGCCAAACCTCTTCACTCCCTTCATGGGAGAGATTCTCAAATAGACTATGTCTCCAACCTCAAACTTAAGATCTTTTCTCCTCATATTTGCATAGAATTTCTAACGGATTTGGGCTGTCTTAAGCCTCTCCATTATAAACTGAACTTTTTCTAACGCATCAAACACTCAACCATTCCCTATCAACATAGTCTCACCCACCTTAAACCAATCAATGGGAGATCTACATCTCCTCTCATAGAGAGCCTCAAACGGAATCATCTAAATACTGGAATGATAATTGTTATTGTAGGCTAACTCGATTGAAGGCAAGCGATATCCCAATTACCCTTAAAATTGATAACACACGCTCTTAACATATCATCTAAGGTCTGAATGGTCCTCTCTTCCTGACCATCTATCTGAGGGTGAAAGGTTATACTGAGACGAACTTGGGTACCAACACCCTTCTAAAACGTTTTCCAAAAGTGAGAGGTAAATTGAGTACCTCTATCTGAAACGATAGATAATGGGACTCCATGCAACCTGACCAACTCTCTAATATAGAGCTTGGCATAATCCTCGATTGAATAAGAAGTATAGACTGGCAAAAAATGGGTTGATTTGGTCATTCTATCTACAATATCCCAAATCAAATTATGTTGGTGACGCGAATGAGGCAACCCTGTCACAAAATCCATGTTCACCTCCTCCCACTTCTAAGTAGGAATGCTGAACTCTTGCATAGTTCCACTAGGACTTTGGTGCTCAACCTTAACCAGTTGATAACTAGAACACTAGGCTACAAACTCTATAATATCTCTCTTTATTCCACTCTACCAATAGATTTCTCATAGATCACGGTACATCTTAGTGGCTCCTGGGTGAATAGAATAATGCACACCATGCATTTCTTCAAGGATTCATAGTCTCAAACCATCGAAACACGGCACATACAGACTATCCTAGAAATACAACACATCATCTCTCCCTTGGGAGAAAATCCCTACTTTCTAATCTCTGACTGACTCCTTGAACTTAACTAGACTGGAATCCCTATCTTGCTTTTCTTTTACTTCAACAACCAAAGAAAATTCTGAACTATTTTGGACCCATACACTACCCTCAACTAAGTCAACCAAATGAACGCCTAACCTAGCCAACTAATGAACCTCCTGAACCAACTTTTTTTTATCATTCTCAACGTGAGCCACACTACCCATAGATAATCTACTAAGGGCATCTGTCACTACATTGGCCTTGCCCGGATAATACAAAACTCTCATATCATAGTCCTTCAACAATTCCAACAACCTTCTCTGACGGGGATTTAACTCTCTCTGCGAAAATACATACTACAAACTTTTATGGTTCGTGAACATATCAATATGTACCCCATACTGATAATGCCTCCAAATTTTCAAAGAAAACATAATAGTAGGGTAATTCTTTTTTTAGGGCTTAAGTTGTCTAGAGGCATAGGCTATGACCTTATCTCTCTGTATCAAAACACAACCTAAACCAACCCTGGAAGCATCACAGTAAATAAAAATCCATCTAAACTATCTGTCAAGGTCAAACTGAGGATGAGGTGAGTCATCTTCAATTTCTAAAAACTCTTCTCATAGGAATCTGATCATTAAAACTTGACTTTTTTCTGACTCAATCTGGATATGGGAAACGGAATAGATGAAACTCTTCAAAAAACCATTTATAATAGCCAGACAAACCCAAGAAACTCTTGATATCAGATGGAGAGATGAGTCTAGGCTAGTTTCTCACTACTTTTATCTTTTGAGGGTTAACTCTAATGCCATCACCAGAAATAATATGGCCAATAAAATCTATTGTCTTATACAGAACTCGCACTTACTGAAATTGGTGAATAATTGATGGGATCTAAGAGTCTGCAATACTATTTTAGGTGGTCTGCATAATCAATCTCATTACTAGAATAGAAAAGAATATCATCTATGAAGACTATGATGAACATGTCTAAGTACTGCTTGAACACACTGTTCATTAAGTCTGTGAAAGTTGTTGGGGCATTCATTAGACAAAAGAACATGACTAGAAATTTGAAGTGACCAAACTGAGTTTTGAAAGCTATTTTTGAAATGTCACATTCTCTGACTCTGAGATGATGATAGTTGGATCTGAAGTTTATCTTAGAAAAGTAACTGGCACCTTGAAGTTGGTTGAATAAGTTATTAATTATGGGGAGTGGATATTTATTCTTGATAGTGGCTTTGTTAAACTGACGTAATCGATACATATTCTAAGAGAATCGTCTTTCTTTCACACGAAAAGGACAGGATCACCTCACGGGGAAACACTGGATTTGATAAAACCTTATCTAAAAGATCTTTCAACTGTTCTTTCAACTCTTTAAATTCAAATAGAGCCATTCGGTAGGGTAGAATAGAGATAGGCTGGGTATCTAGAAGAAGGTCTATTTTGAAGTCAATCTCCCTTTCAGGAGGAACTTTGGGAAGATCTTCAGGGAACACATCTGGAAATTCCCATAATAATGAAACTAACTCAAGACTGAGATTTTCTAAACTAAAGTATTTGACTTGAACAATATGGTAAACACATCTCTTGGATATTATTTTCCTCGCTCCAAGGTACAAAACAAGCTGACCCTTAAGCGCTGAAGTACTACCCCTCTATTCAAGGACTGGTTCATTCAAAAACTGAAAATGAATAACTTTGTTTCTACAGTAAAGCACAGCATGAGTGGAGCCAATCCATGTTGAGAATGATATCAAAATCAATTATCTCTAACTCTACAAGATCAACTGATGTGACTATCTAGGATATTGTGATCGGAAAGTTCTTGTTCTTGTATACCTGTATGGCTACAATAGAGATACCTACTAGGTGGATACTGAGAAGGATTCTGCTAAAGTCTCAAGACTGACACCGAAATAAACAACTATGTAGGGATTTACAAAAAAAAAAGCTCTGGGATCTAACAAAGCATAAACATGCAAATGAAAGACCTATATTGTACCAGTAACCATATCAGGAGAACTTTTCTGATCCTGTCAGGACTGAAGTGCATAAAATCTATTTGGGTGCTTGTAGACACCTAATTGCGTCCCTCCCCAATATCGCTTTACCCATTTTTACCTTTATCCTACCGTGTAGCCTCACCCATGTAATTATACCCTACAAAAATACAAAAATAACAACCCTTCACAAATTTTATCTTATTTTAATCCAATCCTAACAATCCCTACCTATTAAATTTCAACACCTCCCATACCCCTACCCTCACCTACTCTACTACCTACGTCACCCCACTCATTTCCCCATCATATTTTTCCTTATGGGATCCATAACAGAAAAATAATTCCATTTTTAGGTTTTTAATTAAAAAGGGAGTAGGGCCCACAGATTTGTCCATTCTCATTAATACTCACAGAAAAAGGAATTCTTGACCAACCTTGAATACACTACATTACAAAAAGAGATGATAATAATTTATGGGGCCCACGTCATAATAACCTGGGGGATCTTGGGGATCTTTTTATTTCTTCTCTATTCATAGATACACCATACATAGATAGAAAAGAAGGCACATAGAGAAGATAAAAGGGATTTTTTTCTTCTTCTTCCTTTTTCTCAATAATACTCTCACCAACCTCACCATTAATTTGACAAAACATATTAAGCTGCGTACACGCACATAGCCACAGAAAGCACCCATTGTTCACACTTAGCAAAGAAAACACAAAAATAGAAGGCGATTGATGGAATCCGGTGAAGGAATGAAGCAAACGATGTGAAAACATGATTTCTGTTCAAGTTTTTCTGGTGACTTTAGGCCGAAATCAGTTTCAACTGATCGTCTTTCGAATTAGTCTTCTAATCGCCAAATTCCTTTTATTTTCCTTTAATTTCTGAACGGGATCTAGCTAGAATCCGATCATTTTAGTAGTTTTCCTCATTGTCAGCTCTTTGAAGCTCAATTTCAGTAGGTATTCAGGTTCGATGGGACTTATGGAGCTTTAAGTTCATCTTAGGTGATTCATACTCAAAATTGGGTTTTAGGTTTCTCAAATTTTGTTCCTAGTTTGGGTACCTAGTTTTTTCTTGCGTGTCGATCAGTCTATTGAGGTCAGTTTTGGGGCTTCAAAAGTCTCGATACCTAGTTGGAATTAGTCGTTGCTAAGGTTCTATTCAGAATTCTATGTTTGGGGTTCTTTGACTATTATCAACGATATTGGTCCTTGAAAGGTCCATCTCTTAACTCTACTTTTTGATTTTATCGAAGTTGGTTAACATCGCAATTTTGTGGTTTGGAATATTTTGAGCAAATGTTGATTGTTTGTTGTGGATATGAATGATTGGTATGCTTAAATGTTCGAATCTTTGTTGGGGTACGTGTTCGATGTTGGTTTCAAATTTTGAAAGTGACTTGATAGTCAAACTAGTTTAATCATGTGAGATTTGGGGGCGGAAATTAAAACATTGATAAAAAATGAATATTAGTTTATGTTGATTTATTGATAATCCTTGATTCGGGATAAGCATCGACTTTGTTCAAATTTGATAGTCTCATGGTATAAGTCGATAATGTTTAGGCAAACGATAGAGGGTAGGCACATTTAAGAATGTTGGATTAAGGAATGCTTGAAATGTGTGTTGAATGGTTCTGTTTTATCACTTTTGGATCAATTGTACAATTTGATCGGGGAATGCCCCGAAGTATCTGTATATATTTATTCACCAGGGAATGCCCTGAGGTACTTGTATTTATTGGCCGGGGAATGCCCTAAAGTATTTTATGCTCGGAGGACGTCCGTGATGAAGGCCCGCGGTGTCGGATAAAGCGTTGGAGCATAGTTTAGAATTAGTTTAGAATAGGATTTACATTTCTAAATTTTTCTCTTTTTGGACTGTATAATTGTACTGGACATTATTTTGGTTTTGAATTTTGTTTGATTTGTTTTGTTTTGCTTGTTTTCTGTGTTTAAGTGGTTTGTACATCTTATAGTGTCAGAATTTGCTGATACGCTTCACCAAGCGACCATGGTCGAACCATGGGATCGCGAGGTGCCTAATACCTTCCCCTCGGTCGATAGAATTTCTTAGCTGGAATCTCTATTCGCAAACCAGTTTAAAGAGTCAAATCATTTTTGAAAAGAATTTTCCAAAGGTGACTTGGCATACCCGATTATGCCAAGTGGCGAATCTGAGTTTTGAATATAAATAATCCTTATTTGAAACAAACTTTCTTCATTTTGTCACTTTAATAATAAAAAACCCTTTAGACCCTTAAAATTTAATCTTTTTAGAGTTAAAAAAAGGGTATGATAGCTCTGCCGACTCTGATAGGGACTGAACCCAGAATCTCTGGTTAATTTTAGAGTTGTATTGGCTTTGTTTGACATTATGGGTGTATAGACATTGTTTGTGTTATTGTTCGTATTCATTTTATCAGTGTTGAGTACCTACGTGCTCTTTGTTTACAGTTTTACTTTATGTGTTACCGCTTTATATCTGACATCATGTGTATAACCCAAGTCATTCTTTCTACAACAAGTCCGTAGTACACGTGTTGTACACAACCTCTAGTTGAGTCACCCTTATTTTAAGAGGGGAAGCTATTGGTGTTATGGAGTGGGTGGAAAGCTCTCGTAGCCACTATCGACCATACACACCCCCGAGCAGCCTTGTTAGTGAACCCCAGTGTAGGTCAGCCTTTAGGTCATGCTTATTTGCATCATAGACCTAGCAGGATCCACTTGGTCCTTTGTAGGAGACTCACCTCTAAAGCATCCGTACGTGCTAAATGTTGAATCTTTGAGGGTAACATGGTCATTTGACGGATCGATTTGGGGAAAACATGTGTTAGAAGTAAAGGTGAAAAAAAGGAGTGTTTCGTAAGTTTTTAGAATTCTTTATGGTTTTTGATTTTTTTTTTCACAATCCAAAATTTCAAAAGATTTTTTTACCCTTCACACTCATTTTCCTAAAAAAAAAACATCCAAAAGATTTTCCTTTTATTCCTTTGTCATGCATTCATAATTCAAAAATTAAAAAAAAAAATTCATAGTTGTTGGTGTTAGTTTTATCTGAAATGTCTAATTGAAAAACCCCAAAAAATATTTTATTTATGGCTTTTATCGTTTGTCTTTGGTAGTGTCTCTTAAATCAGGGTTCAGTTTGTTAGTTAATCTTTAATTGTCCAATCTGGACGAACTACGCACCCCTGATTCTTCTCTCTCGGGAGTGAGATACGTAGGCAGCCTATTGTTGGTTTGGGGATCTTATTTAAAAAATCAAAAAAATATTTTCTTCTCCTCATTTAGAGTAGGTGTTTCATATATGCCTTGAAAAGAAAAATACAAAAAAGATTTTCCTCAATAGTCGTAGGTTTCATTTTTGGTTGATCTTATTTCAAAAATTTAAAAATATTTTTTTTCACTCTTTATTTAGAGTAGGTGTTATATGCATCAATAAAAGAAAACTACAAAAGATTTTTCTTTAATAGGTTCAAGTTTCATTTTCGTATGATGTACAAAATTGAAAACCCAAAAAGAGTTTCTTTGGTAATCATAGGTTTCATTTTTTATAGGTTATTAAAGCTGAAAAATTAAAAAAAAAGATTTTCGTTTATTCTTTTGACAATTTTGTATTTTTCTTTTCTTCTTAAAATTTCAAGAAAAAAAAAAGAAAAAGAGTTTAATTGGCTATTTTGGCAAGACATCACGAACTACGCATACCTGATTCTCCTCTTTTGGGATTGAGATACGTAGCTGCCCTTCTTGGGTTCGGTGATCTTTTCAAAAAAAAAAGAGATTTTGAGAAAGTGTTGAACTCTAACGCATTTGCTAGCTCTTGTTCAGTTAGTTTGAGGTGGTTGTTTCGTGGCATTTTGGCGGGCCCTTCTTATTGCACCAAGTCACAGAGAAGGTTATGGCCAACAAGGATACCGAGTTTGTTGTCACTAATCAGACAGGGAGTTCGGGAAGTGAGAATTTAAGAGCTAATAAAGATATTGAGAAATTAAGGCAGCAAATGATAGAAATGTATCGAGCTTGGGCTAATAGGTTGTCATCTCCTCCAGTTCCCACTGATAATCTGGAATATCTTTCTAGCTTGCCTCCCGTGTCACATGCTTAATTTCTCATTTTTATTGATATGCCACAATATGCATCAGGATCAACTCCGGGGAAACAATATCCAACCAATTCTAATGTTCATTTTTTCACTCCCCAATCCAAGACTACCACAACTCGGATCCAACTGTTGTTCATGCTTTTGCGGTGCCACCCCCACCTGAAGCTCCTACTTTTGATGTTCATCCTTAAGTTGTGCCTCCCTACTCTACAAGAGAGCCTGCATAAAATATTACTGGTGATCAGCATTACACTTTCGAGCCTACATTCAAATTGAATGGTCTTTACGGCGACACTCACCTGCCTAAATTTCCTCCTAACACTGAGAAGCCTGTTATGATAGAAGAACAACAGGAAATGACCAGAAAATTGAGAAGTTTGGAACTGGCTATGAAGAACTTGCAAGTACTTGGAGGTTACAAAAGTGTCTCATATAAGGACTTATGCATGTTTCCAGGTGTCAACCTTCCACCCGATTTTAAAATGCCAAAGTTTGAGAAATTGTAATACCCAGTATTTTCGTGCTAGAATTATAACCGTCGTTCCTGCATGTCTAAGCTCTAATTCAAGTGATTCTCACATGAATACAAGTTTCATGATCATTATCCTAGTCTATGGAGTAGTTTAGAGGTGAAAAATATTCATAACAATGACCTAGAACAAAATTGAGCTAAGACCAATTGATTCATCCAAAGTTTGATATTCGATTCTACAAGGATCAACTTCACATGTAAATATCTCTTAATATACATGGAATGTTTTCATCTCAAGACCTATCAAATTGTATATAATTGAATTAGCTTTCCAACGATACCAATTTCATCAAAATCTGACACCCGAGCAAGGAGTTATAGCTTTGCAAAGTAGAGTGCGTCGCCTAATCAATCGCACATGACTACTAGAATAGGTGTGTGATAAGTAATGTGGCGCATACTTAAATGTGTACGATAAGCAATGCGGTGCATACTTAAATGTGTGCGATAAGCAATGCGTCGCATACCTCACTTCCAAGAGCCAAAAACACCCCTATATATGAATATAACACGGAATTAAACTCCCATAACACCAAAATAAGTTTACTTTCTCTCAAAATCACCAAGAATATTCATTAGGGTTTCAACCTAAAAATTCAAATATCTCAAGATTCAACCATGAGTTTTCAATAATTCTTCGAGATTCGGAATCTTCATTCTGAGGGCTACAAGAAACACTTATTATTTTCACAAATAGAGTCCCAAGGTCGAGAGTTCATTCAAAGCTTCAAGTTTAAGGTATGTGGGGTTTTTAAACAAGAACATCCTTTCGTTCTTGTGCCCAAAATTTGTATTATTTTACAAAGATATATGATTTTACATGCTTTGATATGAATTTGAGATAGAAACTATTATCATACGTTCTTGTTCAAAAGACTATTATATTTTTATGATGTCTTGAAGATAAATTCCTTGAGTTTTGATGTTAATATCATGTTTGAAGTTGAATCTCCAGATTTTCATATGAATTATACATGTTTGCTACATAAAGTGTGAATCTTGAAATATTTTGCTCAAGTATTGATATATGGGTTTTGAACCCTATTTGAGAATTATAATTTTTGTGAAAGTAATGTGTTATGCACACCTTGAGATTTGAATGGTTTGACCTTTTGGTCTTGAAAGAGTTATTTTTGAACTCGAATGAGAAAAGAAATCCACATTTTGATTTATTATGAAAAAGGGGTAGCATAATGGCTCCCGTTGTGAATTGCTGAATTATTTTATGGTGGATTTTATTTGAAAAGATCTGAGCTAAGTCTGGGAGTAGTATTTAGCACCGAGTGGGAGGTATAGCTATTTTGGTACTTCCTTAGAACTACGTGCCCCCGTAGGAGCCGAAATTGAGGCTGGTTATATATAGTGATCACTAGTTTTTGGATTTGATACTTATAGTCCTACTTTGATGGCAAGGATAGGACGGCTCTCCCCAATGTGGGTTGTACGTTGGACTCCATGTGGCTCACATGGTTTATGTCGGTTATGAGATCTCCCAATATGTTTGTGTGTGTGTATTCTCCTATCTAATATGAAAAGTCTTATTCTTCTATCTGAGATGAAAACATATTTGTTTGAAAGACTGAGTTTGAGAAAGTCATTGTTTTCAAAAGATTTAATGAACATATATTCCAAAGAGAATTGTTATGAGATTTGATTGCTTTGATGATTTGGAATTTAGATGGAAGTCAATTGAGATTTATTATGATGACTCATATGTTTCACCCAATATATTTTACTCTCTTATGACTATGATGATTTTAATTTAAGCTAAGTGAGTCATTTATATCAGCATGCATAATTTTATAAACTGTGATGATATTAAGATATTATTTTATATATGCATTGCCCCCCCATATGCTCGGTACTTTTCCATGGTACTGACCCACATATTCGTATGTGGGCTATATTTTCTCGGAATGTAGGTACAAGGTATAGTGTACATCTTCAGATCCAGTCAGTTTGCGGCATCCAGTCAGCAGGTGATGAGTCATTTTGATTCAAGGGCTTGAGTTAGTTATACAGTTCGAGAAGTGTTGTATTTTCTTTATTCAGTTGTATTGAGTTGGGATAATTGGGAGTCATGACCCGACTACCTACAGTCAGTACTAGTAGAAGCTTCATAGACAGTCAGTAAAAGTTGATGCATTTCATTTCAGTTATGGTTGTAAAGGCAGAATTGAAATCCTATAACTTTAGTATTGTATTGATCAAATTCAAAAAGAGTTATTTTTCGCCGATTTGCATATATATTTGTACTTCTTATTCAGTTGCTTATGAGATGTGCCAATAGAAGGGTTAGCTTGGGGTCACTTGTGACCCTAAGCACCGTGTGACATCTCGGGACCTGATTTTAGGGTGTTACAAACTTAGTATCATAGCATAGAGTTCAAGTGTCCTAGGGTGCCTATGAAGTCATGTCTAGTAGAGTCTTGTGGAACGGTACGGAGACGTCTGTACTTTTCTTCAAGAGGCTACAGGGCATTTAGGAAATATTTCCCTTCTTTCAAGTCTAAGATCATGCTATGAAAAAGGTTCTCCAAGAAACTTATATAAATTCTCATCTTACTCTATTCTGGCTAACTCTGCCTAATTTTCAAGGTATCAGAAACTGTTAGGCTTAAGTCTCTATAGATAGTTATGGGATTGTAAGAGATCTAGAAAGTATTCCGCCGGTGCTTTTGAGTTCTGAAGATTTAATTTTTTTATCATGTTTGTAAAAATCGTGCACTTAATCTAAGTCAGATGTGTTTTCATATTCCTCCCCAGAATCCCTAATGTAAATCTATACTTCCCTATCTATGTAGTATTCTTGAGATAGCACGATCAACAAGTTCCAATTTCCTCCTCAGATAATGCTCTTATATTTGCTGGCAGAAGTTTCAGAAGTTTCATAAAAGCAGCTTAAGAGGAGCCTTCTAGTATGTTATAAGTCCCTTAGATTTGAAGTTATACCCTTGTTCTTATGAGTTATTTAATTAAGATAGAGTAAGGTGTATTATTAGATCATTGAATGTTGTGTGTCAAGTTTCTATCTCTTGTCTTATGTAATCTTGTTATCATTATGTTTGTGAAAAATCATGAAGCCGTGTGAGGCCTATTTCGATTCACTAGCATAGTTTCTTTGTTATTAATTGAATTTTCTTGTTCAAAATACAAAACCAAAGTCTAGTGAAGCCGTGTGAGGCCTATTTTGATTCACTAGCAACTTGTTTTTTATGTTGTTATTCTGGTGTTAGTTGAAAG
Source organism: Capsicum annuum (assembly GCF_002878395.1). NCBI lineage: Eukaryota > Viridiplantae > Streptophyta > Magnoliopsida > Solanales > Solanaceae > Capsicum > Capsicum annuum. The sequence continues at coordinate 51,699,142 of NC_061112.1, forward strand.
TATAGGTTTCTGTGTAGTGACAAAAGTAGTAACGTTTAGTTAAAAGTCTTGTGTTAGTTGAACTTGTGGGTTTAGAAGTGTAGTGGCAAGAATGGTGGTAAGGACGATTTGTTGAATATGTATAGCTGAATTTTTGCTTATGATTGAATTAGTAATGAAGTGATATACCCTTGTTTGTTAGTTTAGTGAAGTTAGAGAAGGATATTATTAGTTAAGGTAGATTGTTGTTTGCTTGAAGTATGAAAAGAGTTATTAATGGTATTTGTTGTGCTAGGAAAGTATAGGTTTTGATGGAAGTACTTGGTGGATGAGTATTGTTAATTTAGGCTTTTCTGAGATTGCAAGAGGATGTTTAGTTGAAATCTATAAAGCTTTGAAAGTAATTTAGGTGTGAAGATGGGCAAATAGTAATGATGTGAAGAAGGAGGATGTGTTAACAGATTATGAATAAGATAGGCCATATGATTATGATCGATTGTCATTGTGTACTAGTTTTTCTTAATGCTATGATCTATAGTTTTGAAGTAAAAATTATGTGTGAGATTGGGTTGTAAATCATGTTTAGCGCTAGAAATTAAGTTTGAACAGTTGATGGTTCGGTTGTTGATGCTAGTTATATGGAGGTGATCTAGTAGGCCTAAACAGTGTATACAAAGTGATGCTAAGCTTGAAAGTAAGAAGTTGTGTTGCCTACGGCCTAGCAATCCTATCCTAGTTTATGAGTTATATAATTATATTCCATGCTATAGAGTTATATCAATGTTGTAATTCCTTAGTCAAATGTCTTGTTCAGAGCATGCCCAAAATTCTTTGCTCCCTAATGTCAATAGAATTTCGTAGAAAAGTGCTGAAGAAATACTCCATTTGAGTATGGGTAGTCAGTATGATCCAGTCCAGATAGCCTGCAGTCTAGTTTAGTACGCAAGGAGATAAGCTCCTATAGATTCTTAATTTTTCAGCTAGTCTTACTATCCACAGTCTTATACGTATGTACATTCCAAGAGGCAATGTGTTTGTGTCCAATTAAACTATGAATTCAGCTCAGTTCATGCATCAGTTTCAGTTTTAGATATTAAGTCATGATTCAGTTCGTAAGTATCCTGTGTAGTATCACAGTCTCTTCCTAGTATTTTCATCAAATTATTATCGTTCGGGGATGAACGATCCCAAGAGGGGGATGTTGTAATACCCCGAGTTTTCATGTCATAAACCTCTCATTCTTTCTCATGAGATCAGATCCAGTGCAAAGTAATGGTTACTTATAAGTTGACACTCTCGTTTCTATCTTAGCCATATAGTTATTTTTCTTGAGGATTCATGCACTTGCAGACCAGTTCAGTAGCTCATTATTCTTGAGATCCAGTGATTCAGTTCTATCAGTTACACATGATGGCTTGAAGACTAAGATTCCTCTGTGTTTTAGGTTAATTATCCACATTCGAGGATGAATGTTCCTAAGGAAGAGATAATGTAATACCCCGTATTTTCGTGCTGGAATTCTAACCGTCGTTCCTATGTGTCAAAGCTCTAATCTAAGTGATTTGCACATGAATACAAGTTGTATGATCATTATCCTAGTCTGTGGAGTAGTTTAGAGGTGAAAAATATTCATAGCAATGACCTAGAACAAAGTTGAGCTAAGACCAATTGATTCATCCAAAGTTTGATATTCGATTCTACAAGGATCAACTTCAAACGTGAATATCTCCTAATATAAATGGAATTTTTTCATCCCAAAACCTATCAAATTGTAGATAGTTGAATTAGCTTTCCAACAATACCAATTTTATCAAAATCCGACACCCAAGCAAGGAGTTATGGCTTTCCAAAGTAGAGTACGTCGCCTTACCAATCGCACATGGCTACTGGAATAGGTGTGCGATAAACAATACGGCGCATACTTAAATGTGTTCGATAAGTAATGCGGCACATACTTAAATGTGTGCGATAAGCAATGCGCCGCATACCTCACTTCCAAGTGCCAAAACACCCTTATATATGTCTATAACATGAGATTAAACTCCCATAACACCAAAATAAGTTTACTTTCTCTCAAAATCACCAAGAACATTTATTAGGGTTTCAACCTAAAAATTCAAATATCTCAAGATTCAACCATGAGTTTTCAATAATTCTTCGAGATTCGGAATCTCCATTCCGAGGGCTACAAGAAACACTCATTATTTTCACGAATAGAGTTCCAAGGTCAAGAGTTCATTCAAAGCTTCAAGTTTAAGGTATGTGGGGTTTTTAAACAAGAACATCCTTTCGTTCTTGTGCCCAAAATTTGTATTATTTTACAAAGATATATGATTTTACATGCTTTGATATGAATATGAGATAGAAACTATTATCCTACGTTCTTGTTCAAAAGACTATTATATTTTTATGATGTCTTGAAGATAAATTCCTTGAGTTTTGATTTTAATATCATGTTTGAAGTTGAATTTCCAAATTTTCATATGAATTATACATGTTTGCTACATAAAGTGTGAATCTTGAAATATTTTGCTCAAGTATTGATATATGGGTTTTGAACCCTATTTGAGAATTATGATTTTTGTGAAAGTAATGTGTTATGCACACCTTGAGATTTTAATGATTTGATCTTTTGGTATTGAAAGAGTTATTTTTAAACTCGAATGAGAAAAGAAATCCACATTTTGATTTATTATGAAAAAGGGGTAGCATAATGGCTCCCGTTGTGAATTGCTGAATTATTTTGTGGTGGAATTTATTTGAAAAGATCTGAGCTAAGTTCGGAAGTAGTCTTTAGCACCGAGTGGGAGGTATAGCTGTGTTGGTACTTCGCTAGAACTACGTGCCCCCGTAGGAGCCGGAATTGAGGCTGATTATATATAGTGATCACTAGTTTTTGGATTTGATACTTGTAGTCCTACTCCGATGGCAAGGATAGGACGGCTCTCCCCAACGTGGTTTGTACGTTGGACTCCATATGGATCACAAGGTTTATGTCGGTTATGAATCTCCCAATGTGTGTGTGTATTCTCCTATCTAATATGAAAAGTCTTATTCTTCTATCTGAGATGAAAACATATTTGTTTGAAAGACTGAGTTTGAGAAAGTTATTATTTTCAAAAGATTTAATAAACATATATTCCAAAGAGAATTGTTATGAGATTTGATTGCCTTGATGATTTGGAATCGAGATGGAAGTGAATTGAGATTTATTATGATGACTCACATGTTTCACCTAATATATTTTACTCTCTTATGATTATGATGATTTTAATTTGAGCTAAGTGAGTCATTTATATCAGCATGCATGATTTTATAAACTGTGATGATATTAAGATATTATTTTATATATGCATTGTACCCCCATATGCTCGATACGTTTCCATGGTACTAACTCACATATTCGTATGTGGGCTATATTTTCTCGGAATGTAGGTACAAGGTATAGTGTACATCTTCAGATCCAGTCAGTTTGCGGCATCCAGTCAGCAGGTGATGAGTCCTTTTGATTCAAGGGCTTGAGTTAGTTATACAGTTCAAGAAATGTTGTATTTTCTTTATTCTGTCATATTTAGTTGGGGTAATTACAGTCAGTACTAGTAGAGGCTTCATAGACAATCAGTAGAAGTTAATGCATTTCATTTCAGTTATGGTTGTAAAGGCAAAATTGAAATCCTGTAACTTTATTATTGTATTGATCAAATTCAAAAAGAGTTATTTTCCACAGATTTTCATATATATTTGTACTTCTTATTCAGTTGCTTATGAGATGTGCCAGTAGAAGGGTTAGCTTGGTGTCACTTGTGACCCTAAGCACCGTGTGACATCTCAGGACCCGATTTTGGGGCGTTACAAAAATATGACGGACATGGGGACCCAGTGGCATATTTAAGGTGCTATTGTAACCAATTAAGAGGTGCTGGAGGGAAAGAAGAACTACTTATGTCTTATTTTGGGGAGAGTCTTTCAGGCCTAGCTTCGGAATAATTTGTTGACCAAGACATCGACAAGTGGATTAGTTGGGATGACTTAGCTAATGAATTTGTGCAATAATTTCTATACAATGTGGAGTTGATCCCTGACGAAAAATCCCTAATTAGTTTGAAGAAGAAGAATACTGAGAGCTTCAGGGAGTATGCGATCAGATGGCGCGAACAAGCTGCTAAAGTGAAACCGCCAATGAAAGAAAGCAAAATAGTGGAGGTGTTTATTCAAGCGTAGGATGAAACATATTATCAACACTTGTTACCTACATTGGGCAAATCATTTATTGAGGTCCTTAAAATGGGAGAGATGATAGAAGAGGGAATTAAGATGAGTCGCATTGTGGGTTTTGCAACATTAAAAGCGACAACTCAAGTAATTCAAAATAGTTCAGAAAGTATTGGGGAGACAAAGAATGAGGAACTTGCATCTTCTATTGTAGTTGGATAGCGGGCACAGTCAAGAAGACCCCGATGTCGTCACTCTCAGGCTCAAACCTAAGTTCATGCCCAAGCTCTACATAATCACTCCTAAAATCCATTATACTCTACTTCTCCACCTCCATATCCAGTATATAACGCACAGCCTCATATTCAACCCCCATCTTACCCATAGTGGAACACACCAACACCTCAGAGTCATCCTCTAACTCCACAAATATACCAAACCCTTCTACGCCTGATTTTAGATCCAAGTCAAACAATGAAATGAGGCAAAAGTCGAGAGATAGCTTGACACCAATTGGAGATTCGCATGCTAGTTTATTTTAGATATTGGTACAATAGGGCATGATCACTCCTCTCCTTAGGTGCACTCTCAATCGGTGTTCAAGAAATTTTGATCCTAATGTACGATGTGCATATCATTCTGATGCTCAGGGTCATAGTATTTAAGATTGTCGAGATTTGAAAAGAGAAATTGAAAAAATGGTTCAAGATGGATCAATTATGGTGTAGAACATTGAAAGTGAGGGGAACTCTAGTCATGTTAATATGCAAACCAGTGGCTTAGATGTCAGGCTGAGCAATTGAGAAGTCACGCCTCTCCCTACTAGGAAGAGGTCTGGTAGTTTGTTTTATTTTATTTTTCTGTTATCTGAATTATTTTAGGGTTTTAGTTTGGGATCTATCTTGTTTTGTCCTTTTTTCATTTATGTTCAAACCCTTCTATCTATTGTTTCAACTAAATGAAGTATCCTATTTTCCTTTGTGTTTTAAATATGTGTTATTTGTTTGTTTTCTTTACATAGTACATTTTATGTTGACTCTAATGATATGACATGCTAGAGAAATTTTCGGCCAGATCTTAAAATACAATTTAAGCATGAGCATTGAATCAAAGGGTTAAAGTTAGAATAAAAGAGCGTCTGAGAAAATAGATAGAGTGCCGGGGCATTTGGTGATCAAGTTGAAGCCTTCTTTGAAAATTAAGGTAATTATTTTGAGAATCGTGAGAATAACTTGGTCAGCATTTGAAAAACATGTCTCAATTAGGTCAAATAGTAGATGTGTGATCCTACAACAAAAGGAATAGAAAAATTAGCTCTAGGAAAGCATGAGGAATGTACAACAAAGATGGAGTTGGTAGAAGAAGTAGCGACGCACAGTCTCAGTTAAAATTAGTGCTGTAAAAAATATCACAAATGATCTTCATCTCTCACTTTCATATTGCATGATATGTACTTGAATTTTCAAGGATTGATATGACGAAGGCATTTCATTCTGCTATCCAAACATCGTTTCATCCTTTGTTTACCCCATTTGAGATTTAGTCCTATTTACTTTCATACCCCTCTTTAGGAATCAAGATAGAGTTAGCAAAGCTCAAAAGAAAAGTGTCGAGCAAAACAATAGAGTCAGAAAGTTTCAAAAAGAAATGAGAGAAAAAATATGTCCAAAGAAGGAAAAGAAAAGAGCATTAAGAAAAAAATAGAGTCAGAAGGTCCCAAAAAGAAAAAAAAAAGTCAATAAAAGAGTCAACAAAAGAAAAAAAATAAGAATCAAGCAAAAGAACAAGTCATCAGAACTACGTGTGACCTGATTCTCCTCTCGCAGTGGTGAGATACGTAGGTTGCCCTACTCTGGGCGGTCCAACTAAATAAAATTTAGAATTTCCCAGTCAAAAGAAACTGGACATGAGTTAATCCTCATTGTTTGAGTTGATTCCAAAAGTTGTAAGTCCTACCCCACTTTAATAATGTTTGGGCCCCATGCCATCCTTTCTTTCCAACCATATCTAAAAGCCAAGTTACAACCAAAGAAAGACCTTCGGATTTACAACCAAAGAAAGACCTTCGGATCAATCTTTTAGGATGTTAAGGATAAGCATGCAAGGGATATAACGATGCATTTGGGAACTACTTGTCTTCCTCAGTATAAGAAAGCAAAAGAGAAATAAAAATGAGAGAGTCTTATTGGTGAAAACCCTCACGGGCACCGTTAGACGATGGTAAGTCGAGAGAGATAAAAATGAGAGAGTCTTATCAGTAAAATCTCTCATGGGCACCGTAAGACGACTATGAATTAAGGGAATAAATATAAGAGAGTCTCTTAAGTGGAAAACTTTTACAGACACCATAAGGCAATGGTGAGCTGAGGAAAAGAAAATGAGAGAAGCTTGTTGGCAAAAATCCTTCAAGGCGCCACTAGCCGAATGGGGTCTTAAATGCAATTTACCTAAGAAGCAACTAATTTCAAGGTATTTAACCAACAACAATGGGTATAAAGTTTGGATAAAAAGATCAAGATGCTTAATCCAAAATGCATGGCATAATCAATAGAGTTGACTGTCACTTTTATATAAATTTTTGTTTCTTTGTTTCAAAAGGGGACATTAATTGTCTTTTCTTTCTTCTCTTTATTTTTATTTTATCTTTCTTGAGTCATTTATCCAAATAAAAATTATCATTTTTTTTCTTTTCTTGTCTTTGAATCAAGTTCTTGTTAAAACAAGTGAGAAAAGATTTTAAAACTGGCTACCAACTTCTTTAATTGCATAAAGCAAGACAAAGTAGCATATGAAGAGACATGATTGTGAGCCGAATAAGGCATGTTGAAAATTTTGTCAACAGACAAGTCGGGGAACTCATGAAAATACCAGGGTTCAAAGGGTCTATCTGAGAAGCATAGAAAAACAGAGATATTGCGTTTGTTTCAGTCACTCTTAATAATCTAAATTCGGTTCAATGATTTAACAAGTCAAAGATATATGTTAATGGTTGGAAGCAAGGTTAAATGTGATGAGGGCAAGAGCGATCGTTGCAAAAGCTAAAGCCACAAACTAGCCACCATATTTTTTTAAACTTACAACCTTTCTTTGCATGAAATAGGAACACATGTTACCTTCAAATCAAAGATTTTATAGCCTAAACATCAAGGACTATAATTTCTCACTTTTACAAATGCAAGAATCAATGTTGCTGCACAGGTTTGATAATTAAATCATGGTAAAAATTCATCATCTTATATCCCTCGGAGACACACTTTCTTATCCAGGGATTTTAATTTTCATTTGTTGGGTGATACATTTCTTAAATTGAACTTTCACTCCTAGAAGACGTGCCTTTTGGTCGAGTTATTCCCTTTGACCCCTAGAAGAAGTACGTTTTAGTTGAGTCATTCCCTTTGACTCTTATAAGATATACCTTTTAGTCGAGTCATTCCCTTTGATTCCTATAAGACGTACCTATAAGACGTACCTTTTAGTCAAGTCATCTCCTTTGATTCCTATAAGATGTAAATTTTAGTCAAGTCATTTCCTTTGGCCCCTAGAAGACGTACCTTTTAGTCGAGTCATTCCCTTTGATTCCTATAAGACGTACCTTTTAGTCGAGTCATCTCCCTTGATTCCTAGTAAGAAGTACCTTTTAGTCTAATCATCTCCCTTGATTCCTATAAGACATAACTTTTAGTCGAGTCATTCCCTTTGACCCCTAGAAGATGTACCTTTTAGTCGATTCATTCCCCTTGACCCCTAAAAGACGTACCTTTTAGTCGAATCATCCCCCTTGATTTCTATAAGGCATACTTTTTAGTCGAGTCATCCCCCTTGACCCCTAGAAGACGTACCTTTTAGTCGAGTCATCCCCCTTGATTCCTACAAGGTGTACTTTTTAGTCGAGTCATTTCCCTGGATTCCTATAAGACGTACCTTTTAGTCGAGTCATCTCCTTTGATTCCTATAAGATGTACCTTTTAGTCAAGTCATTCCCTTTGATTCCTATAAGACGTACCTTTTAGTTGAGTCATTCCCTTTGATTCCTATAAGACGTACCTTTTAGTCGAGTCATTCTCTTTGGCCCCTATAAGACATACCTTTTAGTCGAGTCATCCCCCTTGATTCCCAGTAAGATGTACCTTTTAGTTGAGTCATTCCCTTTGATTTCTATAAGACGTACCTTTTAGTTGACTCATTCCCTTTGATTCCTATAAGATGTACCTTTTAGTCGAGTCATTCCCTTTGATTCCTATAAGACGTACCTTTTAGTCGAGTCATTCCCTTTGTCCCCTAGAAGACGTACCTTTTAGTCGAGTCATTCCCTTTGATTCCTATAAGACATACCTTTTAGTCAAGTTATCTCCCTTGATACCTAGTAAGATGTACCTTTTAGTCGAGTCATCTCCCTTAATTCCTATAAGACGTACCTTTTAGTTGAGTCATTTCCTTTGACCCCTAGAAGACGTACCATTTAGTTGAGTCATTCCCTTTAATTCCTATAAGACGCACCTTTTAGTCGAGTCATTCCCCTTGACCCCTAGAAGACATACCTTTTAGTTGATTCATTCCCCTTGACCCCTAAAAGACGTACCTTTTAGTCGAGTCGTCCCTTTAATTCCTATAAGATGTACATTTTAGTCGAGTCATTCCTTTGATTCCTATTATACGTACCTTTTAGTCGAGTCATCCCCTTTGATTCCTATAAGATGTATCTTTTAGTCGAGTCATTCCCTTTGATTCCTAGAAGACGTACCTTTTAGTTGAGTCATTCCCCTTGATTCTTAGAAGACGTACTTTTTAGTCGAGTCATTCCCTTTGATTCCTAGAAGACGTACCTTTTAGTCGAGTCATTCCCCTTGATTCTTAGAAGACGTACTTTTTAGTCGAGTCATTTCCTTTGATTCCTATAAGACGTACCTTTTAGTCAAGTCATTCCCTTTGATTCCTATAAGATGTACCTTTTAGTCGAGTCATTCCCCTTGACTTTTAGAAGACGTACCTTTTAGTCGAGTCATTTTCTTTGATTCCTATTAGACGTACCTTTTAGTCGAGTCATCCCCTTTGATTCCTATAAGACGTACCTTTTAGTCAAGTTATTCCCTTTGATTCCTATAAGATTTACCTTTTAGTCGAGTCATCCCTTAGATTCTTATAAGACGTACCTTTTAGTCGAGTCATTCCCCTTGACCCCTAGAAGACGTACCTTTTAGTCGAGTCCTTTGATTCCTAGTGAGACGTACCTTATAGTCGAGTCATTCTCCTTGATTCCTATAATGATGTAACTTTCACAAAAGTCCTTTGATGATAAACTGGGGAAAAATTTAATTCTTGTGTGGGAACTTCACTTTTCTGGCAAATAAAATCTCTTTATAATAATCTTTGTTTTGGATAATTTTCTTATTAGTTTTGATGTGATTTCAGGAGCCCGCCTGAAGAGCAGGGCGAATAAATGAAAAGTCAAGCAACATGGTGAAGAAGTTGAAAGTCAAGCAACATGGTGAAAATTTGAAAGTTAACAGATTGATGAAATAGCAAGTCAGGAGCCCGCCTGAAGAACAGGGTGATGAAATTGCAAGTCAGGAGCCCGCCTGAAGAACTGGGTGATGAAATTGTAAGACAGAAGCCCGCCTGAAGAACAAGGTAATGAAATAGCAAGTCAGGAGCCCGCCCAAAGCACAGGGCGAATAAATAGAAAGTTAAGCAACAAGGTGAAGCAATTGAAAACCAAGCAACAAGTAATGAAATTGCAAGTCAGGAGCCCGCCTGAAGAATAGGGTGATGAAACTTAAGTCAGGAGTCCAATAGAAGCTGTATAGATAGGATTTTGTAATTTTATTTATGTTTTAACTTGTAATTTTCATTTTGATGTAATGACAGAGCGCGGAATGGAACCTCGATGGAACCTCACTCGACTCTCCAAACTCGATATAGTCCATTTCCTTCTAATCCTTTGAGACACCGTCACTTTATTCCTCCATAACTTGGGTGGGAAGGATGGCTTAAGTCATGACTCTATTGTTCTTCTTCTTTCTGTTTCTTCCTTTGAATAATGGTCGGGACAAAATTCTGTCTTGTTGTCTACTTCTTTGTCTAAAATACTTCGTGTTTACATTCAAAGGGGGCATGATGTAGACACCTAATTTCGTCCCTCCCCGATATCGTTTTTACCTATTTTTTACTTTATCCTACCGTGTACCCTCACCCATGTAATTATACCCCGCAAAAATACAAAAATAACAATCCTTAACAAATTTTATCTTGTTTTAATCCTATCCTAACAATCCCTCCCTATTAAATTTTAATACCTTCCATACCCCTACCCTCACCTACCCTACTACCTATGTCACCCTACCCATTTCCCCATCATATTTTTCCTTTTGGGGTCCATATCAGAAAAAGAATTCTATTTTTGGGTTTTCGATTGAAAAGAAAGTGGGGCCCACACATTTGCCCATTCTCATTAATACTCACAGAAAAAAGAATTCTTAACCAAGCTTGAATACATTCTAAAAAGAGATGATAACAACTTATGGGGCCCACATCACAACAACCTGGGGGTCTTTTTATTTCTTCTCCATTCATGATACACCATACACAGATAAAAAATGAGGCGCATAGAGAAGATAAAAGGGATTTTTTTCTTCGTCTTCCTTTTTCTCAAGAAGACTCTCACTAACCTCACCATTAATTTGAAAAAACACATTAAGCTGCACACATGCATATAGCCACTGAAAGCACCCATTGTTCGTACTTTGCAAAGAAAAAACAAAAATGGAAGGCAATTGATGGAATTCGGTGAAGGAACAAAGCAAACGACGTGAAAACCCGATTTCTGTTCAAGTTTTTCTGGTGACTTCGGGGCGAAATCAGTTTCAACCGATCGTCTTTTGAATTAGTCTTCTAATCACCAAATTTCCTTTATTTTCCTATAATTTCTGAATGGGATCTAGCTGGAATCAGATGATTTTAGTATTTTGCTCATTTTCATCTCATCGGAGCTCGATTTCTATAGGTCTTCATGTTCGATGGGACTTTTGGAGCTTTAGGTTTGTCTTAGGTGATTCATACTCAAAATCGGGTTTCAGTTTTCTTAATTTTCATTCCTAGTTTGGGTACCTGGTTTTTCCTTGCGTGTCAATCAGTTAATTGAGGTCAGTTTTGGGGCTTCAAAAGTCTCGATATATAGTTGGAATTAGTTGTTGCTGAGGTTCTATTCAAAATTCTACGTCAGGGGTTCTTTGACTATTATCAATGAAATCGGTTCTTCAAAGATCTATCTCTTAACTCTATTTTTTATTATATCGAAGTTGGTTAATATCGTGATTTTGTGATTCAGAATATTTTGAGCAAATGTTGATTGTTTGTTGTGGATATGAATGATTGGTATGCTTAAATGTTTGAATCTTCATTGGGATACGTATTCGATGTTGGTTTCGAATTTTGAAAAGTGACTTAATAGTCGAACTAGTTTAATCATGTGAGATTTGGGGGGGTGGAATTAAAACATTGATAAAAAATGAATATTAGTTTATGTTGATTCATTGATAATCCTTGATTCGGGATAAGCATCAACTTTGTTCAAATTCGATAGTCTCATGGTTTAAGTCGATAATGGTTAGGCAAACGATAAAGGGTAGGCATATTTAAGAATGTTGGATTAAGGAATGCTTGAAATGTATGTTGAATGGTTCTGTTTTATCACTTTTGAATCAATTGTACAATTTGGTCGGGGAATGCCCCGAAGTATCTATATATATTTATTCACCGGGGAATGCCCCGAGGTACTTGTATTTATTAGCCGAGGAATACCCCGAAGTATTTTGTACTTGGAGGATGTCTGTGATGAAGGCCCGCGGCGTCGGGTAAAGCATTGGAGCATAGTTTAGGATTAGTCTAGAATAGGATTTACATTTCTGCATTTTTCTCTTTTTGGACTGTATAATTGGACTGGACATTATTTTGGTTTCGAATTTTGTTTGATTTGTTTTGTTTTGCTTATTTTCTACGTTTAAGTGGTTTGTACATCTTATAGTGTCAAAATTTACCGATACGTTTCACCAAAAGACCGTGGTCAAACCACAGGATCGAGGGGTGCCTAACACCTTCCCCTCGGTCAACAAAATTCCTTAGTCGGAATCTCTGTTCGCGAACCAGTTTAAAGAGAAATCATTTTTGAAAAGGATTTTCCAAAGGTGACTTGGCACACCGGATTATGCCAAGTGGCAACCCTGAGTTTTGAATATAAATAATAATTTTTTGAAACAAACTTTCTTTATTTTGTCACTTTAATAATAAAAAACCCTTTCGACCCTTAAAATTTACTCTTATTGGAGTTAAAAAAATAAGGTGTGACAGTGCTGACCACTAATTGTGCTGGAAGCGGCACCCTACTGAGTCGGGCAACCAAATAAAATTAGGGGACGACTGGACTGACCCTGCTGACCACTATTTGGGCAATCCCTGACTCTGTGGCCTGGCTTGCCACACCCAAAGCATACATCACTGCCAGCTCTATACACACCCTGATGGTTTCTATCGTATTTCTGGCAAAGAGGATTTGTACGGCCACTATTTACACTGCCCTAGGACTTAGAGCCTAGCGCCCTATCCTGATTATCATTTCAGAACTTCAGCACTGGCACACTAGATGAAGAAGGAGTTGGGGATGAAGATTTTTTATAAAATTAAGGACGTTTACCACCCTCTGACCTCGGTTGACAAAACTAAAGCTACCTATTCTGGACCTCTTATTCTTCCTCTCCCTTTTCTTAAATTTCTGCTCCTCAATCCATTGAGCATGGACCATCAACCTAGAGAAGTCCAACCTAGAGAAGTCCATCTCCTTAATCAACATCGTGGTCCTACACTCCTTGACCACGCTATAAGATACCCCAGAAACAAACTTACTCATCTTAGACCTGTCATTAGACACCACATTAGGAGCATACCTGGCTAGTCGAGTAAACCTAAGAGAATACTCTTCCACACTCACATTCCCATGCTTTAAATTAATAAACTCCTGTATTTTAGCTTCCCTACTCTTTCATACTCATATTCCCACGCTTTAAATAAATAAACTCCTACATTTCAGCTTTCCTTAACTCCAAGGGAAGAACCTATATAAAAATGTTATAGCAAATTCGTCTCATTCAATAAGCCATGCATCTGTGCCTCTATCTCTCTTCCATTGCTTATATCAGGTGTGAGCAATATCTTGCAAGTTAAGCACCCAACTATGTACTCTCACTAGAAGTCACACCCATAATGTCAGTTACCTTCTAAACCATGTCAAGGAACTCCTACAGATCCTCATCAGACTTGGATCGCGAAAACAGAGAAGGGTTCATTCGGGTGAAGTCCTAAATTCTAACTGAGGTAGTATTAGCCACTGAAACGGCTGGGACAACAGCCTACTGATTATTCTAAGTTGCTACTGAGTAAGCTAAAGTAGTAAATGCATCTCTGAATTAGGCCAGAGATACATGCTCATTCAAGGAATCTTTCTGATCAAGCAAAGATGCGGGCTGATTCCCATTTCTTCTTCTGTTAGTCTTTTTGGGAGGTATGTTCTGTAAATGAAAAGAATATTGAATTAGAAAGGGATTTTAAATTGAGCTCATGCTCATTCTCACGATATGAATACTGAAAGAAGGGAAACTTTTCTTAAAACATTTTATAGCCTCTTGTCCATAAGTGTGAAAAGCTTCGCACCCATACACAAAACTCTACTCAACGCAGCTTTCAGAAATCTTAGGACACTTTAAAACCTTAGACTCTGATACCAAGTTTGTAACAACCTGGGAGTACACCCTAGACACCACACGATGCTTACAGTCACAAGTGACCACAAGCTAACTCATGAGTTGATACCTGTTGTGAACATTGAATAATATACAGGTAACGAACATATGAGGGACAACAAAATATGCCATAAGGTTTTAAATACAAAAGAATATCTATGAAATCAAAAACCTGGAAACAAGTATCTAAATACAACTGTCTAAAAACTGGTAAAATAATGACAAAACTGACTAAACTGTCTGATAGTATCTGAAAGCCTCTAAACTGATTGAACAAGAGTTGAAGGGACAGACCCCAACTAACTTCAACTATCTAACTAAAGTAAAATACTAAAATAAACATAATCGGTCCTTAGAATATGAGCACTCACCACTACTACTGTTGTTGATGCTAGAATATCTAAGTGCAGTCAAGAACCTGAGCATCTAAACCTATGATATGAGATATCATAGCGCAAAAAATAAGTATACAGACAGTACTTTGAATGTACTGGTATGCTAAATAAGGTTAGGCTGATATGCATGGTCTCATGTGCATAATAATAACTGGTTGAATAAATAGCATGAGATAACTGATGCATAGTATGCGCGAAGGTTGTAAAATCTGAGAATACATAACCAAGCATATAACATGATACTGGAATAGTCTGTAAATTGAAATACTGAAATTTGAGTATCATTTAACTGATAAACTATATGATATAGTCAAGCAAACCTGAACTGACTTTCAAACTGAGACTGGACTGAGACTGTGGAAGCTATAATCTAACTCACATACCTCAATATGAGCTAATTGGGGTCCAACCTGTGACCCTAGTTGGAAGGGAGTCAGTATCGTACCACGGGTACTAACACTGACTTTGTGGATCCACTAAAGTAAAGTCCCGAAGGACTAAAGAATCACCCTCTAGTGAGATATATGTCAACCCTCAACTGGCAGGTTAACATCTCAAGCTACACTGGCTACATAATTATGGAATACAGGAACTGCTACTAAAGGTCACACTCTCAACTGGAAGGTGAGCCTCCATACTTGGGTTCGCTCAATGCTAAATCTTACTCCTAACTAAACTGACTCGGATTACTAAACTGGTCTAAGTTTAACTGATCATATTAACTGACTGGACTGATAATACTCTAATATATCCGAAACCATCCTAAAAGTACTGAGACTAAGTAAACAACTAAGTTTTCAGGGATTCATAACCCCCAGGACTCAATAACATTAATCGTAGAAACATACTAAAGCTTCAAAGCATAAAAAGTAGCCATTGTTCAAAATCCAACCATTTAGGCATTTCATCAAATATTTAAAATTCATGAACTTAGGCATAGGGATGATTTAAACATGTGGGAATAACATAATCATAACAATAAAACCATACATTGGGGATTTAACATGGAATTTCATGCATCAAATGTGTAAGGGCTACTTTCCAACTAAAATCACTTGCAAACATCATGTATAATCAAAATTCATAAAAGTTTCATAAAAATAACTCATTGTAAATGTGTAAATTCATGATTTAAAACATAAAAATAGGTTCTTGGACTCCATGGGTGAAAAGGGCCCATGGATGAACATCTAAAATACCTTAATTGAAGAATTTGTAAAGATTATTGGTGATTTCTTGAAGCTTAAGCTTGAATTTTGAAGAGGATAAGGTTTGTTCTTGAGACAAGATTGCTTTCTATTGAGAGAATTTGTGAATAAATGGGTAAATAATGCACCTAGGGACCCTAAATCTCATGTTATGGACGAGCTTGGGTGGGGAAATTGACCTGAACGCCCTTAATAACGAGGATTTAAGAAGCTGGAGGAGGCCACCCAATGCGGTACGACCCCTGGCTGGGTCAAGCAGCCAACGCAGTGTGACTCCTGGTTGGATCAAGTAGACAAAACGGTGCGACCGTAAGCCTGGGTCAACTACCCATTGCGGCGCGGCTCCATTGTGATGCCTTACTGTTTTGGTTATCCAAAAACGGTCTAAACCTCTTCTAAAAATTCTAAAACTCACCCGGGATGTACCTTTGATATCCCCGACCATGAATCCACCTTAAATTGACATTCTACGATTGGAAAGGTCGAAACTAAAATCATTGAAGTTTAAGGGGCTTTGAAAATAACTTAATCTTAACACTTAGTGAAATTTTTTAACTCTTGGACTCCTTTAATATGCAATAGTCAGCTGAAATGAGCTAGGATCATACGGAGTCTTATAGTAATCCTCGCAAGACTGCAAATATTGCTAACTTTTAACTTTAGCTAATCTGTAGAACTTCCATCCAAAGAAACATTTCTAAGTTTGGGAGGGGTTGATTTGTGGTGACTCTGAAGCTCTAGTCCTTGATACTTCATATTTTAAACTTTTTTTGGACTTGTAACCTCCATCTATTTCAAATCTTGGTCAATGAATAATAAGTACATATTTTATTAAAAATTATTTTAAAATAAAATAACTAATAATAATGATAATAATAAAAATAGATAAAACATGAAATTATGCGTAGTGATGAAGAAACTTTGCCGAACTTCTGAACTGTGACATCTTTGTGAAACAATGTGAACGTCCTTTATTTGAAGTGAAAATCCCTTTCATGTATAATAATTTGGTTGAACCCACACTCTTTAATATCTCTTAATACCTTCTTAACCACTTTTCAGAATAACGCCCTTAAAAATTGTCTCAGTTTTGACTCAAGATAGATGTTGATGCTCCATCACTAAAAGATCGAGCCTTATATAGGTTGTCTAAATATTCCATCAAGAAAAATTAGGTCAAGCGTAATTTAAAAAATATGCTTTTAGAAAAATTTAAAACTAAGAGGCTGAATCCTCCATGGATTGCCTACGTATCCAACAGGAATCTGGCTAGACTTATTTCACTACATACAAAACAAAAAGAGAAAATTAAATTTTTCTTCCATTATAACAGAGGCCAATACAAGCCGCCTACATACTTGTCAAGGAATCAGGT
Organism: Capsicum annuum; assembly: GCF_002878395.1. NCBI lineage: Eukaryota > Viridiplantae > Streptophyta > Magnoliopsida > Solanales > Solanaceae > Capsicum > Capsicum annuum. Next base: position 51,716,099 of record NC_061112.1, read on the forward strand.
CAACTATAGTTTGCATTACAAGCAAAGTGGAATTTTTGAAAAATTTCTATCTAAGAGACCAAACTAAGATGGGTTTTCTACGTATTTTCCTAAGAGAATTAGGTTATTCGTAGTTGTATTACATAGGAGAAAGAGCATTACACAAGAAACAAATAAAAACGTCTAGACATAGTATCTCTTAAAAGAATATGCAGTGATAGCCCTCGACCACACTTCACCATCTATTTCTGCTAAAATCAATGCTCCACTAGTCAGCACTAGGTGAACCATGTAAGGACCTTGTCAGTTAGGTGCAAATTTTCCCTTAACTTTATTCTAGTGCAGAAGTGTGCACTCCAACACTAATTGCCCTAGTTTGAATATCTCGATTTACCTTCTTGTTGAAAGCTTTGACCATTCTATTTTGATAAAGTTGCCTATGACAAACTATATTCATCTTTTTCTTATCAATTAGCATCAATTGTTCATATCGATTTTAAATTCATTTAGCATCACTCAACTCAGCTCCCTGAATAATTCTCAAAGATGGTATCTCTACTTCTGCAGGTAACATAACTTTTGTCTCATAAATCAAAAAATAAGGCATAGCTTTAATAGAAGTCCTAATAGTTGTGTGATAGCCAAGGAGGGCAAATAAAAAATTTGTATGCCTGTGCTTATAGTTATCAATCATCTTCTACAATATTCGTTTGGTGTTCTTGTTGAAAGCCTTAACTACTTCATTCATCTAAGGACGGTAAGGGGTGGAATCATGGTATGTAATCTTACACTTCTCGCATATCTCACGCATCGGTGAGGCAGAACTTCAGAAATTCTCTCAAATTTATTTTTTTCACAACACACCTTCAAACCGCTACATAACAAACTAACCCTTTATGTCGAGATCAATATCGGGAGTTTTACTTACCCGAATTCACTTTTAAAAAAGTTTTACGGCTTCTTTATCGTTTTACTAACATAAAATCAAGCTATATTAAATCACATTTCCCTAATCCATTTTCGGATTACCCTAGATCGTACCTCACTTAGATTTCGTCCGAGCCTAGCCTAGCCTAAAATTTCTTACTCCAAATTCGGGGAAGATCTTAAGTTGAATTTTTGTACAAGATACTTATCCGTAACGACGACGAAGAGAGTCATTACAGTTGGTATTAGTTATGCTAAAAGTTTTCTCATGTAGTGTTTGATTTGGTGTATTAAAATAAGATGCATAACATAATTTCTACAAAAAATTATCAGTTTACAAAAATATCTTCCACAAACATGGTTAAAGGGCGTGGAAAAGGTTTAGAGGGATAGTTGTATCTCTAACAATGCTAATACATGTATTAGAGTTCATTGCATTACTGATACTATGGATTTTCATACATTGTTATACATACCTTCTTGGAAACAGCCTCTGGTAGAAATGCAAGGTAACACTGCGTACAATACACTCTTATGGTGGGGCCTTTTTTCGGATACCGCGCATACCGATAGCTTTAGTGCACCGGATTGTCCTTTTAGTTATACACTCCTTAATACCAAATAGACTGTATAACTAATGGAAGACATTAATTATACATAGATTGAAAAAGTTACCAAACAAGGTGCTAATAATACATAAAGCTAATGCATGCATTATCTATAATATATTAAAAGTGTGAAGGGCCTTAAAAATAGTGTTTGAACTTTTTGCCCTTTATTAAAAAACTCCACAATAGATAAAATCATCTTTTCACTATTTTTCTTTAATTAAAAATGTGAAGGACCTTAGAAATAGCATTTAAACTTTTAGTCCTTCATTAAAAAACTCCACAATAGACAAAATCGTCTTTTCACTATTTTTCTTTAATTTATAATATTAAATATTGACTACAGTAAATATATAAAAAAAAAAAAATAGAAAAGATTCTCTACTATTCTCTACTTGTAGTTGGATTTCTAAATTTATGGTAATATTTTATTAAAGAAGATCCAATTTAAAAGGAATCATTATACAAAACAAATTCTATATAAGGTAAAGTTCTAAATATTTTATAAAATTCATGAAACTATTTTATTTATGAATCATGTTTTTTATAATATCATAGCTTTTATGTGCAATTTAGTTCTAAGATTATTACATGTCGATAGTATATTTATTTTCAAAAATTTGTGATTTTTTTATACATGTGCATTAGATAGGAGGGGATCAAGGTCACAAATTAGAATAGAAGGTTAAATTTTTTTCAATTTATGAATCATATTTTTTGCAATGTCGTAATTTTTGTGTGCACGGATTTGGGAAAAAGGTTAAATTCTTTTAATTTATGAATCATATTGTTTTTTATAATATCGTAGTTTTATGTATAATTTAGTTCTAATGTTATTACAAGCTCGTAGTATATTTATTTTTAAAAATTTATAATTATTTTTTATACAGCTGCATTAGATAGAAGGGTAGAATGTCGTAGCTTTTGTGAGTAATTTAGTTCTAATATTGTTGCAGGTCCATAGTAAATTAGTATATCTATTTTCAAAAACTTGTGATTCTTTGTTATACATGTGCATTAGGTATGAGGGTGTGAAAGTTACAGATTAGGGTAGAAGGTTAAAATATTTTTTATTATAAATCATATTTATTTTTTTATAACATCGTAGCTTTTATGTGTGATTTAACTATAATATTGCTGTATGCCCATAGTATATTTGTTTTAAGAAATTTATAAAAAAAATTATACAAATATATTAGATAGAAAGGTATGAAGGTCACAAATTAGGGTAAAAAGTTGGAAAGTTATGTTTTAAATTAATGTTTGATAGGTTTAGATTTGTAGGAATCTGAGTGCATTGTCTATTATCATGTATTATAATTGTGGGACTAAAGACATCCCTTAGATTGAAAAGAGTTGTTTAAATGAATATAATACAATGTTGTGAGGCCTTTATATACGTGACGTACCAATTGAAATTGGTACCAAATTTTTAAAAGTTTTAAATATGTAATAAGAATGTAATCAGTGATTTTGTAAGGATTTTACTTTAAATATAAAATTTAAATATAGAAAAAAAAATAATCATACCATAAATATGGTTCAAATTGATGTGTCTTTCTTAGCTTCTAGCAACAAGGGGAAGAGGTACTACATGACAAACGCAAAAATGATGATTCGGAAATCACGTGAAACTTTTAATGGTAAAATTAAATGTGCTTATACTAAAATATATGTTTATATTTACATTATTATAATAAACGGTGAATAATCTTTAAAAGGTGATTTGAACTTTTTGTACTTCATTAAAAATCATCGCAATAAATAAAATTATTTAATTTTAATTAATCAAATGTTATACACTAGTTTTTTCAAATAATGATTCCCAAATGTTATAGGCATGTGAATGAGCGGGAAAGTTCTTTTCCTTTATATGTTAAGTTAGTACTTCATTCGTCTCAATTTATGTGATAATTTTTTAATTTTGACGATTCAAATAAATCTATATTTATCATATTTTTTATATATTTTTAAATATTTAGTCAATTATTTTGACTAACAATATTTTTACTTAACTTTTAAATATATAAATTTTATTTTGAGTGACCTAAAAAATTTGTGCCAAAATTTACTATCAAACTTAAAACTGTTTGAATTCCAAAATACTGATAGTGACATAAATTAAAAACCAAAGAGAGTAATACACACTCCAAAAATTATGGAGATACTCTCTTGATTCAGGACTTATCACATTTTGAATTGGCATATCTATTAAGAAAAATAATTAATAATATAATTATATTATTATAATATTTCTATTAAATGATACTTAATTTGTATCTTAACATTAATTTAAAAAACAATTAATTTTAAATAAAAAAAATATCTTCTCATGTAAAAAATGATAGGTAGAAGGTAGAAAATTACTCTTCATCAATTAGCACCTAAATTGACAAAAAGTAAGCCCACCCATAATTGTGACTATTTTGTGCAAAAGGCCCCGGGGGAACTTATACGAACCAATGAAAATAGGACATGTTTGAATGCTAAATGTTGGCTAGATGTAATTTCTTACTCTCCCACAACCAAAACTCTACTTCGTAACTCCAAAACCCTGCCTACTCGTATTTCAGTCAGCTCAATCTACTCTTTTATTGCACTTGAACAGAGGTATCTTGGAAACAACACTTTTATCTTCACAGGTAGTGGTAAAATTTACTTATACACAGCCCTCCTTAGATCACGTTTTGTTGGAATTCACGGGATATGTTGTTGTATTTTTTTTTTCTTCTCTTCTTATGGCACTTGGATCAAAGATCTCTTAAAAATAGCCTCTCTACTTTTACAAGACAGTGGTAAGTAATGCTTGTATTCTACCCTTCCCAGACTGACTTGTGGGATTTCACCGGGTGTTGTTGTTGTTGTTGTTGTTTCTTTCTTTTCTCTTCTTGTTATTTTTCTTTCTGCATAATAGATTTCTCCCACCATTTTGTTGACTGTGTTTGATTTGTCGCAAATTTATATAATCATATATTTGCTTACTATAGCATAGTAGTAGCTGATTTCAAGTTCAGATAGGTTGTAATTGTCACAAAGAATTAATATAGAGCACCCCCAACTAATTTCAGATTAATGTCTAATTGATTAATGGTGGGAATGCTCTTTTATTTTTCTGAATTGGAGTAAATGGCCTAGTCTCATGGTTTAGGGGTTAAAAAGGAAAGGATGTTCTGCACCCAAGGGTGTGACCTAGTGGTCATGAAGTGGGTTGAGACAAAAAACACTAGGCGATTCTTCCCATCTGCCCTAGCCTTCGTTGTCTGAGTTACTGGATATTGATGCTGATGGGAAGTGGCAGGTATACCGTGGATTTAGTCAAGGTGCGCGAAAAATGGCCCCAACACCATATCAAATAAAAAGGAAAAGGGAAGGATGTTCTTGGAAAAAGAAGGTGGTTTCTTTTTGTTGTTTGTAAAGCAGAGTAATCGACTTTATGGAAGGATTCATGGATTTCTCATTGAAATCTTGTAGCAAAAGTTACTCTAGTCGCCCCCAACTAGTTTGAGATGAAGGACAATTGATTAATAGTAGTGATGCTGTTTTATTTTTTTCAATTTGGAGTAAATGAATGATAGGTTGGTCAAGTCACTTGTGTCACTTATTTTCATATCAAATTCAATAGGTGTTCTTTCTATAGGTCAAATGAAAAAAGGTGTTCCTAAAAAAAAAGTGTTTTTTGTATCTAAGTCTTGTGCCAAGGGTCTATAGGAAACAACCTCTCTACCGCACCTCTGAGGTAGTGGTATGGACTGCATACACTCTACCCTGCCCAGATCCCACTTTGTAGAAATACACTGGGTATGTTATTGTTGTTGTTGTTGTTTGTTGCTAAGTAGTAGACTATATATGCTAGGTTCATGGATTTCTCTGTGTTACTTGCAGTTAAGCAATAAAAGTTGGAATAAAATGATAAAAAGGCGATTTTACAAGCTTGAACATGGTGATAGAGATGCTCCTTCGGAGTCTTCTTCATCCTCCGACTCTGGATTTGAGGCAGAGGCAACAGAAGATGAAGAGGAGGAGGAGCAGGATGATAATGATACAAAGGAAGAGGATGATGGTGTTGCTCGTCTGACAGGGGGAAATGAATCTTCTTCTGGTATGTTTTACCAGATGATCTGCAGTTGCTTCTTGTCTGTATTGTTTGGTGACAATTCATTGCTTGGAGGGTATTTCAAGAAATGGGAATTCTCTCAAGCTTTTGTTTGATACCTGGATTAGGGGAAACATTGTCTGATATCTTTAGATAATTCTTGATTTTAAATCTCAGTCAGCACGCCTAAGCTACAGTCTCTATTAAGTTATAAATAATCCCACATAGAATGCAAAAGGGCATCCAATCTTTCATTGGCCCATTCTCGCACCCGTAAGTCTACATTGATGTTTACTTGTGAGCATCAAAATGGGGTTGCATGTGGCGGATGTTGAGTTATAAATTGTCGACATGTATTGCAAAAGGGATTCCGCTAGGGTTTGGGTGTTTGGTCATTCCATAATTCAATCACTATCTCTTCATGGCACCGCTGATAACAGATTTTCTCCTCCCCCCTCCTCCTCGTTTTCATTTGATGCAGGATATGAGAGTGAAGATAGCTCTGTCAATGAAGTTAATCTTGACTCATCAGGTTGGATTTAATCTGTTGTCCCAACTGTTTGCTAGTTATGAGTCTTATGGAAGTTTCTGCTTGAAAATCATACTTGTCTATACTATAAGTATTTATGTTGGCGCTAAACCACATATGAGGGAAGGTACAGTAGGCATAAAAATGGAAGCTGCTATATTCCTCATTCCTTATTGTAGGATCAACATTGTATACACTGTTTCGAACGCTTACTCTCTGCTACTCGGGTAATCATTTGATTGGGAAGATTACAACTTGCATGTCACTGAGAGCGTGGATTACATCTAGCAAAGGAGTAAGGTGATATTCCCTTGCTCCATTTGGGGAAAAGAAAAAAAAATGAGAAGTTTGATGCTGTATGTTTAACTTGTTGGGGGAGATCCAGACCTACGAACTTATTCCTAGTCTGGAAGCTACTACAGCTTTTGAGTTGTAATATGGAACTTGAAGTTTCTGCAGAATCTATGTATCAGAAATTCCCTGAAATTAGGGATGTCAGTTCTTTTCTTTTGATTGATAATTCTTCATGGAGATGATCGTGTCTTAAAGATTTGGCTTTAGTGTTCATCGTAGCCATTCTCTCCCTCTGGAGTTTTAAGGCTTCTTGTTGACTAATGTTGGAAAGATTGCATTCATATCTTCTTTTGTATCTTTAGCACATCCTTATGGCATTTGGCAAAATGATTTAATAATGGAAACATAATGTTAGATTTTCTTGATTTTTATTTGAAAACCAATACACTTCTTAAAATTGCTAGCTAGCGCTGAATGAGAACTTATTTTGATGCTATTTCAACAACAACAACAACAAACCCAGTGTATTCCCACATAGTGGGGTCTGGGGAGGGTAAAATGTACGCAGTCCATACCACTACACCCAAAGACGTAGAGAGACCGTTTCCGATTTTGCTGCTATTTCAAGATGGAAATTGAAAGATCTTTTTGAACTATGATTTTCTTTTCGTAATTTATATGTTAGGGTCGTCTTATGCAGTTTGTCATTGGCTCATGCTAATGGTCTGAATCAACTAAAATAAAACTTCTGGTTGTTTGCTAATTGTTTTCATCAAAATTATATAGAACTCTAGATTGATTGCCGATTGAATGAATGATATAAGGGATATATATATTGGACGAAATACCTAACATTGATTGCCCTTCCATGCTGCTTTCATCAACTTCAGAGAAGCAACTCTAAATTTTATTTGTGTTTAATCGTGCTGCACCAGAGCTATAGTGGCATTACTTCGTTTTCTGTTTCGAAATAATTTGAATTGTCAGGCTTTGTGTTTAATTCTAAGTCTTCTCTAAATTGCCATTGTTAGGTCTTCCAACGAGCGATGAAGATGTTACAACTCTAAAGGACACCAAGTTTGCTGATGAAAGTTATTCATCTGAAAAGGTGATTGCAGAATCAGATAATATGCAGAATAATTCTATGCCCGAAGAGGATGAGATTCCAAGTGATGCTGCAGACTATGTCTTGAAATGTAAATCAGTTTATAAGTGCAGGCTGTGTCCTAGAATCGTCTGCCTGACAGTTCAGACTCTAATTGCTCATCTTAAATCCAAAGTAAGCATTCAGTATCATTGTTCTCATTTTTCCAATTGTGACTAAATTTACTTCTTCAAACCATATTCCATGTGAATTTTGTGGTGCTAACTGCTAAACATCCCCGTTACTCCTGCAATCTTGCTCTTTCCATTTCAAATAATCTTAAATGTGTGTTGCGGTGACTGATCTAATGATAGTATTCATATTTCTTACAGAAGCATGCCCGTTCTGAAAAGCTGTTGAAAGAAGGGAGGCTTAAACTTATGCTTAATGAAGATGGAAATATCGAGGGACAAATTCATCCTGAGGAGGAAGATAGTCCAACTAGAGGGCAGGTTTGTTCATTTGCATTTTACTGCATGAAGATTTTTTTGACATAAAGTGAAAAAAACTGATATTTTCCGTAAGTTGCTTACATCATAATTTATGTATCATAATAGAACCCTTCAGCATCAAAGAAGAAAAGCAAAGGACTGAAGAGGCAACTCAGGGAGGAGAAGTTTAAAAAGGTAGATGCTTAGTTCTGGCCCTGATAACCTATGTTACTTGTGGTAAAATACCTTGTTTACTTGTGGTGAAATACCTTGTTAAGTCAAATGAGAATTTTCAAATTCACTGCAGAATAAGGAAAACTGTTTGCCCGTGGAGAATACTGAAGAGTCAAGAAAGAACTCTTCCAGGAAGAGGCAGAAAAACAAATGAAGAACATAGTTAAATCTTGATATATATGCCCTGAGCAGGAATTCTTGCTACAAAAAGGTAGAAGTAAAATGAACTACATGTCTTGTACGGGCGGAATTAGTTGTGATTTGCTCTACGGTGTCGCCCAAAATATCGCATTCCTTTTTTTCAGTTTTTGGTCCGAGAGAGCAATTTTGTACTTGGATGTTGGATCTGAAGCTTTGTTTTCCTAGTAAGTTCATGACGAAGATATGAATGCATTTCAAAGCTTTTTGGCAGATCTGTTATGTAAAATGAAATGAAATTTCAAATTTATATATGCATGAAGATGTTACGACTAAATTGACAAATACACCCACCCCCTTATGTAAGACCCAGGATATTTACAAAGTGGCAAAGTGCAATGGAAACCAGCATATTACATTACTATATACTCATGCTTTTGTGATTTTGCAGGTCCTGCAATATCTAATTTGTATCTGTAAGCAAACCGAGTATACATCAGCAACGGAAAATGTTTGCTAATTTGCATCTGTGTGCGAAATGACTAGCATACATCAGAATAAAAGAAAATGCAAAAGTGCCATAAATGGTGCAGTTCATCATAAAATGGCTTGTCTAGGTAATGTGATTCAGTAGCTGCCACCCTGCCAGCCAAAAACGGATAAATGCATGAAGATGCCCTGCCTGTCTGAATCTTCACGATTGTAGTACTTACAAAACTAAAATCAACATATCAGAAGTATATGTGGTCATGGCAATTTTTTCGAAACTCACATTTTGGAGTATATTGTAAAGCTAAAGATGGTGCCATATAAGCAGAGGTTTTGACACCGTTCCTGAATGCATACAGAAGTACAAAGAACCAGGTTAACAGACACAAAATGCAACTCGTGTTCATATCAGTTTCAAAAAGCTCCACTGAGATAGACGAAGACATCAAAAAAGAGATTAATGATCATGTATTAGGAAGACGAAGACATCAAAAAAAGAGATTAATGATCATGTATTAGGATTTAGGATGAGATGATAGCCCAACAGAATGATGTCAAACTAAAAGCTTAGGAGTTCAGGCAAAAGGTTAACTTCCTTCCACAGTTAGGTCCCACTCACGTCTGATCCAATCTTAGGAGAAGGTAGTTGCTCTTCACTTCCACCTGCTTCAGCTGTGTTATCATCAGGTGGAGGGGGGGCTTGCTCTCCAGTCTCGCTGTTTTCAGGGTGAAAATTGATGAGGAACTTTGTCACTCTAGGTTTGTCTGTTAGTATGTTTCTTTGTATCTTGTCAATTAAAACCGTTTGGGGAGGTTGTTCTCTCAGATTCTCATCAGTGTACTCGTTGTTCACAAAGTAGCCAATTCGTAGAAATTCTTGATCTACATAGGAACTGGTCAACATGAGCACAGTGACACCAAGTATATCTTCAGCAGGAATTCTGGCAGGATCTGGAGGGTCTGCCTAGTATTAGAACCAGGAAAACATTACACATCCAATCAGCAGAAAGGCAATAGACCTTGTAAAATTTAATTTACTTGTCAAGCCATGATATGATACCTGCAATAAAAAGCGGTAACTTCCAAGATTGACAGGGCCAACAAACACATCTTCTAGTTGTTGGTCATATGTCTCGTCGTCAGCAGATCCAACATAGGTGAGTTTCCATTCCAAATCTGCATGCAAATTAAGGCAAAAAGAAAATAGTAAAGCTGTTAAATTTACCGACTTTTAAATAGTGGAATACTTATTCGAAAAGAAAAGAGCAACACTCTTAGCTGCTTAAATTTTGAAAACAGTCGAGAATAGCATCCTGCAGAAAAAAAAAAAGGCCAACTTGGTGGGGGCATTTCTGTGCGATTGTCAAAGAATGGACCTACGTATCCTAACTGGGAAAGGATTTACAGTGCAAAGATGATTCTCTAGTATTTCAATCCCAAAAAGAGAAAATGATCAAAAAGCACTACATTATTTTAGCAAGTCACCGTTAAGGATTACACAAGTACCCCCTAAATTCACTGTGTGGTTCTTGGATCAAGCAGAACTCATTTTGTGCCATACCACATGAAAGGAACAATCTGATTTCCAAGGTAAGGTACGCATGTGAAATAAAAACTCCATAATAGCTAGACTCTTTTCCTCAAAACAATCTTTTATATGTCATAAGTAAAGAGTCCTTAAAGAAGAACAATGAATAATGATCCTTCTCTAATTCTCTTAAGTCACAAAAGTATTAATATTGTCAACAAAGAAAACCTCACCTCCAGAAAATTTACAATCAGGGAGCAGTTCGAGCAGATTAGAAGGTTCACTAACAATTGCTAAACTATCAAGTACATTTCCTTCCAAAGCCAACTACCTAAAGAGACCTGAATAGTTAAGACACATGAGCAAGGAGGATAATAGAGAGATAAGTTCATTAATCCTATGTTTTACCCTGCAGGAATGAAAGAGGAGTATTGGATATTATCACAGTAGCAGATGTCACATAGTACTAATTATTTTGTCATGAGTTTTTTCAGCAATAGTAGTGTATATCTTTAACATTCTTAATGTGAAATCTGAACTATAGAGTTGGGCTGTATTCAGGCTAGTGCTGGAACTAACACTGAACTACTATCCTCACCTTAAACCAATTTCAATGCTTTCGGTATTACATGTAAATGGTCTAAATTGGATCAACAAAATAGCAATATGGAGTAAGTGCAAACAAAAGAAAGTGCAGAGGCACGCAAGAAGCTGTGTATTCTTCAGAAGTCCAAATGTGGACAATATGCTACAATAGATTACTTTGATAACTGAACTACACAGAAAACTTCCAGTTACTGATTTATTCAGCCACCGTAAGGATGCATGGAAAGTGAGGCATAGGATTATGGTCCAACCTTATGAAAAATAGAAGAGTAAACATCTGCTGAAATCCTGTAATTCATTTTATATCTATTTCACTAATTATTTAGTATGTATGTTTGGTAGGATTCATGAAACTGGCCAGGACCATTAGGAAATCTATAGCATGTCGTAGAGGCGGATCCATGATTTAAACTTGATACGTTAGACCTTCAAGGTTTCTTCGAACTTAACTCATTGTACTTCTAAACTATGAGTTGGGTTCAAATCTATTTTGGTGAGATATTAGTAAGTTTTCTATGTGAGTTGGCGATCGAAAAACTGTGTTAAGATGAAACTGTTGTCTAAGAGCTGCATTGACCACTGGCACGTGTTTTCCTCTATCCAACTGGTTACTGATTAATAACCTGAAGAAAATACTTGCATCATGCCCAATTCCGTTCCACGAGTAATGCTAAGTTTCCTCAGACACTCCTAATTTTTTACTGATTGCGGAGCTAATTGTTCCATAGACCCTACATATTTTATGAGTATCTGTGGGTTTAATTTTCCAACTGTTTCATCTGCATTTATTTGGAACATTCGCAAGTATCCTGCAGTTCTTCGCATGCTATCAGTGTGTATATCCACATGACTAATCAATCAGTAACAATGACTGAGAGAAACCACACTATACTGTGAAGAATCCTACTTCACGAAAATGTACCAAATTGACATAGGGTTAGGTTCTATCCTATCATGGACTAAGATTCCGTAAAGCACCAAAGATTGGCCCTCGCTTCAAACACAAACCACTTTTCGCTGCATACGACACTTGACAATGTTTACCCTTCACGAAACAAAACTTGACCTCCATTACACGATTTTACAAATAGCCATGACATATGAAAACCACTAGCTTAATTAAAGTTATCTCAGAATACCAGAAAAATAAATATATTGGACATTTGATCTTTTCGCTGAGATAAAGGCATAAATCATTGATATAAGTCTGAAATTCTTCTAAGTACTCGTAGTAATTATATATCAGGAATCCTTTACAAGCTCTCCATTAAAGAAAATTAAAGCAGTATAGGCACATTAACCATTTCATCATATCGAGTTTTGGAATAGTAGAAAAAACAAAAATTTCAGATTTATAAACCTAATCATTCTCGATGTGGAAATTCCGTTAGATTCCAGAGGAAAACAACTGATCTCTCACAATTATCAAGTGAGTCAATAACATTGTAACAAAATTGAGAGCCAAATGATGTCTCCTTTCTATGAAATAACAAGAAAATTTCTCCAATAAATTTGGAAGGACAGGAAAACAGTCTTCTAGCAAATTTCTCCACAAGCAGCTTAAATGTCCATGAAACAACTAAAATAACAGCCACAACAAATTGAACTGAAAAACATTTCATATCGACTTTTGGAATAGTATAAAAAACAGATATCTCGAATGTGCAAATCTTAAGTCCTCCATTCTCGCTGTGAAAAATCCATTATTTTACAGAAAAACAACTGATCTCTAACAATTGTCAACTGAATCAATACAAATTTGAGAGTCAAATTTCTGAATAACAATACTATGTCTTCAAAATGATACAACGAAGCAAAAACAATTGAATTATAACACACTATAGGCACGATAACCATTTCATATAGACTTTTGAAACAGTAGAGAAACAGAAATCTCGAATTTATAAATCTAAAGTCCTCCATTCTTGCTGTGAAAAATCCGTTAGATAACTGAGAAAAACAACTGATCTCCCACAATTATAAATTGAGTCGATAGCATTGTACAAAATCGACTCAAATTTCTGAATACAGAAACCAATAACTAGGTCATCTATACGATGCATTAATGAAGCAAAAACGATTAAATTAGAGCACAAAAGGATTTACAAAAAAAAAAAATCCAATAGATTATAAACAATTGATTTATCATCAATTATCAACTACTCGAAGACATTCTAAACCACTTCTGGATAAAATTTATCAGTAAATAAAACCTAAACAGGTCTCAAAGACATATAATTAAGAAAAATCATATAGATGAATTACGATAATATTCAACAGAAATACTCACCTTCTTTGAGAGGATCGATGCAGTTGTAAGTGATTTCAAACTTGAAAGGCGAAAGGAATGGTGATGGATTGTCTAAGACATTGATGTTTGTGACATTCACAGCACTCATGATTGCAATATTCAAACTATAAAAGCTCTCTAGCACTATGTGAAAATAATTCTCAGCGTAAAATTCAGAGAAAGTTAGCGAGATTTCGGAACTTTCATGAAATACAGAGAAACTACTCGGAGAATTGTGAGAGAAGGAACAATTTATAGAGGCAAACGCAAAAGAGGAGAGACGAAGCAGCTCAGTTTTTGTGAAGGGGGAAATGGCTCTCATGTTTAATTTTGATGACCGATTATTTATAGGAATGACCGGTTGATCTTGAAGTTACGGGGTATAGCAGGTTAATTGTTTTGGCGGGAGTTTGGTTTATTTCGTTTCTGGATAATTAAAGGGCCCTCCAATCTGAACGCTTCAAAGCCCAAAGTTTAGTGTTCTTTCAGGAGTTAATAACTCAAAACAAAAAATTACACAAATACACAACTTATGTTTTTAATATTATAAAAAATCCCAACTTCCTAAACATGTTACAAAAATTCCACATATACACAGAATGTTATGTATATGTCGGCTATTAGGGAGAGAGTAAAGTAATTAAAAAAGTGAGAGAGAGTGCAATTACTTTTAAAAGGTTGGTATTTATATTATTTATACTAACTCAAATGATCACTCAAGTTATGACTTTTCTCTCAGAAAATCACTCAACTTTATTTCTTACTTCAAAAATCATTCAACTAATGACTCATTCTTTCAGAAAGTCACTCAAATTTGATTTTTACTTTAAAAGTCACTTAACTATAGGTGTTTCACTTACAAAGTCACTCAACCAATTTAATTAATTTTTTCATTAAAATTTGCTAACATGAAACTTTATTTAAAACCAAAATTCTAAAAGAAAAAACCATTTGAACCATATAATGACATATTCTCATGTTTACTTTACATTTAATCCTCTGAAAATTTAAAATATCCTAAATAGTTTATATCAATTCACTTATAATGTTAATATTAATTTTTATTATTTTCAAAACCATATTCATTTAACTAATTAAATTTAATTAACTTTCAACGTGACACTTATTTACTGAATGAATTTTTCTATCATAATGCAATTTTTTATATTACCACTTGCATAATATACACATGCTTCAAATAAATACAGTGAATTTTATTCCTAATAAGTTGATAAAAAGGAACGTTAAAGATTTTAACCTAAAATGATATGGCACAAAACATTAGCAAATGTTATTAAACATTAGTAACATTATAATATATACACTGCAATGAGGTAAAATTAGCAGCAAAAATTGTATAATCAAATAATTGTGATTTTAGGATATTAATTGATGATCTATATGACTATATATACTTTAAATTATAGAGTAATTATTGGACAAGAAAAATTACAAAAAATAGTCGTAAAACCAAAATTTAAGAAATAAAAAAAAATATTTAAACCATTTAAATGAAATTTGGATATGGACGGATCATTAAATTGATTGTTTAAATGAAAGTCTTTTTTATTTCTTAAATTTTTTGTGTTAAATAAAATTACATTTTAGTAAATTTTAATTAAAAATAATAATTAAATAGCTTGAGTGACTTTGTAAGTAAGACATTCATAGTTGATTGACTTTGTAAGTAAGACTTTCATAGTTAAGTGACTTTTGGAGTAAAAATTAAAGTTGAGAGACTTTCAGAAAAAAGAATTCATAGTTGAGTGACTTTTCAAGTAAGAATCAAAGTTGAGTGACTTTTTGAGAGAAAAATCATAAGTTGAGTGACCATTTGGGTTATTAACTCGTTCTTTCGGGAATTATCTGGAAAAAGTCCAAGTTCAAGTTAGTTCCCACATGGTTGGTTTACGCAAATGTCTCTTTTTAGGTTCTCATTAAAACTTGAAAAAAATTCACAAAACCACAATTTAAGATATCTAAATTACTAAAAAAAAAATCACTTAGTAAAAATTACAAATATCCCTTGTTTGCATTCTCTCTCTTTAAATCTTCAGATACATTATTTCTACCCTAAAAATTAGAATATATTTATTACCCTCCTAAAAATTTGTCTTAACATCTTCTCTTAACTAATTTAATACCATTAATATTTTTCATATACGTGTATCTTCAAAGATTCCACAAACAACTTTTGTTTAACAGTCCATAAACTCAATTCAAATGAATCTTTTCATCTCATATAATTTCAATAATCAATATTAGGGGTGTTCATGGGTCAGTTTGGATCGGTTATTGGTTCAAATCATAATCAAACCAACTTAGTCGGTTTTTAAATTTCTAAAATCAAACTAAACCAACACAAAAAAATAACCGTTGGTTAGGTTCTTGTCGGTTTAGTTCGGTTCGGTTCGATTTTTTTTAATTTATAACTTTAGTTAATGATAAAAGTTGAAATTTTTTCTTAAAAAAATCTAATCTAACATATGAGATGTCAATCGAGTGTTGTTACTCAACCTTGAAACTAAGATGTCAATTTAGTGTTATACTTAGGTAAAGCCACGAACAACACCATATGAATGCTTCTACAAAAGTATTTAGATACTACATATAAGAGAATGATATGATAAACCACACAAAAGGTAAACACATAATTTTTTTGCTCAATACGGACCAAAAAGAAAGTTCAAAACTAGTGATTATCTATAGTCTAATGAAACTCACCTATAAAATTCCATAGACAATAAGATAATTTTCACAATTAGTATCATCTGACATTTAAAGTGCGAAAATCATATAGAATCTCATGACATACTATCAACTAGATGAAGACATATGACTAAAAGTGTTACGGCTACAGTTAAATTCATGATTAAAATTTAAAATGTTTAAAAAATATTTATATTTTATTTATGAATGATATATAAATAATTTATATATGCATATGTGTGTGTGGGTATATATATATATATATATATAATTTATATCGGTTCGGTTTGATTATTTTGTCGGTTATTTTAGAGTAAAATCAAAACCAAACCATTTAAGTATCGGTTTTAAAAATTTAAAACCAAACCTAACCAAATGCCGATTTTTTTAATCGGTTTGGTTTGGTTCGCGGTTCGATTTGGTTTTTAACCAAAACATGAACAACCCTAATCAACATCATATCCCGACAATATCACCAGTATTTCAAGATTTTAATCATCACGTCCAATTCTTGATAATAATAACTCTGATTCTGGTGAGGTGGCGCAGCCTTGTGATGTGAATAGTTTTACCACTATTGGGTCGTAATGTTTTGATTCCTCTACTGTTTAATCTGTTGTTGCAGTATTAGTGTTGTGGTTTGGTGATGATGAAAAAGAAGTGCTTTTATCGAAACAATTGAAAACAGTTGAAAAGTGATTTTCTGAAAAGAAGTGCTACTGTTAAATCAAAAGTGGTTTTCTTATTATAACAATGTATCTCGACACAAAATTGTATAGTCTAATGTATCTTCATACCTTTTATTCTATTGATAGATTTGTGCATCAAGTTATGTATCAATTCTTAACTGATAAATAATCAATCAACAATCTCACTTATATGTTGTAATGTATCTCATTGTAGTGTATGAAGTATGTGGTCCAAGATATATGTATCTCAGTTGAACTATTTTAGTTGAATATTTCAATTGCTCTGTTAAGAAGTATTGCAAGTGTTGTACATATTGATTATTTATAAGAAGTATTTCAGTTGAAGTGTTGTACAAGAATATAGTTATATCTATTCGATATAAGTTGATTGCAAATACACACGTGTCAAATACATATTTCAATACATTAGATACGTTTTGTCATCTTGCTTCTCTGTGTACTTACACATCTACTTTATATATCTCTTGTTAGATTACTCAATGTAACATGTATAAGAGTCATGCATATTAGTACAGTAAGAGATACATATAAAATTATTATAATGTATTATGTATCTCTTACAAATTTTAAAAAAATGTATTCCTTGTTATGTATGATTGTTAAATGTTAAGTCCAAAGATGTCAAATATATCTTTCAATACATTAAATACGTTTTGTCATCTTGTGTCTACGTGTCCATTATATATCTAATTTATGTATGTCTCGTTAGATAACTTCAATGTAATATGTATAAGAGGCATACATATTAGTAAAGTAAGAGATACATACAAGATTGTTATAATGTAATATGTATCTTTTACAGACTTTAAAAATGTATCTCTTGTTATAAATACCTGTGTTTTTCATAATAATATGTATCTCTTAATTGTTAGAGTACACATAAGGTCACAATACCCTAACCTATAAAAAACAAACATTTTTTCTACTCAAACTTGCTATGTATCTCTTATCAACACATGTATGTATCTATACTATCACAACAGTATAACCATCAACAACAAATCCTTTAAAGAATATTGTTACATCCATAAGGTATTATGCAGCTCTCGAACTTCTACACAAAAAACTGCAGTAAAACTACTTAATTAAGGACCATCAAAGACAAACGGAGATACATCAGTCACTCGTAAAGAAACGGAGATACATCAGTCACTCATAAAGAAAAGAAAATCATGATGTTAAATTACGAAAATCCCACATCATCCATTTCTTCATCATCGTTGTCCTCCTCCTCTTCCCCTCATCCCATGAGTTCGAAATCTGGGTGGTGGCTCTATAAAAAATACTCCATAATGTCCGCATCAACCGCAAGTCCGTTTGAAAGTATACATTCAGACTTTTGATCATTGTTTAATTTGTCGTACTTAAACTTTTTTTGGCAAGGAGAGTGACAGAAATATTCATTGAAAACAGTTGAAAAATGAATCATGAACCATGAAAGAAAAGAAAAGAAGTAAACGTCTGCAAAATGATTATGGAAGTGAATTTATTTAAAATTGAAATTAATAACAAAATATTATTTCTATGGGATTTTCTTTAGTTATGTAGATGATTAATTGAGTTAATTGCTCATTTAATGATTTGCTATCCGTTACATTCATTGATTTATGCTAATTAGTTAAATAATAAAATGTATCATTAACATGTATCTCGTTTACTTAATATGTATCTGAAATCACAAAAAGAAGAATTTTATGAAATTTTGAAAAAAATCGAGATAAAATGTAAATATGAATAAACATGTTGGAATTTACGTAAATTTTACTTAAAATTTTGTCCCAGTTTAACGGTAAATGGGACATTATTACAGAGATTTATCTTAGAGGCAGTCTTTGTTACTGCTACGTGGGTTTGATTTCAATATCTTATTTTATGAGATATTTATTAATCCATTGGCCTAGTAGATTATGTACAAAAATGCCTCCCAAAAAAAAATGAAGATCATAAAAAGATGCCACAACACCTTATATATATTTTTCCTTTTTATGTGTATATATAAGATTCAAGGATTCAAATGAATTATAGTAGAAGTGAGGTACAGGCAAAGTGTGCAGCCAAGAATAGTGCAGCTAAAAGTCCCACAAACCATACCGAAAAATTCAACACTTTGAGATAAATAATCTATTTTTCTCTTTTGATTCTTGTCATAACTTGCTCTAGTAGTTGAGTAGTAATTCCAACCCTGTTTACATGCCAAGGATTTCTCCAATCTTTCTTTGGTCTTCACCTCTTCTATTCTTTCCCTCAAAACTCGTACATCTGCACGCCATGATCTCTTGCCGTTTTTTTCTACTTCAAAATTCAGAGCATCATCAAACAAGTTCCTATCTGTTATTGTATCATTCCCCCTATCTCAATTTATGTACCAAGTGCAATTAAAATTTGAAGAGTCAACCAAATTTTTTATCGAAATTCCTTTAATTATATGTCTTTTAAGTATTTAAAGTTGTTAATTACTGTGATTTGCAGTACTTTTTACATAATTTTCAAATATATAAATGTAATTTAAAATAATCTAAAGCTTCTATGTCCAAATTACTTCCCTCCGTCCCATTTTAC
Source organism: Capsicum annuum (assembly GCF_002878395.1). Taxonomy (NCBI): domain Eukaryota; kingdom Viridiplantae; phylum Streptophyta; class Magnoliopsida; order Solanales; family Solanaceae; genus Capsicum; species Capsicum annuum. Next base: position 51,735,367 of record NC_061112.1, read on the forward strand.
TCGTCTCAAATTGGGATGACACAACTATTAAAAAAAATAATAAATAGCATAGCTAGTTTACCATAGTACCCCTATTAAATAATGTTTACATTTTAATTTAAAGAAAAATAATTAATGCAAAGGGTAAAATATGGAAAAAAAAATTGTCTTGTCTTGATAAGTAAAAAAAGGACAAGTAAAATGAGACACTAAATTAAAAAATTTGAGACGAATAAAATGGGACGTAGGGAGTATTTGAATTTCTAAATTTAATTGCGACACGTAAATTGAGATAAAGTGCTAATAGTTACGCACGCTTGCGATTATAATAGTAAGGTAAAAGTACCTTCATCTTTATTGCTCTGAGCTCTGACTTGTGATAGCTTTTGATTGATCATCCAGCATTTCCTTGATGGCATGATAATTGATGGATAATTAACAGTTGGAGAAGCCATGTTCTTCTGATTTTAACATAAAGGCAGGAGGAATAGCTGTAAGTGATGGAGTTCTCTCAATTTTAGTAATTGCATGCTTCAATAATGTCTGTCCATTCACTTCTTATATAGAGAACTTTTTCGGCACTCACTTTTTATTTTTATCATATGGTTGACTAATTAACACTGTGAAAGGTATTTTCGTTTCAAAATAAGTGATATTTTTTTATTTTTTTATTTTATTTCAAAACATGTCTTGTTTTACATAAACAAGAAGAGATGATTTTTTTTCATTCAAAGTTACTCTTTATTGCTACTATACTAGTTCCATGAGACCCGGACTAATCTCATGATATAAAAATAATAATTTTAGTTTCAAATATATTTTGTTATATATCTTCTATTTTATAATTAATATAATCTAATGACATGTTAAACATGTCTTGTTAATAAGTTTTCTAATTGTTAAAATTTTTAATCATGTACTTTGATAATTTTTAAGGCAAGAAAATATTTGTTAATTTATAAATAGAAATTAATTTATTTTGATATTTGTTGAGTTTTAATTTCATTCTTTATTTTATGTGGAAAGATTTTTTGCATTTTCCGTCTTATAGAATCATCTAATACAATAAAAAATTTCAATGATTTCAACTTTATATTATAATAATTATAATATTAATTTAGAACTTTTAATTAACTTCATAATAATCTTTAAAGATACTAAGTAATAATTAAATTAGATTTATAGATTACTTCATTCGATCTATTTACTTATCATGTTTATGTTTACACCCCCCCTAAAAGAGTAACTTATCCATCCCACTTTATTTATTACTTTATTTTTTTCATGCTTGCTAAGAAAATATAATAAATACAAGGTATTTTTTATTAAGTTACACTATTTATTATGCGTTTTTTGAGATTTGTACAATATTAATAAGAACTATAAGAGTATAGTTGAAAATTATTGCAAACTTTAATTTTGTTTCAAAAATTGTTTGAAATAATTTTTTTGAGCTAAAAACATAAATGGAGATTTAATTAAAAGATAATTTAATAAGTGGTAAGAAAGGGCCAATAACAAAAGTCAAAATTGAAATAGTCCTAATAAAAATAATAAGGGTAAAAATAGATTAGAAAAAGACACCATTAGTTGCCTCGTGTGACAATCTTTACTTGAAAAAAAAGTGAAACACCTAAAATGTCATTGTGAGTATTACCAAAAAATTGATTTTCTCTCTTATATATAGTAGCAAAATAATAAATACAAGGTATTATTTATCAAGTTACCCTATTTATTACATATTTTTTGAGATTTGTATAATATTAATAAGGACTATAAGAGTGTAGTTGAAAATCATTGCAAACTTTACTTTTGTATAAAAATATTTGGAGTAATTTTTTTGAACTAAACCGATTGTTAATTAAAGATAGATAAAAATTTAATTAAAAGATAATTTAATAAATGGCAAGAAGGGACCAATAACAAAAGTCCAAGCGGGAGTGGTCTTAACAAAAATAATAAGGATAAAAATAAAAATATACTAGAAAAAGACACCATTAATTATCATGTGTGATAATCTTACTTCGAAAAAAAAAGTGTTATACCTAAAATGTCATTGTGAGGACTACCAAAAATTAAAATTCTCTTATATATTATATGGGAAATTAACTAAATAAAGTTTATTACAAGTTATAGCAACTCTTTTTGGTTTTCAAGTTATAGCAACTTTCATTTTAAAAAAAAGCTTAAAAATATATTTTTCATTTTTTTGAAAAACATATCAAAATAATTTTAGAAAAAAAAAATATAGATTTAATATAACTAATCTACATTATTTCTTCCTTAAATATAGTTAACCTTAATAATTGATATCAATCTCACCCACCAATTCTCTCTAAATATTTTTATTTCTCCTATTTTAATGCGTCCGCTATGAGTTTTCATTTTCATACACTTTCTTCTTTTTTCTACACGATTATATTGTTCCGATAAATCAATTTCATAATCAATTTTGACTCACCTGCAATTATCTTTTTCTTGTTCTTTGATAATGGAGATGGGGTAGAATACCCCAAATCAAACGAGGGTCTAGATAGAATAATTGGACTATTTTCTTGTATTGATCTAGGGCTTTTTCTATTAGGAGTAGAATCAAATTTGCATTTTTCTGACATGTCTTGAGAAAAAAAACTAAAGTGAAGTTTTCTTAATTCCAAGCGTATGAGTGAATGTGGGGAAACCCAAGTTTATACGCATGAAACTCAAAAGAAGAGAAAAAGGAGATGAAAAAAAATGTGGTTAAGAGTGAAGACTTTTATCGGTAAAAAAATATTGTAAAACGTGATAAAGCGTAGAAAGTAAGTTAATAAAAAATAAAAAATCAAGTATCGATATAAAAAAATATATTTACCATATTTTACTCCTTAAAATTGTGAACAAACTTTGAAACTTAATTATTAAAATTTTAAAAAAAGTCATTGATATCAATAATATAACTTGCCATAACTATCAAAAGATTTAATGAAGAGTGATAAATATTAAATGCTATAAATAAGAAAATAATATGAATAATAAATATTAAAAAAATCCGATATTAAAGTAAAAAAGTTTTTTTCTAAAAAGTTACTATAACTTGGAATTATTTCTTTAATCTAGTAATTATTGAAAAATATTGCTATAACTAGTAAATAATTTAATAAGTTTATTTAGGATAATTTTCACTATATTATACTAGTTTTGGGTGGCCCGGGTTTACCTCAAGATATAAAAATAGTATATAATTTATCAAGTAAGTGTAATTTATTCCATAGTTTCAACTACATAATTAATCTAATGTTATTCAGATTAATCATATCTAAATAATAAAATTTCAGAACTATTAAAGTTTTATATTTGACGATGCTTATAAACCTGGATTCAAACTAGTATAAAAAGTTAAATTTGTAATTACTTTTTATCTTTCACTTTTTGTGACATCAAGTTATTGAAGAGTAGTTCAAAATTTTCTGCAAACTCTTAAAAATTAAATCATTGTATAAATGTATAAGTTAAAGGAGAATTTATTTGTATTTTCAAAACGATATGTAATATAAAAATTATTTTCATCAAATGTTTTGAGAATATAGCATCCAATAATTCAAATTGAACTTAATCATATGTTAAATTAATTTCTTGAATAGCTGCACTCCTATACAAAAACAACAACAAACCCAGTATATTTCCACTTAGTGGGGTCTGGGAGGGTTGAGTGTACGCAGTCCATACCACTACCTCCAAAGAAGTAGAGAAGCAATAGCTGCACTCCTATATGAATCAATATATATTTTGAGATTAATTTTTTTATATAAAATTTATAAGAAATTAAATACTTGCAACACATATATATATTTACCACGTAATAACAAGGGGGGAGGGGGAGCTTAGAGGTTGAATTTAAGTCCCACAAAACTTCTTTAAAATTTTCTTATTTATTAAATTATATGAATACAATTGAAACTAAAGTAGTGATTTTCCTGCTCCCATTTTTTCTAGAAAAAAATATAAATTAAATAATTGAAATACAATGAAAAACTCAATAATAATTTTTCATATTATGAAACACCACCAAGTGCAAAGATTCTTGTGGCAAGAAGGAAATACTCCATCTTTATCAGTCACATGCCATTGTTTTAGAGATTAATAAATTCTCTAAAATAAATTAAAAAAATAATCAAATTTCAAGATAAGAAATGTGTACTAAAAAAATAAGTAATCTAACAGGAAACAAGAAGGGATTTGTAAAAAATAATACTATATATAATGCAATTATAGAGATCCAAATAAAAATAATCATTAAATAATGAATGAGAACAAAAATAATAATGTGCTGAAAAAAAAATAGACACATGTAGCAATTCTATTGCATAAATATTTTTGTGAGGACTACCAAATCTTATCTTATTCTTTCTTATATATACTAGTTTCATGAGGCTCGTGCTAAGCCCGGGCCTAAACTCAAAGTATAAAAATAATAACTTATATCATATATTATTTTTTACTTTATAATCAGTATACCTAATGATCTGCTAAATAAGTTTTCATAATTATTAGAGGTTTTAATCACATAATTGGATAATTTTAAATAAAAAATATTATTCATGATGAAAAAGATATTACCAGAGAATTATAATATATCAAAAAGCTACAAGTAATTTGATATTTTACATAATGACATAATTTAAAATATCTAATAATTACGCTTCGATGAAATCGTAAATAGAAAAAAATATTGATACTTTTATAAAATTTTCAAGTATTTATTTTCTTAGTTATAGCTAAAAATAAATTTATGTTGATATTTATTGAGTTTTAATTTTCTTCATAATTTTAATGGCAATAGTTTTTGATAATTACAGTTTTTCCATCTTATAACATCATCTGAAAAAGAAGTCAATTCTTTCAAGTTTATATTATAATTATAATAATTATAACCTCAAATCAGAGCCTTTATATAAATTAATTTAATTAGAATATATAAGGATATTAAATGATAATTAAACTACATTAATAGCTTGCTCCATTCGGTCTATTTAGTTATTGTATTTATCTTTTACACGTTCTTACAAGAATAACCTATTCGTCCCATTTTAATTATTGTTTTATACTTTTTCATGTCCACTACGAGAAACAATAAATACAAGATATTATTTATCATACTATAAAATCATAATGACCTATGAGGTTGTAGTTGAAATCAACAACTTTAATTTCGTAGAAAAAGTTAGTTTGAATATTGTTGATTTAAAATGAAAGGAGTTTTAATCAAATAGTAATCTAACATGTGGCAAGAAAAATCAATTATAAAAACCCAAGTGGAATGAGCTTAACAAAAAGAATAAGGGCGACAATGAAAATATGTAATTAAAAAACATCATTAATTATCGTGTGTAGTAATTTTATTTCACCAAAAAATTAAAATATAAAAAAAGCCCTTGCGAAAATTACCAAATCTCAAGATCCTCTATGCTTTAGTGGTAAAAAAGATTGTCTTTAAAAGTTGTTCAAATTTTATCGTTTTATTTTTCAAAAGACAATTTGACTTACTTTAGAGCTAAACTGTGTTATATTAATTCAATAAAATTAGATATTAATATTCAAAACTATATGAAAAACAAATACCATAAATTGTAATGATTATATCAATTTAGTAATATCTTTTTCTTAAAACATTGATTAAAGTTCATATTGTTTGATCTTCAAAAGTGAAATGTGACAAATATTTTAAGATGAAGAAAATATATTAATAAAACCAAAAGAAAATTCATCCAATTACAAATGTTCATGTGGCAAATCTTAAAAGGAGAATTATGAAAAAATAATGTCACATGTAAGACTTTCATATCATAAATTTTAATGTGAGGACTACTAAAACTTTTATTCTCTCTTATATATAGTACTAGTGTCTTTGGCCCGTGCTAAGCCCACGCTCAACCTACATTAATATTTATATTTGTAATTTTTTTCGTTTTGTGCTATTTTTGTTTTTTGTCTGTTTTGTACCATATATTAGTTAATGGTATAGTTCAATTATTTTTTAATATTTTTAAAATATTAAATGATATATTTATTTCAATTCTTTTGTCCTATTTTTTTAGTTCGTTTTAAGAAAATGTCTCTTTTCTTTCTTGGTTAATTTAATTTTTCACGTGACATGTTTAAAACAATAAAATCAACAAATATTTTGGTCCTTTCTACATATTTTGACATGTTTAAAACAACAAGATCAATAGATATTTTGGTCCTTTCTACATATTTTTACTTTAAGTCCACAAAATTTAAAAATATTTGTTACTTTTTCTCTAACTTGGTGCTAAGTCAAAACGAAACAAATAAATTAAAATGGAGGGAGTAAAGTTTTTATAATTTAAAAATAACTTTTTTGTTATGATATATTTTAGTCTTTCTTTTAATTTTCAAAAAAATTCATACACTAAAACTTTTCTCCTTTTTATTTTACTAAAATTTTTTAAATGAAAATTTTTAACGATCTAAATTGATTTTTGCCTTAAGTTTAATTAATTTTATTATTTTTTCTCAATCAAATTGTATATTGGCTAATTTAATTTTTTAAAAATAATACAATATTTGATTAATATAAAAATATTTGATGCTACAAACTATTGTATGATTTATGAACAAAAATATTATTTAAATTAAATAATTAAAAGTGAGACTCAATAAAATACTTTTTGTAGATGTTTCTTCAATGGGTGAAACCTTACAAGATTATTAAAGTATCACAAATTTCTTGTGAGGATTAAAAAAAATGAGTGTTCTCTTTTATTAAATTATTATTATTTTACATAAAAAAAGACAATAAAATTTAAATTTAGTTGGATAAATAGATATTTTGTAGTGTCACTATCGCTTCTTTATGACTCATCATTTTTTGTAGAGCATTTTAGAAACTCATGTAATTGTTCAAATTTACTAAAATGGATGAGATCTTGAAAGGTAATTAAAACTTAATTAAGGATAAAATAGACTAAATACATTCAGAAGATTATCAAAATGAAAGGTTCTCCCTTATATATAGTGGTAATAAAAGTGTAGTGTTTTTTTATTACATATTTTCGTTTTTACCCTTATTCTTTTTATTAAGACCATTCCATTTGGATTTTTATAATTGATTTTTTTTTTCACTTGTTAGATTAATATTTAATTAAAACTCCCTTCATTTTAAATCAACAATCACTTTAACTCAAAACAAATCAAATAAACTTCTAATACAAAATTAGAGTTTGCAATAGTTTTCAACTACAACCTCATAGTTCTTTTTTATATTATAATGTAATATAATATAAGTCAAAAATGGAGATACCTTTTTCCATTTTTTGTATAAATTTAAAAATATATTTGGTAATATCTGAATAGTTGGGCCATGATACGCCCACCAATTAATAAACCAGTTGGGGAGTGATTCGTCGAATATCTTCGCACAAATTTTTATGAACCAAATATGTTTATGTTTATTATTATTGTAGTATAATGTGCTGGTGAAGGCCTGAATATAGTCCCAATATGTAAAATAAATTTTGGAACCCTTCATCAACAGTTGTCTTTCTGCCATAGAAGTTGTACCCCAATCTCCAAGGGTAATGATCTTTTTAATAACAGTTTTTGAGAACCCATGCACATCTGGTTCTCCATCATAACCTGGAAATGTTTAATCTCTGCACTTCCAGTGGATAATAGAATTTTTTCATAATATGCTTGAGTCTTGTAGGATTCTCTTGCAAAATAGAGGTTAGAAATTAAATATTTGTGGAGTATCTTCCATGGATCATTCTGTCTCTGAATCTCAGAATTTTCAACGAGAATATCAGCTCTCTATTATCAAGTTGTTTATAAGGTTTGCTATCAGCAATTTCTTTTGTTATTTTAGCAAACGTATCGGATTGCTTTGCAGTTAAATATGACTGCAATTGTCCATATAATGGATGATCCTCTGGAATATCTTTTAGATGGATCGACTGTGATGAAGATTCGCCTATCTGCGAAACCTTAGAATTTATCAAACTCATATTTTCCCTTTGTATCATTGGGGTATTTGATGATGAAGCATATGGTGCCTAAGGTTGTGATGATGATGAGGGGGCGGATCTTCCCCTAGAGGAGGAGTATCTTCCTCTGCCTCTACCTTTTTCTGTGGCCATTTGCCAGGGCGGATCTGTAGTCATGTCGCACATAATAGATTAGTCAAATAGATTAGTCTGTAGAGAGGAAATGAGTGTAAAAATTCATTGTTCACTTAAATATTCTCTGGATAAGAAATCAGGCAGGTAATTATGAATTCCCTTTTTATATTGAATTTTAAAATCAAAAGGGGCTAATTGATCTTGCCATCTACGAATATTAATTTTGAAGCATCATGTTTAAAATCTTTGTCAAACATATACTTCACTGATTGAGCATTGGTTTTAATCAAAAAAATTTTATTATATAAATCATCTTAAAATTTAAGAACGCACTTAATAATGGTTAACATTTCATGTGCCACCGTTCCATACTTCTTTTGACTATCAGTCCATTTTCCCGAATAAAATTGTATCAATTCTTCAATATTTTATGGGGATTAACTTGTTTAAGTATTCCTCCACAACCAACATTAGAGGCATCAGTTTCAATAATTTTTAGTCAAGAAGGATTAGCTAAAGTTAAGCAAGGCAAAGATTTTACATGTTGCTTAATACGTTTTACAAGGTTTGTATGACTATCAGTCCAGAGACCTTGAAAACCCTTGTTTAATCTATCATATAAGGGAGCTAAATCTCTTGACAAATTCTCATAAAATGGGAATATATAATTCAAACTCCCTAGGAATCTTTGTAATTGGATTTTATTGGTGATAACATTAGGAAATTTATCAGCAAAATAAATAAGATGCTGAATAGGGACTATCTTCCCTTGACAAATATTATGACCCAAAAATTGAATACTTGTTTGGAATAAACTCATTTTTGGTTTAGATATTACCAAACCATTTTGTATCACAATCTTTTTAAACATATCAAGATGTTTAAAATATGATTCTAATGTTTTAGGAAACACCAGAATATCATCAATATAGACAATAATTAAATCCATATATGGATTAAAAATATCATTCATTATTTTCTGGAATTCAAAAGGAGCATTTTCCAATCCAAAAGACATAACATTCCATTCAAATTGACCGAATGGGAAATTGAAAGCAGTTCTATAAGTGTGCTCTCTAAAAATCTGAATTTGTCAATAACCAGATTTTAAATCAAATTTAGAAAATATATTGGCATCAAATAATCTGGATAATAAATCTTTTTATTTGGAATAGGGTATCTAATCCATTTCAAACATTTATTAAGAGGTTTATAATTAATTACTAACCTCGGCATACCACGTTCTTTTTCAGCCACATTATTCACATAAAATGCAGTAAAAGACCACGAAGATATAGAAAGTTTTATTAGACCCTTTTGTAAAAGATTGTCAATCTCTTCTTTGCAGAATTCAACTAACTCTGCATTCATTTGGCAGGGTCTTGATTTTGTTGGGATCTTGTCCTCGCAGAAATCGTCTTCATATGGAAGAGTTACAATATGCTATCTACGATTCCAAAAAGCATTGGGGTGATCAGCACATATATCAACAATCATTTGTTTGGAAATCATTTTTATTTTCTCCTGTACTTTTACAGATTTCATGGTATCACCAATATTCATACTAAACATTTCAAGCTGTAAAAAGTTCATATGATTTTGCATCATATCAATTAAAGCATTTATATCCCTAGTTACCAGATCTGTAATAAAAGGGTAGGATATCTCCTTATTTTTATAAGTAGCAGTAAATCCTTTGGCATCTATATGAGTATAAGAATAAATTGCATTTGTAAAAGGCGTGCCAAGAATAATTGGAGGATATAATTGATTTTTTACCAAAAAGAAGAAATGCGGAATGCAAACCTTATTTCGGCAAATATATGCATTAGGAAGTTTATAATTAATATCAAGAGAATGATCAGATACAGACTTAATAATATGTGTAGTCTTATGAAAATATATGGTCGGAATCAAACCTTCTTAAATGCAACTAACATCAGCACCATTATCAATTATGGCAACATTAGTTACAGAGAAATCATTATCAATTAAAATAGTACAATTTATAAACCATTTATGAGCTATAACAATTTGCATCATGCCCAAAAAATAATCATTTTTTACATTGAAATTCTTGACAATATCATCGTCATCTTCTATATTGGATATTTTTTCCTTCCCTTTAAAACTAGAAGAAACATTATTCTGAGAAATATGTTTCTCAATTTTTGTAATCCTGTGATCACAAATCATTTGGTTTTGCTTCAGAGATATAATCTCTTTTTTCAGGTTATCAACCTCAATTTTTAAATCGTTGAAAGTTGTATCTTTACCAGGCAACTGACCTAAAGCAAGTCGTCTATTAACCTCAGCTAAAGAATAAGGCATGTAATAATCATTATCAGTACTCCGAGTAACATGAGTGCTATCAGCAATTTTTAAAGTATTAGAGGTGCTATCAACAGATTTTTTAGTAGCAATACTAATGATTTTTTCACGAAGCTTATCATCAGAAACTTCTTTTAATAATTCAAGGACGCTATCAGCAGTGAGATTTTGAACATTCAAATCATTTAAATCTAAATCTTCAAACTGTGATTGCAATTTATAAAAGGCTTTATCATAAACACAATTATCACCATTGCAATCAACACAAATGTTAGTATGATCGCTATCAGATGAATTAGGCAATTCAATATTATTTTTAGATTCAGAATCACAATTATAATCAGACTCAGAACTAGAAGTGTATAACAAACCATAAACTTGATTATGAATATCATCAGCAAGACCCAAAGACTTAAGCTTTTAAAGCTTGCATTTAGGAGCAATATTCCCTAGGTTACCATATCTGTAACACTTAATCTTGGCGAGATAACGCTTAGACCTATTCTTCATAAATCTAGCAGACTTATGATGGATTTTTTGAGTTTCACACTCTTCGTTAGACCTATGTCTAGATCTCTTTTTCCTATAAGGATTATCAGACTTAGAATTGGAATTCCTGCATCTTTTTCTTTGAGAGGTAGAAGCTGGTTTGTCCATACCAAATTTTTCACAAAAATCTCCTAATTGGGATTTTTCTCTAAGCTTATCAAGCTTAATTTATCTAGTTAATTTTAACTCGTTGCACAAAGCTAAACCTTGTTGAGTACAGGCCACTATCAACTGACCATAGGTAAAATTCTCATAGGAAATTTCACCATAGGAACCTGAGCTCTGAAGTTTCTTAAACCCTTTCAGCAAAAAAATGAGGAAGACCGTCTATGAACTTTTCCTTCCAATGAGTATACTTACTTTCCATTAAGTCCATAATTCTGCTTAAAAAGGTATCTTTATACCATTTGAATTCTCCTAAGGTCCTACATCTAAGACCATTTAAGAGTGTTCGAGTATTTTCATATTGGTTGGTAAATCTACCTCCAAAATGTTCAATAATGGTAAGAATAAGAGTATAAACATCATCTTCTCTATCCGCAGGTAATGCTCTTCCTAGGTTATCAATTCCTTCTAGGGAATTCCTATCTTCTAAAATAGTATTTTTTTTCATTATCTAAGAAGTTGTCCCACCAGCCATAAAGTTGGCCAGTAAAGCCAGCAACAATCATTTTACAAATAGTTGCATTTGTACGTCTTTCATGATTTTTGACAGATTTAGTAGCTTTTGCAATAGTAGAATACATTAGCATTCTATGAACAAGTACAGATAATTTTCTTTCAGATAAGTCATCCAAGATCCATTCATAAATTGCATCTCAGCTATACAACGTGTAGTCTGATTCCAATCTCTCTCCTATATCAAAACATCTTAAGGAGTTGGATGCGGATAATAGTTAGAAGTCATGCAGGGTATATCATCATATTTTTTCCCCGGTTGCTTCCTAATCATACCTCTGAGCTTATTTAGTTCAGAGTAGATTTAATTTCCCTTATCTGGGGTGGACTCTATGCTATCAGCAAAGGCATTAGACAAATCAATGGGTTTGATATTTAAACTGGAAAACTTTTTATCAAGTAATTTTTCCAATTCTTCTATGGGAGACAACTTTTCAAATCCCTTAATAACTAGAGGTCTCTGAATATAAGGCCTAGTTGTCAAGTCTTCTTTTTTACTTTTCAAAGTGGAAGCAATATCAGATGACTTTGGACTAACACTAAGCTTTTTCACCATCTCAATCAATTCATCAAGTTTTTTATCAAGAGATGAAATATGTTCTCCCAAAACTTTCACATAAAGACTCAAATAATTGTTTTGAGCAATCAGATTATTTATTTCTGCAATAGTTACTTTACCAATTTCATTATCAATGAATTTTTGGAATGCAGAAAAAGTAATGCAATTTCATTACCAAAAATTTTTTTGCATTCCAAAAATTCATTGATAATGAAATTGGTAAAGTAACTGTTGCAGAAATAAATAATCTAATTGCTCAAAACAATTATTTGAGTCTTTATGTGAAAGTTTTGGGAGAACATATTTCTTCTCTTGATAAAAAAACTTGATGAATTGATTGAGATGGTGAAAAAGCTTAGTATTAGTCCAAAGTCATCTGATTTTGTTTCCACTTCGAAAAGTAAAAAAAAAAAAACTTGACAACTAGGCCTTGTATTCAGAGACCTCTAGATATTGAGGGATTTGAAAAGTTGTCTCCCATAGAAGAATTGGAAAAATTACTTGATAAAAAGTTTTCCAGGTTAAATATCAAACCCATTAATTTGTCTAATGCTTTTGCTGATAGCATAGAGTCCACCCCAGATACGGGAAATGAAATCTACTCTGAACTAAATAAGCTCAGAGGTATGATTAGAAAGAAACCGGAGAAAAAATATGCTGATATACCCTGCATGACTTCTAACTATTATTCGCGTCCAACTTCTCAAGATGTTCTGATAGAGGAGAGAGATTGGAATCGAACTAATACGTCGTATAATGGAGATGCAATTTATGAATGGAACTTAGATGGATTATATAAAAGACAATTACATGTCCTTGTTCATCGAATGCTAATGTATTCTACTATTACAAAAGCTACTGCATCTGCCGAAAATCGTAAAGACGTATAGATGCAACTATTTCTAAAATGATTGTTGCTGGTTTTACTAGTCCACTTCGTGGCTGGTGGGACAACTGCTTATATAATGAAAAGAGAAATGCTATTTTCGAAGCTAGGAATTCCCTAGATGGAATTTATAACCTAGGAAGAGCATTACCTATGGATAGAGAAGATGTTGTTTATACTCTTATGCTTACCATTATTGAACATTATGGAGGTAGATTTACCAACCAATATGAAAATACTCGAACACTCTTGAACGGTCTTAGATGTAGGACCTTAGGAGAATTCAGATGGAGTAAAGATACGTTTCTAAGAAGGGTCATGGACTTATCCGAAAATAAGTATACACATTGGAAGGCGAAGTTCATAGACGGTCTTTCTCCTCTTTTTACTGAAAGGGTTAGAAAAGAGCTTCGGGGCTCAAGTTTCAATGGTGAAATTTCCTATGAGAATTTTACCTATGGTCAGCTGATAGCGGTCCGTACTCAACAAGGTTTAGCTTTGTGCAACGAGTTAAAATTAACTAGACAAATTAAGCTCGATAAGCTTAGAAAAAAAATCCCAATTAGGAGATTTTTGTGAACAATTTGGTATGGACAAACCATCTTCTACCCTCAAAGAAAAAGTCGCAGGAATTCCAATTCCAAGTCTAATAATCCTTATAGGAAAAAGAGACCTAGACATAGGTCCAAGGAAGAGCGTGAGACTCGAAAAATCCATCGTAAGTCTGCTAGATTTACGAAGAATAGGTCTAAGTATGATCTCGCCAAGATTAAGTGTTACAGATGTGGTAACCTAGGGCATATTGCTCCTAACTGCAAGCTCCAAAAGCTTAAGTCTTTGGGTCTTGCTGATGATATTCATGATCAAGTTTATTATTTGTTATATACTTCTGGTTTTATGTCTGATTATAATTGTGATTTTGACTCTGAAAATAATATTGAATTGCCTAATTCATCTGATAGCGATTATGATAACATTTATGCTGATTGCAATGGTGATATATATGCTGATCACCCCAATGCTTTTTGGAATCGTTGACAACATATTGTAACTCTTTCATATGAAAACGATTTCTACGAGGACAAGATCCCGACGAAATTGCATTTAACTCTTCCATATAGGAATGGTGCAAATTGCATTTAAACCTTTAACTCTTAAAGGGTTACCAGAGACATTTTAAAGGTGTAAATGCAATTTGCACCATTTCTATATGCATAAAATTATAATGACGTTTATACATATCAATATCACGTTTATTTAACAGTCTAATAATATAATAGACTATGTCCGACTGAACAGTATCTTATATCTATGCTGAAGATCTAACTTCGCTGACATGTTAACTATAAAAGCTCCAGACTCTATCAAAATATGAAAGAATCTTTTTAATTTCTTGACTTGGTTCCAAAATGGAGGTACAGTCGAGTTCAATAGACTTATGTTAACCTTGTCTCTGTGACGCCGTCTAGTAAGTTGTGCCTCTCTAGCCCGTATTGATGAAGAAAAGGG